>NC_057799.1:359022627-359327968 GCF_018294505.1 Triticum aestivum
AGGAGATCCACTGCTTTGGTCTCACGGGGCGGTGGCGCCAGAGGATTTGCCGAATTTGCGCCGGCGGTGGTGGGATGCGTGGTCGAATCAGATCCAGAGACAGTCCAGCGAATGGAGAGGGGCTCCAAGGAATTGCGCCGAGGCAGAAAGCAGAAGTCCAGCTCGATCTCCGCGCAGAGTGGCTGCGAGATGTCCAGATCTGGCAGCGCACGCTCGAGTTCGAGTTTAGGCTCATGGCTGCTACTTGTGAGATGCGTTGTGGTTTCCCCTAAGAGGAGGGGATGATGCAGTACAGTAGAGATAAATATTTCCCTGAATTAAGAACCAAGATTATCAATCCAGTAGGAGAACCACGCAACACCTCGTTAGCAGTACATACACACAAAATAATAAATACTTGCACCCAACGCGAACGAGAGATTCGGCGGTTATTTGCAAAGATTAAATTTTGTAGTGATTGATAGATAGATAGAACACAAAATAAATAAAGTAGAAAAATTGCAGCAATGTATTTTGGATTTTAATATATGATAAAATTAGACCCGGGAGCCATAGTTTTCACTAGAGGTTTCTCTCTTGAAAATAGTATAAGGTGGGTAAACAAATTACTATTGGGCAATTGATAGAAAAATGAATAATCACGACGATATCCAAGACAATGATCATGTATATAGGCATCACGTCCGAGACAAGTAGATCGACTCCTGCCTGCATCTACTACTATTACTCCACACATCGACTGTTATTCAACATGCATCTAGGGTATTAAGTTCATAAAGAACGGAGTAACGCCTTAAGCAAGATGACATGATGCGGACAAATTAAACTCACGCATGAATAGACCCTATCTTTTTATCTTTAATGGGAATGATACAAATACATGTCATGTCCCTTTCTGTCACTGGGATTGAGCACCGCAAGATTGAACCCATCACAAAGCACCTCTCCCATTGCAAGAGAAATCAATCTAGTTGGCCAAACCATGTCAATAGATCGGAGAGAAATACATAACTATAATAATCATGCATAAAAGAGTTCAGAGAAAACTCAAATAATATTCATGGATAATCTGATCATAAACTCACAATTCATCGGATCCCAACAAACACACCGCAAAAAGTGATTACATCGAATAGAACTCCAAGAACATCGAGGAGAACATTGTATTGAAAATCAAAGAGAGAGAAGAAGCCACCTAGCTACTAATTATGGACCCATAGGTCTATGGTAACTACTCACACATCATCGAAAGGGCAGCAAGGTTGATGTAGAGCCCCTCCGTGATTGATTGCCCCTCGGTAGAGTGCCGGAAAAGGCCTCTAGATGGGATTTCTCAAGAACAAGAACTTGCGGCAGTGAAAAAAGTATTTTGGCTGGCTCTTTGTTGGTTTCCCGATTTTAGAGAGTTTATAGAGGCAGAATTAGGTCAAACGGGTGAACATGGGCCCCACGAGCCACCAGGGTGCGCCTTGGTGCCTCGTGGGCCCCTCCTTCATCTTCTGGCCCTCTCCCGAAGCTTACAGGGTCTCTTTTGTCCAGAAAAAATCTCCAAAAAGTTTTGTTGTATTTGGACTTCGTTTGCTACTCATATTCTGAAAAACCAAAAACAGGCAAGAAACAACAACTGGCACTAGGCACTAAGTTAATAGGTTAGTCCCGAAAAGTGATATATAACTGCTTGTAAATGCATATAAAACATCCAAGTTTGATACGTTGGAGATGTATTAATGGAAGAAATCATCTTCACCGAATCCACATCGGAGGAGCGGGCACGCATGCGTCGCGTGCAGCCTATGCAATTGATGAAGTGGGCGATGGCCGGAGCGACGCCATCCCAACCACCAAATCGGTAACAAGTTTGGGGAATGAGAGATCACAGGTAAAATGCTGCACATGCAAAGCAACTATAGATATGCAGATGGGACAGTGGCCCGTGATTGATATGAAATCAGTGCAGGAAATCTAGAGTTTAGTGAAGGATGGCCGCATCTGGCGCTTGAAATTGGGTTTGAGCTCTCGACACGGACCAGTGAACACACGAATCTGATGCTTGGTTTGGCCTCTGCATATCATCTGGGTCACGCCTGCTGCCATGGCCTCAACCCTTGATCTGCTGGAGGAAAATCAAATCAGGCGAGGGCAGAGGTTGGTGGCACAATACAGAGCGCAACTCCAACGAGATTTGAGAATTCCAGCTGCATGGAGAGACAATTATTAGAAGCTGGTGTCGAGAATCATCATAGTTGCCACCGAAGAGGAACTCCGAGTTCAGTTGCAGGGGAGGAACAGGTCTACGGAGGAGATGATTGCCTGGGCACGTTCACTGATGGAATCAACAAACCTATTTCAGAGAGCATGCTGGAAGGCCTTCTGGGAAATCCAGCCTTGGGCTCCACAGAATTGAGATGCTTGCTTCCTATACCTCAGGGATCTAGCTCACGCGCGCCACTGCAGTTGATCATGGGCGACATCGGTGGTTTCAATTTCGTTCAGAAGCTACAAGGGCGCCAGAGTTCGAGCGTAGAAAATTCAGTTAACAATGAGGCATTCCATGTGGGCGATGAGGTCACAACGCACTTCGCCCAACTCTGGAGCCGATTGGAGCGTTGTGTGGATAAATCTAGGGTTGGGAGGCTACTTCAATACCCCCCTCCACACAACAACCCACTAGCCCTTCCCTCACCGCCGCCACAACTGTAGACACAACTGCCATGGAGTCCAACCGTGGGAGGAGCCGCGGAAAGAACGGGCAGGGGTGGGGAGATGGTGACCAACAGAAGCAGAAGCAGCAGTGGCAGGAGCCACCCCCGTAGATGGCGCAAGCACCGCCCCCTTTAGTTTTGGATTTGGGTTCCCGGGACAAGCACCGCCCTGGGAATTCAACGACCAATTCCATGGGGGGTACTCCCCGCCGCAACAGTAGTGGCAAGGGATACCGCCCCCATGGTTTTCCCAGCAGATGGTGCAACCCCCTCCGGGGTAACATGGTGGAGATCAAGGGGTTTCTTTGAGCAACACTAGTCAAGGTTCTGGTAGCCCTGGGATCTCTTTACAAGGGAATCAGAAAAATCAGAGCAAGCAACAAAGGAAGAAGCAAGATAGCAAAGTGGCAGTTAACAACAATGCTACCTCTCTCATGTCTTATGTGAATGTGATTTGTGGTGGTCGTGGAGAGCCAGGTCATGATAAAGAGAAGTGCTCCAAGAACAGAATATGTTTCATCTGCAAGATGGTTACCCATCAAGAAGACAAATGTCCAGTCAGGAAGAAACCTCATCTAGCTGTGAGTTACTTTGGGAGTGGAGCTCCTGGATTAGGCTTCTACCATGTGGATATGTCAGATATTAACCTGTAACACTCTAGGAGACTTAAGAATGTAGGGATTGTTTTCATAGAAGATGGGAAGATCAGCAAAGAGGACCTAGCAACTGAATTCTCAGAGATTACAAAACTAACTGGCCATGGCAGATTAATGGTCTGGATGACTAGACCATGTTAGTGAAGTCCCCCCCTAAAATCCCTGTAGAATCATTTGCCAGTTACCCTTGCTTTGGCCTCCCCAAGAGCAATGTTACTGTGAAGGTTGAGGCTTGGAAAGGGGAGATTGAAGCCTCTTCCTCACAACAGTTGGTCTGGATAAAAATTACGAAGATAAATCCTAGACGGTGTGAATGGTCTATTCTAGACCAAATTACTTTTGTCATTGACACCCTAGTGGATGTGGATTGGCAATTCAAATTCAAAAGCTTCTATGAGGTGGTGAAAGTTAAGTTGTCCTGTAAAGATGCTAGCAAGATCACCAAGGAAAGAATCTTTGGAATAAATGAATAAATCTAGACAAAGTAAACTCATGCATGAATAAATCTCATCTTTTTATACTTAATGGCAATGATACAAATACGTGTCATGTTCCCTTTCTGTCACTGGGTTTGAGCACTGCAAGATCGAACCCATCACAAATCACCTCTCCCATTACAATAAAAATCAATCTAGTTGGCCAAACCAAATCAATAGATCGGAGAGAAATACATAGCTATAATAATCATGCATAAAAGAGTCCAGAGAAAACTCAAATAATATTCATGGATAATCTGATCATAAACTCGCAATTCATCGGATCCCAACAAACACATTGCAAAAAGCGATTACATCGAATATAACTCCACGAACATCGAGGAGAACATTGTATTGAAGATCGAAGAGAGAGAAGAAGCCATCTGGCTACTAACTATGGACCTGTAGGTCTGTGGTAAACTACTCACACATCATCGGAAGGGCAGCAAGGTTGATGTACAACTCCCCCCCGTGATTGATTCCCCCTCTGACAGAGTGCCGAAAAAGGCCTCTAGATGGGATCTCTCGGGAACAGGAACTTGCGGCGGAAGAAATGTATTTTGGCTGGCTCTCTGTTGGCATCCCAATTTTAGAGAATTTATAGAGGCAGAATTAGGTCAAATGGGTGAACGTGGGTCCCATGAGCCACTAAGGCACGCCTACCCCCTGGGCGCGTCCTGGTGCCTCGCAGGCCCCTCCTTCATCTTCTGGCCCTCTCCCGAAGCTTCTAGGGTCTCTTCTGTCTAGAAAAAAAATCTCCAAAAAGTTTAGTGGCATTTGGACTTCGCTTGGTAATGATATTCTGGAAAACCAAAAACAGGTAAAGAAGAACAACTGACACCGGGCACTAAGTTAATAGGTTAGTCGGAAAAAATGATATATAACTACTTGTAAATGCATAAAAACATTCAAGATTGATACTGTAATAGCATAGAACAATAAAAAATTATAGATACGTTGGAGACGTATCAGCATCCTCAAGCTTAATTCCTGCTTGTCCTCGAGTAGGTAAATGGTAAAAACATAATTTTTGATGTGGAATGCTACCTATCATATTCATCTTATAATATTTTCTTTTGTGGCATGGTTATTTGGATTCAAATGATTCAAAGCAATAGTCTATAGTTTGACATGAAGATATAAATACTCAAGCATAGTAACAAGCAGGCAGGTCTTTCAAAATATCAACACTAAAGAAAGTTAGCCCTAACACATTATGCTCAGTCATTGATCCATTCATGGAACACACCCAACATTAACCACACCCAATGCACAAGTATGACAATAGTGCTCTCGAGTTGGTGCTTTATAAGAGAAGATGGAAACTCAACATAAAAGTAAAATAGATAGGCCCTTCGTAGAGGGAAGCAGAGATTTGCAGAGGTGTCAGAGCTCAAAGTTTTAAAATAGAGATAAAATTATTTTTTAGAGGCATGCTTTTCCTGTCAACGTCACGACCGAATGTTTCCAATATTTCCCATGCTATACACATTATAGGCGGTTTCCAAATAGAAAAATAAAGTTTACCCCCCTCCACCATTCTTTCACAATCCATGGCTAGCCGTATCCACGGGTGCCTTCCAAACTTTCAACTTTCCAAGGGGAGTTTATTTTTTCATTTTCATTCATTTCGGGACTGGGCATCCATATTACCTGCCACTTTCTCATGCAATGACAAGTGAATAATCACTCATCCTGAGAATAACCCATCTAGCATGAAAGATATTGACCACCCCCTGTCGCTTCATGAGCGGTATGGGCATACAAAATGAATAGTTATTTGAATGATTAGAGTTGGCACATGCAAATTTACTTGGGACGACATGTAAATACCGCATATAGTTAGGTATAGTGGACTCATTTGGCACAACTTTGGGTTTAAGAATTTGGATGCACAAGCAGTATTCCCGCTTTGTACAAATGAATGCTAGCAAATAGATTGAGAAGCAACCAACCGAAAAACAAAAACGGTCATAAACATGCATTGAGAATAACTAACACTGAATAATGCACCATAAGTAGGATATAACTTCCTTGCATAACTATTGACTTTACGTGCATGCATAGGGAATCACAAACCTTAACACCAATATTCTTACCAGATCACAATTATTCACTATCATAACTCACATATTATCATCTCCATATCACAAAACTATTGCAAGGAATGAAAGTTATCATATCAAGTGATCTACATGAAAGTTTTTATTATATCCTTCTTGAATATTCATCACATTGGGACCAAATTCATATCTTGTGCAAATTACCATTATTACTATCAACTCTCAAAATAATATAAGTGAAGCATGAGAGTTCATCTATTTCTTCAAAATTTTATCACCGGCGTGCTCTAAAAGATATAAGTGAAGCACTAGAGCAACTGCCTAGCTCAAAAGATATAAGTGAAGCACATAGAGTATTCTAACAAATTAAGAAAAATGTGTGTCCCTCTCAAAAAGGTGTGTCCAGCAAAGATGATTGCGACAAACTAAAAAGCAAACAAAGACTCATATAATACATGATGCTCCAAGAAAAACTCATATCATGTGATGAATAAAAATATAGCTACAAGTAACATTACCGATGGTCAGTAGAAGAAAGAGGGGATGCCTTCCAGGGCATCCCCAAGCTTAGATGCTTGCGAGTCCTTGAATATTACTTTGGGGTGCCTCAGGCATCCCCAAGCTTAGGCTCTCGCCACTCCTTATTCATTCATCCATCGTGATCTCAGTTAAAACTTGAAAACTTCAGCACACAAAACTCAACAAAACCTTCGTGAGTCCATTAGTATAGTAAAGCAAATCACTACTTTAGGTATTGTTGCAAACCCATTCATATTTATTGCATTATACCTAATGTATTCTAACTTCACCATGGCTTATACCCCTGATACAATCCATAGATTCATCAAAACAAGAGAACAACGCAACAAAAACAGAATCTGTCAAAAACAGAACAGTTTGTAGTAATTCGAACAATGACCATACTTTGGTAACTCCAAAAATTCTGAAAAATTAGGACATCGTGGGAAATTTTTATATCAATCATGTGTAAAACATTCAGAATTTTATCGCACTCCAGCAGATTTTAACAATTCTGCTACTGGATTCAAAAGTGTCTGTTTTTGCACAGAATCAAAGAAACTATCATCCAAATCATCCCAAAGGCTTTACTTGGCACAAACACTAAAAAAAACAAAACACACACAACCATAACAGTAGCATAATTGTGTGCACACAAAAAACATAAAAAGAAACAAGAAAATTAAGATAACTATTGGGTTGCCTCCCAACTAGCGCTATCATTTTACGCCCCTAGCTAGACATAATGCATAGGTTCAAGTGTTGTCATCCTTCGTTTTCTTTTCTAAGGATGTATTATCATCCGGAGGTTTCTCAAAGACAATATGAAACACATCATCCATGGAAATTTTAGCATTACTAAGTTGCCCATCCTCGAATCCCTCTTTATTCCCTTTTACAATCGAAGAATACTGTTTATCAATACCATTGAAAACTTGTTGGATTATGTTTAAGGGAGGGACCTCCTTTTCGGTATTATCATCAAAAGTGTGATCATCGTAAAATAAATATCTCAACAAGTAATCACTATTGTATAAGATCTCATCTATCACTGGTTTTTCATGATTTATACCGTAAAAATCAAAGATCTCTCTAGCTTCTCGCACTATGTAATCAAATTATTTCATGAGGACAAGGGTAACTATCTTCTTAGCTCTAGGATTTTTTATAACCGACTACTCCTAAAACAATCTTTGCAAAGTAGGATGGGTACGGATAAATCTTCTCTCAAGTTTAAGAACAAGTGCAGAAATATGTTCGACATAATTTTTGGTTCTTTTAAATATAGGAGCATCATCAAAAGCCAAAGTTCCAGTGCAGCTAAAGAACTCTTGGATAACACTCTTTCCTATAATATTCCTGTGTCCTATCACAAAGGTTTTAGCATCTAAATTGGTAGGAATTTCAACTTTAGGAGTTTTACCATCCTCACTTTTTTCCATACCAGAATCAGCCATGATAGCAACTCCAAGAAAAAAAACAAACAAATAAAAAGGCAAACGGAAAATATTTTTGTATTGTAAAAACTTTTTAGAAGTGCGGCAGATGAAAACGAGAGGCAAATAGAAAATAATGTAAATGCAAGGACATGAAAGTTTATGCCTAGGTACTTGATAGATGTTGATGATGTCTCCCCAGCAACGGCGCCAAAAATTCTTCCTGCTACTTGTGAGTTGTGTTGGGATTTCCCCGAAGAGGAGGGGATGATGCAGTATAGTAGAGATAAGTATTTCCCTCAGTTAAGAACCAAGGTTATCAATCCAGGAGGAGAACCACGCAACACCTCGTTAGCAGTACGTGCACACAAAATAACAAATACTTGCACCAAACACGAACAAGGGGTTGTCAATCCCTCGACGATTATTTGCAAAGATTAAATTTTGTACTGATTGATAGATAGATAGAACACAAAACAAATAAAGAAAAATTGCAGCAAGGTATTTTTAGATTTTAATATATGATAAAAGTAGACCTGGGGGCCATAGTTTTCACTAGAGGCTTCTCTCTTGAAAATATCATAGGGTGGGTAAACAAATTACTGTTGGGCAATAGATACAAAAATGAATAATCATGACGATATCCAAGGCAATGATCATGTATACAGGAAGCACGTCCGAGACAAGTTGACTGACTCCTTCCTGCATATACTACTATTACTCCACACATCCACAACTATCTAGCATGCATCTGGAGTATTAAGTTCCCAAAGAACAAACTAACGCCTTAGCAAGATGACATGATGTAGACAAAGTAAACTCACGCATGAATAAACCCCGTATTTTTATCCTTAATGGCAGTGATACAAATACGTGTCATGTCCCTTTCTGTCACTGGGATTGAGCACCGCAAGATCGAACCCATCACAAATCACCTCTCCCATTGCAATAAAAATCAATCTAGTTGGCCAAACCAAATCAATAGATCGGAGAGAAATACATAGCTATAATAATTATGCATAAAAGAGTTCAGAGAAAACTCAATAATATTCATGGATAATCTGATCATAAACTCGCAATTCATCGGATCGCAACAAACACACTGCAAAAAAGCGATTACATCGAATAGAACTCCAAGAACATCGAGGAGAACATTGTATTAAAGATCAAAGAGAGAGAAGAAGCGATCTAGATACTAACTATGGACCCGTAGGTCTGTGGTAACTACTCCCACACCATCGGAAGGGCAGCAAGGTTGATGTAGAGCCCCTCCGTGATTGATTCCCCATGACAGAGTGCCGAAAAAGGCCTCTAGATGGGATCTCTCGAGAACAGGAACTTGCGGCGGCGGAAAAAGTATTTTGGCTGGCTCTCTGTTGGTTTCCCGATTTTAGAGAATTTTGAAGGAAATATGCCCTAGAGGCAATAATAAGGTTGTTATTTTATATTTCTTTATTCATGATAAAGGTTTATTATTCGTGCTAGAATTATATTGATCGGACTTAAATACATGTGTGAATACATAAACAAATACCGTGTCCCTAGTAAGCCTCTACTAGACTAGCTCGTTGATCAAAGATGGTTAAGGTTTCCTAGCCATAGACATGTGTTGTCATTTGATAACGAGATCACATCATTAGGAGAATGATGTGATGGACAAGACCCATCCGTTAGCTTAGCATATAATCATTCACTTTATTGCTATTGCTTTCTTGATGTCAAATACATATTCATACTGCAGGATGATGCTAACGCAACACTACGATCAGAGACCCTTCGATGAAACTCTGTGCGATGCAACAATTGCAAACGGTGGTGTAAAAAAACCCGTCAAAAAAGGTGCAAAACGCTTGCGATGACGGATGCATCAAACACGGTTCAGATTTTAGTTGCGTGTGCGATGCAGGGCATACGGTTCAGTTCAATTAACTGTTTGCGATGAGGAGGAACAAAAGAAACGGGCAGCCAGATGAAGGTGTGTGCGATATACAACATATGGTTCACTCGGATGAACTGTTTGTGATTAGGCAACACAAAAGAAACGGTCAGCCAGATCAAGGTGTGTGCGATATACGGCATGCGGTTCACTTGGATGAACTGTTTGTGTTGAGACAAGAGAAGAGAAACGGTTCAATATAACAAGATGTGTGTGATACACGGCAAACAAGTCTGTAATCAGAAATGTGTGCGAAGACCAATAAAAACACAGGCGGTTGCTGCTAATAAGATGTATGTGATATGCTCTGTCTACACAACATCTATTGGCCATAAGGATGCGAAGAGGCATCCTATATCAGCAAGGACTAGTTGTTCCACGAGTAGCTCATCTAAGAGAACTCTCAAGTTAAATGTGCTCAGGCTGGAGCAGCCATCAGATGGGTGACTGGATGAGAAGTTGTCTTGATGTTAATTAACTGATAGGATGGGTCATAAAGGTCCAATTTAATGGCCTCTATGATCCATCCCATCAGTTAAATTAACCTCGAGGTCCTTGTTTTTTAACACATGTTAAAGAAGGTCTACCGCATTACTTTTTGATAATGTGCGATACGTGGCATACAATCGATCCACCCGACCTGTTTGTGATGGAATAAGCCGTGTGTGTTGTGCGCAAACGCTTGCTAGTATTCTACCATTTGTGATTGATGAATTTATCACCGACGGGTTCCCTAGTGTGGTCCGTGTTCATCTGATCATCATCTACTTCTTGTGCTAGCTCAATGTTCCTTCTATGCTAAGTTTCCATTAATTGATGGCGTTTTATGAACACGCCACCGTTTCCCGCCATTTCCTCACCTGTTTCCCGCCACCCAGCAATATTGCGCATAAACCTAGGCGGCACGCGGTGCACGGAGGCGACGAGCGTAGCCTGTAGCACATCCACCTTTTCCAAGCTTGCAACCCACCAAAGCGCCGCCTCTGCCATCAACCTCGTCGACAAGGAAAACAAGCAAGGCGCTCCCCGGCAACGCGATGAACGACGCCGTGATGCGCGTCATCGCCAGGGTTGAGCAGACCCTTGGCGCATGGCTCTTGAGCGCCGCAGATCAAGATAGGCATGTCAGCGCCGACAGACTGCAGCTCGCCGCACAACATGATCGATGGCGGGCCGCAGAGCAAGCTAGGCGCGTCCGCGCCAATAGGCTGCGACTCGCCGCACGGCAAGACCGTTGGAGCACCGCAGAGCGAGAGGCGCGGCGCACCGCACAGCAAGAGCGGATCCATTGACGCTTGCCTGCTGTCGACACGGCGTCACAGCTGGGTACACGTCCCGTCAGTACCCCCATTGCTCGCCAGGAGTGGGCAGAGGCCCTCTGCGCCGTACTTGCACCAGAGGCCGGACGCGCCGTACTTGCACCAGACGCCCGCCGTGCCGTTCGCATGGGTCACGCCGTTCGCCTTGTCCTCGGCCCGCTTGATGCCAACGCCTTGGTCGGTAGGCTCGACCGCCTCCTTGGCCCAGGTGTCCACCTGGGCACAGTAGAGGAACATGGCTGTCGCATTCTCGAGCTGGTGATCTCCGATGAAATAGCCAACTTGGAGCTCGAGATCGCGCTCCATATGTACCGCGAGCGTGTTGACCGCTTGGACAAATGCCTGCACGAGTTCAGGCAGAACCAAGAGCTACCGTAGGCAAGGGCTGCTGGTCATGGTCTCATGGATGCGTTTTATTTTGTTGAGTCGTTTCGATGTGGATAGCTATGTATTCATAGCAATCATAGTATTGCTCTGTTTATTGTTGGTTTCCGTTCTTATATGTTCTGTTTCAGTGTGTGTATATACGCTTTCCATTCTGTATATGTGGATGATAACAACTAGATTCAAATTAGTATACAAAAACAGATAGAAAATGGAATTCATAATATATATATATTAATTGTTCATTAGTTCATCACAGAATATATATATAATCATCACATATACGTAATGATACTTAAGTACTAGATACAATGCATAAAATTGAAAACGAACAATACTAAAACTAATAATCGCTCATGGGGCCAGTATTCCAGCAGCCCCTCGCCAGCAGCTCCCTGGTGCGCGGCGTCTTCCTAGTGCAGATGCAGTACTCCGCCTCCTCCGCCACGTAGCGCTTGACATACCGATCTGCCTCTTGCTGGCGGACAAGCGCGAACGATCTTGCCATTTCGTTGGGCGCCCACCGGAGCTCCTCGTCGGTGGCATGCTGGAGCTTATCGGCCCACCTCCACGCAACGACGAGGCGCCGAGTGCCTTCGACCTTCCTCGTGAAGTACCCATCTTCGTACACCTCCTCCGCACGCGCCCGCCCCCAAAGCTCCGCCGCCTCCTTTTTCCAGGCGGCATCACGGCCTTCACAGGCTGCCTGGTACCTGGCTTCCTCCTCCGCCATCTCCTTCTTGAACGCCACTTGCCTGGCTTTCTCAGTCGGCGGCAGCGACTTCCACATACAAAGATTGTACTGGCCCCAAAACCAATCCAAAGTTGGGGGGTCCGGCGCAACCTTGTCCGGCGGCGCGCAGGGGTCCTCGTCGCTGCTATTTGAGTAAGCGTCCTCGGGGGGCGGCGACTCCTCGTCGGCGCGTGGGTAGACCGGTGGCGCCATGGCAGAGATTTGAGAGAGAGAGAG
Source organism: Triticum aestivum (assembly GCF_018294505.1). NCBI lineage: Eukaryota > Viridiplantae > Streptophyta > Magnoliopsida > Poales > Poaceae > Triticum > Triticum aestivum. The sequence continues at coordinate 359,035,089 of NC_057799.1, forward strand.
AGAGAGGGCGAGCGAGGGGAGGATGTATATGAGAATGCAGGTGGGATGATGTGAGCAAGGTAGTTTTTATTGGCGGCCGGAATCTAGATCAACGGGAACACTACACACGCCGTTCGCCGGAATTTACGAGTACTGTAGTTTGAATTACACATGATTCCCGTAGAAAAATCCGTGTGTGAACATAATAGCTGACGGTTTCCAATACAGAACCGTGTCTGATTAATGATCCCCGCCACTCACCTACCAAACCTCGAGCCGCGAGATAGAGTGCCAATCGTGTGGGGGCCGGTTGTCTTGCCAGATCTTTACATCTTCTTTTTTGAACACCAGATATTTACATCGCCGTTGAAAATATCTGGGTGTATTTAAGTCTTCCACCTTCAGCTTCGCCAGCTCATCTGCTCCAGTGCCGGCAACCCCCGAATCCACGAATCCCGATCCCCATTCCCGCACCCCCTTCTTGCAAAGATGACGCTGTGGAAACGCTTCGTGAAGGCCCGTACGATGACCGTGTCCCTCCCGAGTGCTACTGCCTGGGCTGAGAGCGTGGCCGCCTACGCCGAGATTGCCGCCGCATCCGCATTGAGCGCGGCTGCTTCCACCGAAAGGGCATCTGCGGCAGCCGACAGGGCAGCTGCAGCAGCCGAGACGGCTGCAGCTGCTGCTGCGACGGTGGCTGTAAACGCCGAGAGCGCTCGAGCTGCCGCCCATGCCGCCGATGTCGCCCTGGCCCAGGTCGAGGCCATCCACGCCAAGATCGAGGATGCACACGCCAAGATATTCCAGGACACCTCGGAATCCAGCATGCAACCCACGTCCAAAAATGCGGCGGTGGCCATGGAGCTCCCGCTTCCTCAAGAGGTCGCCGAGCGGGAGCTGGAGATGCAGGATACGGCAGAGATCGAGGAGCGCCGGGAGGAGGAGTTGCGCGTGGCCGAGGTCGAGGTAGAGAAGAGTCTGTCCGTCAAGGAATCGGCGGTGGAATACCAATGCAAGCTCTGGCGCATCCACTACTACGAGTACTACAACCTTGAGGGCAGCGCCGAGGACGAGGATGAGGACGCGGTCGACTTCAGCAGGGGGGACGCGGAGTCCACCAACGGCGGCATGTCGCCAGGACAAGTCATCGCTGTCTCATCTCACACCGGCGATGCATAGGCCGGCGCGGCGGCGGATTTGTTAAAATTATGCGTACTTAGGCTTCATTTTTAATGTTGGTCTTTTGTTAGAGCAATGTTTAGGTCAACTGGCTCTGTTTAATTACTAAAATTGCTCGATTGAGTAAGTGTGGTCTGTCTGCTGTATGCTCTTTTGTGTGCCCAAATTAGCCAGCGATGTTAAATTATGCAATGATGTACCGGGGGAAATTTCCACCAAAATTTGAATTATCAAACTCATCCCATGCGCGTAAAGCAGAATAATCGTTTGCAGTGCACACAATCATTCAAAGTGAATGGTCCGGCGGCACCGTGTAGCGACCCAACCTCAGAGGGTCTAGTCTCTGTGCTTTAGTGTCATCCCTGGATCGGTAATGCTGACACACACAGTACTCGAAGGATTTATACAGAGTAGCAATCACACACTTATTACATCGAATGTCTCCAAAGAGAACTTATTACAATAAATATGGCTTTAGGCCATCTAAATAAGATAACATCGGAAGACTTGGAAGATAAAGTGAGTCCATCAACTCCAATGGCATAGCTGAGTGCACGACAACGGCCTAGCGAACCTTACTCTTCGTCTGAAAAGTCTGCAACATGATACGTTGCAGCCCGAAAATGGGTCAGCACATGGAATATGCTGGCATAGTAACACAATAGAGCAATGAACAGAATAAATGCTATCACTACATGCATATATGGCTGGTGGAGGCTCTATGGTTATATTGTTTTGCGAAAAGCCAATTTTTCCCTACAACAAAGGAATATATTTTATTTAACTATCATGGTAGTTGAAACATCATTGAGAAGGTTCCTCCAACTCAATCCCAATTAAAAGTAATTATCAACCCAACAAAATTAAATTAGAGTGATGAGATCCATATGATAATCCAAGAACCAGATACTCAAGATGTCCATAACCGGGGACATGGCTAACCATGATTAGTTTGTACACTCTGCAGAGGTTTGCGCACTTTTCCCCACAAGACTCGATCTCCTCCGTTGGATTTCTCGCACTACATGGTGTTTGAGAAACGGATGACCGAGACACAGTCTTTCAGAAACATTAACTCTTTACTCTGGGTGGACAGTTACACCTACTTTCCCTCTACATCTGCTAGCCCACCACTGAAAGAGGTCATGCAACATACTCAACTATGCTAGAGCCCATAATAGCTTATGGCTGCACACGGAAGTTTCTAGCATGAATAATCTTATGATCCCTTTGAGCCTGGGTGGCGGACTGTAGGATGATCACACGGGTACTCTGGGATATCCTAGGACAACACTGGATTCTCCAGGTGCCCACAAGCAATCCACCGAGATGTGTATTAAAGTTGCCACCTTAAGTTGAACCATTAATTAACAAACTCACATATGTCATGGATACACTCAACCCAAACCACGTCTACGAGCATAGCATAGCAATATAAGCATAACGTAGAAGTAACTCCCAAGGTTTGATAATAAACATGGCAATAGGTTCTATCTCATCATCTACTTCCCAATACCCACAATTTAATCACATCCTAATCGTGCAATGTTTGAGGATTGATACTAATGCATAAAAACTGGGTACGAAAAGAGTATGATCAATGTGTTACTTGCCTTGCTGATGATCCGCAAAACCTAGTGACTCGTAGTAGCACGCTTTGCACTCCAGGAATTCTATCGCAAACAAACAATATCATACATAAGCACTCAAGAAAAGATACATGGGTAAAACTCAAATAAGAAGATTGAATCTGAAAACTCAACTAAAGAGATTCGATTTGCAAAAAGAATCAAATCAAACGGAGCAACGAAACTCAAACTACGAAAGAAACAAGATCCGATTGCAAATCTGGACTAAAGTCAAATTTTACAGTACCAAAATCTTGTGCAAGTTGGTTAAGCAGAAAGAGGGCTTCGAGACGAAGATCTAGACGCTTGTTTCACCCGATTTGGATAAATGAGCGAAAAGTTATACTAGAACGAAGATCAGGGCAGGAATCGCGATCGAAAATAATCACGAAAAACTCTCAAAAAGAAAAACTGACGAACAGGCTAACGAACGAACGTTCGCTGCCCACGGCTAACGGACGAACAGCGTTCGTTAAAATGAACGTATGGACGAACGTCCGCTATTTAACCGAACCGAGTAAAACCGAAACAAAACTGATCTAAAGAAACGAACTAGGGTTTCAAAAAAAAAACGAACGGTTTTCTCGCGAAAACTGGTGGCGGCGGCGGCTTATACCTCCGGTGACGGTGGACGGCGGGGCGGCGAGGCGAAGCGGCGGCGGCGCGGCACGGATCGGGTGTGGGCGGCAGCGGTGCTAGGGTTAGGCGTGGCTGGGGTGGGCTGGGGCGCTCGGGCCTCCCGGCTTATAAAGCCAACCGGGCTAAGTGTCCAGGTCGGACACGGCCCGGTAAGTCGGTTATTATTATTTTTTAAATAAATCCTGACGCAGAAAAACAATTAAAAGAAATACTAAACGGACTCCGAAAATCCTGAAATAAATTTTCACGGTCATCTAATAATATTGCGGACAAAGTGAACATTTATTTGGGCCTCTAATGCAATTTTGAAAAACGCATATTTTTCCTAATTCAAATAAAATTGCAATAAAATCCAAATAAAAATTATTATTTGATTTTTATAAAATTTCCTCCAATATTTTATTTATTTTGGAGAAGTCATATTATCTCCTCTCATATATTTTAATATGAAATATTTTCAGAGAGAAAAATAATAAGAATCGAAGTGATCCTTGTTTTGATATTTGATAAAATTCAAATATGAAAAACGTGAAATCCCCAACTCTCTCTGTAGGTCCTTGAGTTGCTTAGAATTTCGAGGATCGCAAAATGAAATGCAATAAAATATGATATGCATGAATGACCTATGTGTAACATTCCAAATTGAAAATTTGGGATGTTACAAACCTACCCCCCTTAAGATGAATCTCGCCCTCGAGATTCGGGTTGGCTAGAAAATAGGTGTGGGTGGTCCTTCCGTAGATCATCCTCTCGTTCCCAGGTGGCTTCATCCTCGGTATGGTGGCTCCACTGAACTTTACAAAACTTGATAATCTTGCTGCGCGTAACCCGGCTGGCAAACTCGAGAATCTTGACAAGTTTCTCCTCATAGGTCAAATCACTGTCCAACTGAATTGCTTCCAGGGGCACTATATCTCTCAGAGGAATATCGGCCATCTCAGCATGACACTTCTTCAACTGGGAAACGTGGAACACATCATGAACTCCCGACTGTCCTTCAGGTAACTCCAACCCTTAGGCAACCTCTCCCATGCGTTCCAAAACACGGTACGGTCCTACAAATCTCGGGGCCAACTTTCCCTTAACTCCAAAACATTTAACTCCTCGCAGAGGTGACACACGAAGATATGCTCGGTCTCCGATTTCATAGACTACCTCCTTGCGTTTTGAATCTGCATAACTCTTCTGCCTGGACTGAGCTACCTTCAGTCTATCTCGGATCAGCTTAACCTTCTCTTCTGACTCTTTGATCAAATCTGGTCCAAACAACTGACGGTCTCCAACTTCATCCCACATCAACGGTGTTCTGCACCTTCTTCCATATATGGCTTCGAACGGTGCCATCTTCAAACTGGCCTGATAGCTATTGTTGTATGAAAACTCCGCGTATGGCAAATTATCATCCCAACTAGATCCATAGTCTAACGTGCAAGCTCTCAACATGTCTTCCAGAATCTGATTGACTCTCTCAGTCTGTCCGTCTGTCCGTGGATGAAAAGCAGTACTGAACTCTAGTCTGGTTCCCAAAGTCTGGTGCAGCTGGTGCCAAAACTTTGAAGTAAACTGTGTTCCTTTATCTGATACGGTGGTCCTCGGAACTCCATGCAGACATACGATCCTGGTCATGTATATCTTGGCCAATTTCTCACTTGTATAGGTGGTCTTCACTGGGATAAAGTGAGCTACTTTGGTCAAGCGATCCACTACTACCCAGATAGAATCATATCCCGATCGGGTCCGGGGTAATCCGGTGATAAAATCCATGCCAAGCTTATCCCACTTCCATTCGGGTATAGGCATAGGCTGCAGTAATCCTGCTGGCTTCTAATATTCTGCCTTCACTCTCTGACATACATCACATACGGCTACATACTCAGCAATATCCTTCTTCATACTAGTCCACCAGAAACGCTCCTTCAAATCGAAATACATCTTGGTGTTTCCGGGGTGTATCAAGTATGGCGAGTCATGAGCTTCCTTTAGTACCAACTTCCTGATTTCTGCATTATTAGGCACATAAACACGGTCCTCGAACCACAAGGTGTCGTGCTCATCCTCACGAAATCCTTTGGCCTTTCCTTTGCTCATTCTCTCCTTTATCTCGGCAATTTCCTTGTCATCCTTCCGAGCTTCACGAATCTTTCCCAACAATGTAGAATGAACTTCCATCGCTGCAACAAAACCACTAGGAACAATCTCCAAACGAAGTTCCCTGAGATCCTCGTCTAACTCCTTTGGCAACTCTCCCGTTAGGAGAGTATTGACATAACTCTTCCGGCTCAAGGCATCTGCTACGACATTGGCCTTGCCTGGATGATAGTGCAACTTCATGTCATAATCCTTTATAAGCTCCAACCATCTCCTCTGCCTGAGGTTCAGCTCCTTCTGGGTGAATATGTACTTCAAAATCTTATGATCCGTGTACACATCACAACGATTTCCAATAAAGAAGTGTCTCCAAGTCTTGAGAGCATGCACTACGGCTGCTAACTCCAAATCATGAGTGGCATAATTTAAATCATGCGGTCAAAGTTAACGTGAGGCATATGAAACAACTCTTCCGTCCTGCATAAGCACTCCTCCAAGTCCTAAGCGAGAGGCATCGCAATACACTTGGAAATCCTTGCGTATATCCGGCAGAATCAGCACTGGGGCTGTAGTCAGTCGTTCCTTCAACTCCTGGAAACTGGCCTCGCATTCTTCTGTCCATTTGAACTTAGTGTCCTTCTTCAACAGCTCTGTCATGGGCTTCGCAATTTTAGAGAAATTCTCGATAAATCTCCGGTAATATCCTGCGAGTCCAAGAAAACTGCGGATTTCTCCAACTGTGGTGGGTGATAGCCAATCGGTGACTGACTTAACATTGGTGGGGTCTACTGCTATACCTTCTCCTGATATAACATGTCCAAGGAATCCAACTTCCTTCAGCCAAAATTCACACTTGCTGAACTTGGCATATAACTCATGTTCCCTGAGCTTCTCGAGAACCAAACACAAATGTTCCTTGTGTTCCTCTTCATTCTTTGAGTATACCAAGATATCATCAAAGAACACCACAACAAACTTGTCCAAGAACTCCATGAATACTTTATTCATCATACTCATGAAATAGGCAGGGGCATTATTCAATCCAAATGACATAACCGTATACTCATAAAGCCCGTACCTTGTGGTGAAAGTTGTCTTAGGTATATCTTTTTCTTGAATCTTCAACTGGTGGTATCCCGATCGCAGATCGATCTTCGAAAACACTTTAGCTCCTTGCAACCGGTCAAACAGATCATTGATCATCGGCAATGGGTACTTGTTCTTGATCATCACTTCATTCAGCGCACGATAATCAACAAGCATTCTCAATGATCCATCCTTCTTATCAACCAGGAGCACTGGGGCTCCCATGGTGTTGAACTTCGTCAGATGTAACCTTTCTCCAATAACTCCTTAATCTTCTTCTTGATCTCTTCCAGATCATTCGCGGACATCCGGTATGGTCTCTTCGATATAGGCCCGGTGCCTGGCAACAGCTCTATCAAAAACTCGATGTCTCGATCTGGTGGCATGCCTGGTAGTTCCTATGGAAACACATCCGGGTAATCCTTCACAATAGGCACTTCCTCCTGAACAACTCCTGAGAGGGAATTTACTTGGGTTCTCCTTGGCGCATGCCTTGATACATACTTGATCCTTTTTCCCTCCGGGGTGGTAAGCAGAATTGACTTACTGGCACAATCGATGTTTCCTCCATACATCGACAGCCAATCCATTCCTAGTATCACATCCAATCCTTGCGACTCCAGAATTATGAAGTCGGAGGGGAAAACATGACTACCTATGGTTAATGGCAACTGAAAACATCCACTGCTTGCCATATACTCAGCTCCGGGTGAGGTTACTAGCATAGGTGTCCTAAGAACTTTAGTGGGCAACTTATACTTATCCACAAATCCCCTTGATATGTATGAATGCGATGCACCAGTATCAAAAAGAACGATTGCAGTAAATGACTTAACCAAAAACTTACCGATAACTGCATCTGGCTGTTCTTCGACCTCCTCCACGTTTACGTGGTTCACTTGTCCCCTATTGAAAGGGTTGGGCTTCTTCCCAGAGCTTCCATTGCCATTCCCATTCTTCGCCTCAGGGCACTCAGTGGCATAGTGTCCAGTCTTCCCGCACTTGAAACAAGTAATGTGACTTAGGTCATTCTTGGCGGGTGTGGCTGGATTGGAGCGGTTCTGATTGCTGCTTGCTCCATTCCCATTCCGATTCTTGGGGCCATTATGATTATGAGAACTTCCACCATTGTGAGTGTGGCCTCCATGGTTATGGGTGTATCCTCCCGAGTTCGGGGTAAAGCGAGGCTTCTGCTGAGCTCCTGAATTGTACTTCCCTTGTCCATACTTCCTCTTGCGGCTCTCAATCTACTGCTGCTTCCCTTCAATCATGAGAGCTTTATCTACCAACTCCTGGTAGTTGGTAAATGTTGCCACCATCAACTGCATACTCATCTCATCGTTCAGCCCTTCCATAAACTTCTCCTACTTCACGGCGTCTGTGGCCACATCATCTGGGGCATAGCGAGATAACTTGCTAAACTCATCCACGTACTGCCCCACAGTACGGTTCCCTTGGCGTAAGTTGCGAAACTCATGCTTCTTCATGCTCATAGCTCCAGTTGAGACATGGGCTGTGCGGAATGCTTGCTGAAAATGCTCCCAAGTGACATTGGCTATAGGGAATGTGGTTGTATAATTCTCCCACCATGAGGCTGCGGGTCCATCCAATTGATGTGCGACAAAACGCACCTTCTCAGCATCTGTGCAACCTATGGTGGTCAACTCCCTTCCAATCCTACGTAGCCAGTCATCAGCAACTATTGGCTCGGTGCTACTGGAAAACACCGGCGGCTGCAACCTAAAAAAAACGGGCTAAGTTGTCAACTGGAGGTGGTGGCGGTGGGTTGTTGTTGTTGTTGCCTTAGTTTTGAACTAGTAGCTACATCAAGGCATTCTGCTGTTGGATTAACTGAGTGAGCTCCAGTGGAAAGACAAATCCGGTATCACGTCTCAGAGGCATCTGATGGGTTTAGAGGGAAGAGATTAGAATAGAATGAGGTCTAGTGAGAAAGCACTACCCATATGCACATGAGACAAACACAATCATATCATAACACTCAATCAATCAAGCAAGGGCATACAATCGATCTAGCTATCGTTACAATGCTCAGACTATACTATGTACATGGGGGAATACTACTTGATCATATGGTGGTCTACTAGAAATTTTGATCGGTGGAAGACTCCATGATATCCGCTCCAGCTTCGTCTTCATAGTCATCATCACTGCTGTCGGGGTTGGAGTCGGTGTCGTCGATGATGATGTAATCCTCAAAACGAATGTCTTTGGATTGATCGTCATCTCCTCCTGGCGCGGGATCTCCCATGAATATTTTGAGCTTCTTTATCAGGTCGTCATTCTTCTCCAATAGTATGGCAATTTCCTCCTCGTATCCATCGCGTGTAGACTTGAGTTCCTCTTCTAGCTCCATGTTCCTGGTCATCGCCTTCTTCAAATCTATCATGCTAGCGCACATCTGGTTCTCCTGGCGTCGAATGTGCTGGTTTAACTCCTAGATGAAAGCTGCAATGGACCTGTCCTTCCTGGTGCTGATCATCTCCCATTGCTCATCTCGGCGCCCACATATCTGGTAGATAGTGTCCTTCAGCTCCTGTTTGTAGACTTCTCCAATACGTCCCATAGCAATGTGGGCTACCATGCTCTTGCCTAGACTCCAGGTTGGTGCATCAAAGGAAAACTCTATGGGCCTAGTGACTAGCGTGAATGTCCTTCCTGGAACTTGAACTCGAATCATCCAACGCTCCTCTTCTGGTATAGTGGTGGTGTAGGTCCCGGTGAAGCTTGGTATTCCTATGTTCAGGTACCGAGTGACTTCCTTCAAGTGCCGTCCAAAAGGTGTGTCTTCATCCGGTTGTGCAAACTTGTTCCTTGAGTCCGCCATCCTAAGGAGTAGAAAATGGAGAGGAGTCAGAAATGAGTAGAGAAGAGTGACCTATGGCTCATCTTAGTGGTCGTGTCCTACATTCAGCGTGTGCTCTAATACCATCTTGTAGCGACCCGACCTCAGACGATCAAGTCTCTGTGCTTCAGTGTCATCCCTGGATCAGTAATACTGACACACACAGTACTCGAAGGATTTATAACAGAGTAGCAATCACACACTTATTACATCGAATGTCTCCAAAGAGAACTTATTATATGGCTTAAGGCCATCTAAATAAGATAACAGCGGAAGGCTTGGAAGATAAAGTGAGTCCATCAACTCCAACGGCATAACTGAGTGCACGACAACGGCCTAGCGAACCTTACTCTTCGTCTGAAAAGTCTGCAACATGATACGTTGCAGCCCGAAAATGGGTCAGCACATGGAATATGCTGGCATAGTAACACAATAGAGCAATGAACAGAATAAATGCTATCACTACATGCATATATGGCTGGTGGAGGCTCCATGGTTATATTGTTTTGTGAAAAGCCAATTTTTCCCTACAACAAAGGAATATATTATTTAACTACCATGGTAGTTGAAACATCATTGAGAAGGTTCCTCCAACTCAATCCCAATTAAAAGTAATTATCAACCCAACAAAATTAAATTAGAGTGATGAGATCCATATGATAATCCAAGAACCAGATACTCAAGATGTCCATAACCGGGGACATGGCTAACCATGATTAGTTTGTACACTCTGCAGAGGTTTGCGCACTTTTCCCCACAAGACTCGATCTCCTCCGTTGGATTTCTCGCACTACATGGTGTTTGAGAAACGGATGACCGAGACACAGTCTTTCAGAAACATTAACTCTTTACTCTGGGTGGACAGTTACACCTACTTTCCCTCTACATCTGCTAGCCCACCACTGAAAGAGGTCATGCAACATACTCAACTATGCTAGAGCCCATAATAGCTTATGGCTGCACACGGAAGTTTCTAGCATGAATAATCTTATGATCCCTTTGAGCCTGGGTGGCGGACCGTAGGATGATCACACGGGTACTCCGGGATATCCTAGGACAACACTGGATTCTCCAGGTGCCCACAAGCAATCCACCCAGATGTGTATTAAAGTTGCCACCTTAAGTTGAACCATTAATTAACTAACTCACATCTGTCATGGATACACTCAAACCCAAACCACGTCTACGAGCATAGCATAGAAATATAAGCATAACGTAGAAGTAACTCCCAAGGTTTGATAATAAACATGCCAATAGGTTCTATCTCATCATCTACTTCCCAATACCCACAAGTTAATCACATCCTAATCATGCAATGTTTGAGGATTGATACTAATGCATAAAAACTGGGTATGAAAATAGTATGATCAATGTGTTACTTGCCTTGCTGACGATCCGCAAAACCTAGTGACTCGTAGTAGCACGCTTCGCACTCCGGGAATTCTACCGCAAACAAACAATAGCATACATAAGCACTCAAGCAAAGATGCATGGGTAAAACTCAAATAATAAGATCTAATCTGAAAACTCAACTAAAGAGATTCGATTTGCAAAAAGAATCAAATCAAACGGAGCAACGAAACTCAAACTACGAAAGAAACAAGATCCGATCGCAAATCTGGACTAAAGTCAAATTTTACAGTACCAAAATCTTGTGCAAGTTGGTTAAACAGAAAGACGGCTTCGAGACGAAGATCTAGACGCTTGTTTCACCCGATTTGGATAAACGAGCGAAAAGTTATACTAGAACGAAGATCAGGGCAGGAATCGCGATTGAAAATAATCGCGGAAAACCCTGGAAAAGCAAAAACTGACGAATAGGCTAACGAACGAACGTTCACTGCCTGCGGCTAACGGACGAACAACGTTCGTTAAAACGAACGTAAGGACGAACGTCCGCTATTTAACCGAACCGAGTAAAACCGAAACAAAACCGATCTAAAAAAATGAACTAGGGTTTCGAAAAAAAACCGAACGGTTTTCTCGCGAAAACCGGTGGCGGTGGCGGCTTATACCTTCGGCGACGGCGGATGGCGGGGCGGCGGCAAGGCGGCGGCGCGGCGTGTGACGCCCTCGATTCAATCATACACTAATCATACACGCAAATATGTACGATCAAGATCAAGGACTCACAGGAAGATATCACAACACAACTCTAGACACAAATTAAAATAATACATGCTTTATATTACAAGCCAGGGGCCTCGAGGGCTCGAATACATAAGCTCGAATACACAAGAGTCAGCGGAAGCAACATTATCTGAGTACAGACATTAGACAAGTTTGCCTTAAGAAGGCTAGCACAAAAGCAACATCGATCGAAAAGGCAAGGCCTCCTGCCTGGGAGCCTCCTAACTACTCCTGGTCGTCGGCGGCCTCCACGTAGTAGTAGGCATCAACGGTGGCATCTGGCTCCTGGGCTCCGACATCTGGTTGCAGCAACCGGAAATAAGAAGAAAGGGGGGGGGGGAGGGGGAAGCAAAGCAACCGTCAGTACTCATCCAAAGTACTCGGAAGGAAGGATCTACACTACATATGCAACATTATCAAAGGAAGGCTGTATATGTGGACTGGGCTGCAGAAATGCCAGAATAGAGAGAAGGCCTAGTCCTATCGAAAACTAGCATCTTCTGGAAACCACCATCTTGCAGCAACAGGAGGGAGTAGAGTAGCATAACTAAAGTAGTAGTAGTGTTATCAACCTCGGCCAGAGATCCTTTCTCGACTCCCTGCGAGAAAGCAATCCCAGAGCCATACTATCCAAGTGTCATCACAATCCAATTCTCATCACCATCCAGTTCTCATCACAAGTATCCAGTTCTAGTTGTATCGATCGGGATACAACTCCAAGTGTCCGTTACCGTAGGACAGGCTATCGATAGATATTTTCTTCCCTGCAGGGGTGCACCAACTTACCCACCATGCTCGATTAACTCCGGCCGGACACACTTTCCTGGGTCATGCCCGGCCTCGGCCAAATAATACGCCGCAACCCGACCTAGGCTTAATAGAGAGGCCAGCCCGCCGGACTAAACCTATGCTCCCAGGGGTCATGGGCCATTGCCCCGGGAACTCCTGCACGTTGCGTGGGCGGCCGGTGAGCAGGCCTAGCTACCTCCTTCAACAAGGCAGGTGCTTACGCAGTCCAACCCGGCGCGCGCCGCTCAGTCGCTGATGTCTATTAAGCTTCGGCTGATGCATACGACGCAGAATGCCCATACTATGCCCACGTGATGGTTAGTGCTATCAAGCTAGAGGCCCCTCGGATCAAATATCCAAATCGTAGTGGATTCGGAATGCGCGGTAACAAGCAGAGACTCACGAAAGATGTGACCCCGTTGCCCCGTCTCGAGGACTTGCGGCAAGGGCTAGGAATGCCCGGCCACGCCTCGTAATTATCTCGCGGGCACCCTCGCGGCGACCAAACGAGGCGGCGGTGGTTCGGGCTTCGTCGGGGTTGTGGCTACGGGCGGCTAGAGAGGGCAGGGGACGGCGCGTTCAGCGCAGGAGCTCACCGCGGGAGCGTGGGGTCTAGGCAGAGGGCTCGGGGAGGTCCGGTGAAGCAGATCGGCCGCGAGGTCGTGTTGTGGCCATCGAGGAGGAAGACGAAGGGGATCCGGCGTGGGGGTGGCTCCCGCCTTGAGGTCGTTGGTGCAGACGAAGCAGAAGATGGTCGTGGGGCTCGTGGACACATCAGGGCGGCGTGGAGGGCACGGTGGCCGCGGTGGCACAGCAACGCGGAGGCGACAGTGCGTCGGGGCGAGGTGGATCTGGAGAAGGGGGCGAGGCCAGAGGGAGAGAGGGGAGAGGGGGCGTCGAGGGGGAGTGAGTGGGTGCGGGGAGCCCGAGGGGTCACGGGACTCGACCTTATCCTCTCGGCGAGGCCGACGAGGTGGTCGGGGTCGACCTCACCCCTGTGCGACCGCGCCACGGGAACAGAGTGAGAAGGAGACCGGTAGGGGGCCTGGTTGACTGGGCCGACCAGTTTGCTAGCTGGGCCAGACAGTTGGCTAGCTCGGCCAGTCGGTTCAGCGTGGGGGAAGTCCTGTTGTTTTCTCCTTTTTCTATTATTCTGCATCTGTTTCCTATTTAAAAGAGCTATTGAAATAATTTTGTTAAAAGTGGCACTTTGCACAGAAATAGATAGGAACAAAGTGAAGCTGCATAAAAAGTTTGGGGTCAGAAGGAGTTGGCTAACCATTTTTAGAAATTGGAAAGGCCAATGTAATTATAGTTGGACCACAAAATAATATCCCAGGGGCATTTTGTTTACACAAATGAGGTTGGTTTCAACATGACAAATAACCAGAGATTATTTGCCACACCTTGAACATTTTAGCTATCATGTGTGAAAACTTTGAGTTTTGGACTTTATTTTGAATTTGAAATTTGAACTGGAATAGAATCAAAGTGAGATTAGCAATAGTATCAATGATGACAAGGCATCATTAGAAGGGGATTACTGTAGCATGATTCTCGGGGTGTTACAAATCTCCTCCACTACAAGAAATCTCGTCCGATATTTAAGAGGTGGAGTAAGGGAGAAAGACTCGGGAAGGACGGACCTCAACACAAGATAGGTACCTGGGGGCTATCTCGGTGAACGTGGCATAACAACATCCCTCGAGTTGAAATCCAAGAAAGTCATCGAGAGCAAGGTAAGAAGGTGCAATAAGAAGCTTCAACTTGGTAGGCAATCATTCATTGCCTGGAACAGAGGGTGAAAGGGGTTCAAAGCAATGGGAATAAGTATTGCGTCTGATACCAGAACATATCACAAGAAGGTGGCTCGTGAATTACATATGAAGCCAAGCGCGAGGAACAATTTTGGAAGACAGGGATGTACAGGAGAGTCAGGTTTCGATCCTGTGAAACTGTGGGTTATGGGCCCACCATGTCGGTTAACAGCAGGAAGGCATTAATCAATTTGCACGATCATGATAGCAAGGCAGGTCAGAGTATAGCCTGTCAGTTATGTTGGCAACAATGCTGGTACCAAGGGCGAGGGACGAAGAGAACCGTTTTCCTGCTCATTAAGACGAGGCTGACCAATAGGCAAAGTTCCCGTCCATCGGCGGCTACCAGAATGTCATCAACAATAGTAACAAGGTCTTACTGACATAGTTTGTACACCGAGGTGTTTACATAAGCAGGGAATTATCTCTGCTCATATATGTTACGTTACAAGAAAGTTTAAACAAAGCAATGGAGACTTGAATCAGTTATCGGTGTTCTCGAGCGTCTAACAACTCAGAACCCATGGAAAATTTGAATCGGCGAGAATAATAGTTGATGAAAAACTCATAAGAGGTTATGTAGTTCTGTGATAATCTCGAGATAGCAGAGGGTAATACTCGAGTGTATAGCAGAACAGAGGTTGGATGGGTGAAATGATCTACAGAAGACAAGTAGCCATTTGTCCGAGAAATGGGATCAAAGAAGAACAATATGGTCGAAAACACGGTTGCAAAGGACCAAACATAGATACAAGATGAAATTACCACAAGGGGATTATTATTATTACAAGAAGCTCCCATGATAAGATCTACATCGTTTCCATGGGCATGAACACAAAGTTCAAGGTCGACTCCCACTTCTTCAATGCATAACCTTTCATTCACTTCTCGATTTTGATGAAGTTGTAGTGTTGATATGTTATCTGGCAAAATACCAGAAGAGTAAGACTCATGAAGACTCTCGGGGTCAAACGGATTAGGGGAGGCGTAGGTCCAACCCATAGGGGCATCTTAGGAACATATACCACTAACTTCAGGATTAAAATATACCAGCTCAAAAGCAGAGCATCGTTGACAAAAGCAGATGATAGAATTTACCAAAGGCATTATGTGTCAGGGCAAAACTCACAAGTTTAATGAATATGAAGGACATTGTCGGAGAATAATCCAACCAAGGATATGGCGGTCCATAAAAGATCTGATGTCAGTATCGGTACTCACCCAGAAGAAGAAAGAATGCAAATGCATCGGGTTATAGATATAACTGGATAACTTCAAAGCTTGAATACAAAGGAATTACGATTTTCAAATCAGAAGATCTGAAGCAGAGGCTCTGATCAAAAGATAATTGAGTTGAATCGATACAGATCGACAATCAATCGAAGTTTGATTTGACAAGAACAAGCTCATGTTTGGAGTGACGTCTGAGCCGGAAGGATGAATGCTAGGATCTGATTGAGGATTACGAGCATCCGCGACATATTGGATCAAGGGACTCGAAACGATAGTGACAGAGGATGTCAACGAAGATTATTAGAATTATGGAATTAACCATAATGCAAGCAAACAAGAATTTCAACAACAATAGGCTGCTGAGGATTTTCAGAAGATTGAATAGTATTTCAAAGACTTTTGTGAAACATAAGAACAACTGGGGAAAAACAAATCCTCGATAGGTGTGAGGATTAATTTGTCGGTGTATTCACACGACAAGGAACTGCAAGGCAGTAGGCACAAAAGGATTCTCGGAACAACAACAAGTATTTCAGGGTATCTTGTAATAACAAGAGCATCTGGGGATGAAGGTATGAGCGACAAGGATATGCAGTTAGTCAAAGGGGCTTATCGGTGGTAGGGAATTGCAAACGTGATGAGCAGAAGTTATCGGGATAACATCGGAGAGTATTTTCGGAATCTTCTGGTGCAGCAGGCGATCATCTGTAATAAGGGGCTCTCCGGGAGGAAGTAGTTACGAGATCCTAATGTTAGAGTTAGCAAAATCGTTTAACCCGAATGGAAGAGAGATCAGAGTCCCAGAGTATAGACGAGGAATAAAATATCCTAATACCACCCAATTGGCGACGTGGGCCCGTAAGCCACACAGCCAAGTTAGTAAAACGGTTTTCGGTTTCTAGACTCAACTTCGGCCAAGGAGTTGGAAAGGGGGATCCTACAGGCAGTTGCCTCTGATACCAACTTGTGACGCCCTCGATTCAATCGTACACTAATCATACACGCAAATGTGTACGATCAAGATCAAGGACTCACGGGAAGATATCACAACACAACTCTAGACACAAATTAAAATAATGCAAGCTTTATATTACAAGCCAGGGGACTCGAGGGCTCGAATACATAAGCTCGAATACACAAGAGTCAGCGGAAGCAACATTATCTGAGTACAGACATGAGTTAGACAAGTTTGCCTTAAGAAGGCTAGCACAAAAGCAACATCGATCGAAAAGGCAAGGCCTCCTGCCTGGTAGCCTCCTAACTACTCCTGGTCGTCGGCGGCCTGGTCTTCGATCCCGTTGATCGGGTCTTCGATGATGAATCAGGGGCAACAAGGACAAGGTGGGGGTCACTGATGGATCACTAACCAACCTATACTAAGCAGTTTAGGATAAGCAGGTAGGTAACAAAGAGCAGGATACAAAAGCAGGCTATGCATCAGAATAGGAGCAAACAACAACAGTAGAAAAATCTAATGCAAGCATGAGAGAATGGAATGGGTGATATCGGGATGATCAAGGGGGGGGGGCTTGCCTGGTTGCTCAGACAAGAAGGAGGGGTCGTTGGTGACGTAGTCGATCACAGGGGCGACATCGTCTGGGGGTCTACCGGAGAGAAAAGGGGGAAGAAACAATAAATATAAAGCAAGCATAGCATCACAAAGCATAACATGGCAATATGCTGTGCCGGGTGTGACCTAACGTATGGCTACACGATAAAGGTGAAGGGGAATTCAACCGGGAAGGTATCCCCGGTTCTGGACCTCTGTCAGACAGATGACCGAAGGGGAAAGTTCCATGTTCAGATAGTTAGAGGCATCTGACAGGTAAACGGATCACGTATTTGGAGTCGTTGGATTTTTCTAAGCAACTTTCATGTAGAAAACATTTTCATCGGAGCTACGGTTTAATTTCTATGAATTTTCAAAGTTTTAAACAATTTTCTAGAATTATCTTAATTATTTAAAACAACATTATCCAGAACAGTGCGGCGGTGACGTCAGCATACTGTCAAGATGAAGTTAGTAGGTCAACTAACCGGTTGGCCAGGTCAAACCTGACATGTGGGGTCACCTTGACCCACATGTCAGCCTCTGTTAGTACTAAACGGAGTTAAAATTAATTTAACTACTTAATTAGATGGTGGGCCCTACTAGTCAGTGGTTAATTAGTGTTTTAATTAGCTAATTAACTAATTAACCTATTTTCTTTTTAATTAAATTTTGCTTATTTAGGCGGGACCCACGTGTCATAGACACAGGGCCTGCCCAATCAGCGTTGACCCTTGTTAAATGGTCAACTGGGGCCCCGGGCCCGTAGGCAGTGGCACATAGGCGGGGCCCACGGTGCTAAGTCAGCGGCGCCACCGGAGTTGCTCCGGCGGGCCTGCGCGCGGCGGCTGAACGCCGACGAGCGCCGGAATCACGCTGTAGTGCCCCGTTTTGCGCGTTCTTGGTCGCGTTCGAACGGGCAGAACGCGCCGCGTCGATCTGTGGCATCGGTTCGTGCGGGGGAAACCAGAATCGTGGACGGCGACGAGGTCCGCGGTGGCGAGTTTTCGGGCGACGACGCAAACGGCGATGCAGCCCGCAGTAGTTCAATCTAAAGCTTCGGGCATGCTCTACGCGCGCGCGAGGACAACAGACACAGGCCCTTGACCAAAAGGTCATCGGAGACGCGCTGGCGACCAAACGAGGCGGCGGTGGTTCGGGCTTCGTCGGGGTAGTGGCTACGGGCGGCTAGAGAGGGCAGGGGACGGCGCGTTCGGCGCAGGAGCTCACCGCGGGAGCGTGGGGTCTAGGCAGAGGGCTCGGGGAGGTCCGGTGAAGCAGATCGCCGCGAGGTCGTGTGGTGGCCATCGAGGAGGAAGACGAAGGGGATCCGGCGCTGGGGTGGCTCCCGCCTTGAGGTCGTTGGTGCAGACGAAGCAGAAGACGGTCGTGGGGCTCGTGGACACATCGGGGCGGGGAGGAGGGCATGGTGGCCGCGGTGGCGCAACAACGCGGCGGCGACAGTGCGTCGGGGCGAGGTGGATCTGGAGAAGGGGGCGAGGCCAGAGTGAGAGAGGGGAGAGGGGGCGTCCAGGGGGAGTGAGTGGGTGCGGGGAGCCCGAGGGGTCGCGGGACTCGACCTTATCCTCTCGGCGAGGCCGACAAGGTGGTCGGGGTCGACCTCACCCCTGTAGCGACCGCGCCACAGGAATAGAGGGAGAAGGAGACCGGTGGGGGGCCTGGTTGACAGGGCCGGCCAGTTTGCTAGCTGGGCCGGTCGGTTCAGCGTGGGGGAAAGTCCTGTTGTTTTCTCCTTTTTCTATTATTCTGCATCTGTTTCCTATTTAAAAGAGCTACTGAAATAATTTTGTTAAAAGTGGCACTTTGCACAAAAATAGATAGGAACAAAGTGAAGCTGCATAAAAAGTTTGGGGTCAGAAGGAGTTGGCTAACCATTTTTAGAAATTGGAAAGGCCAATGAAATTATTGTTGGACCACAAAATAATATCCCGGGGGCATTTTGTTTACACAAATGAGGTTGGTTTCAACATGACAAATAACCAGAGATTATTTGCCACACCTTGAACATTTTAGCTATCATGTGTGAAAACTTTGAGTTTTGGACTTTATTTTGAATTTGAAATTTGAACTGGAATAGAATCAAAGTGAGATTAGCAACAATAACAATGATGACAAGACATCATTAGAAGGGGATTACCGTAGCATGATTCTCGGGGTGTTACACGGCGGCGCGGCACGGATCGGGCGCGGGCGGCGGCGGCGCTAGGGTTAGGCGGGGCTGGGGTGGGCTGGGGCGCTCGGGCCTCCCGGCTTATAAAGCCGGCCGGGCTAAGTGTCCAGGTCGGACACGGCCCGGTAAGTCGGTTATTATTATTTCTTAAGTAAATCCCGACGCAGAAAAACAATTAAAAGCAATACTAAACAGACTCCGAAAATCCCGAAATAAATTTTCACGGTCCTCTAATAATATTGCGAACAAAGTGAACATTTATTTGGGCCTCTAATGTAATTTTGAAAAACACATATTTTCGTAATTCAAATAAAATTGCAATAAAATCCAAATAAAAATTCTTATTTGATTTTTTAAAAATTTCCTCGAATATTTCATTTATTTTGGAGAAGTCATATCATCTCCTCTCATATATTTTAATATGAAATATTTTCGGAGAGAAAAATAATAAGAATCAATGTGATCCTTGTTTCGATATTTGATAAAATTCAAATATGAAAAATGTGAAATCCCCAACTCTCTCTGTAGGTCCTTGAGTTGCTTAGAATTTCGAGGATCGCAAAATGAAATGCAATAAAATATGATATGCATGAATGACCTATGTATAACATTCCAAATTGAAAATTTGGGATGTTACACACCGCGTGCAAAGTATCCCTCCACATTTCCATAATTTTGGCCTACCGCCAAAATATCTACCCCCGCCCCCTCCCCCCTTCCCCAACCCCTTTTCTCCCCGACCACAAGTTACATTTCCCTTGTTTCCTCCTTCCTTCATTCCTAAGCTATAGCCGCTTCCTCGCTCTCGTCACCTCGCATCCTACCGCCGGGATCGCCATGGTCTTCTTCGAAGACCTCTCCAGCGGTTCCTCCCCCGGCGACGACTCTTTCACCACCCGGGTATGCCTCTCTTCTCTCTCTCGGGATATGACTTGGAATGGCGGATTTTTACCCGGCTGTCGATTTGAGTCATTTCTTCCTCTTGAGCTCCCTAGGACCATCAGTGGCAACGAATGGAGCGGGGTGGCTAAAGATCTACCCGAATGGAGCGGGGTGGCTAAAGATCTACCTGCTCGTTGTCACCATCAATCTCCATGCGTGAAGCTTGTTGAGTTTGAATCTGTGGACAGTGGGAGGACGTTTCTGGCATGTGCAGAGAATGTTAGACCCTCTTTCGTTGTTATAAATCATTTGTTAGATGTGATTCAGACATTGTCACGGTCCCAACCCATTCATACCACACCTTCAACCAAACACATCCTAAGACAGTGTCACATTTTGTACCTAGTATCTAAATTTTTGCCATCTCATCAGCGATTCCATTAGAAAATTATTTGGCACCGCTTCAGCAGTTTGCAGCCAACTTTGGTCCACACATCCGAGCAGCCAAGCAGTTAAATACTAAATCTTTATGGCACGAAGGAACTGGGCATCAGAGCAACTAGGTGCTCCGGAGTCCGGGTCCCTGATTTCTTTCTGCTGCATCGGCTCGCCAGTGCAGGGCACCGGTGTGAGATGTAGCAACAGTTGTCTTTACACCAGTTTTGGCATACATAGTGGACGGCCTTAGTGCTATTAGTTCTATGTTACTAAATTTGTGCAGGTACACACTTGTTAGTATCAATTTGTTGTCATCCAAACACTGTAGCTATGCTGTTGCAGTTATATTTACCTTCCTCATAAAATGTTCAATTTGTTATTTATTGTACATGAGTAAGAACTTGTAGCATTGTTGTAGTTAATTATAGCTTTTGATGTTCCAGAATTTGGTTGTTGTCTCAGTAGCAATTAATTCATTTGCACATTGATCTTTCTGAGAAGATATGTCATAATTAACATGTTTCTTCAGTTTTTCAAAATATGCATTGGTGATTTTCTATGTTGTTATAAACCCATTTCCCCTACAATTGTTACTGATCTAGTTTTAAATATTATAGGATGAACGGAAGTGTTCTTACTTGGAGTGGGTTGATCAAGAGTGGCCACAGTCTTTGAAGATGTGCCTAGCGAAGCTCTGGAGCATGTATGAGGAAGAGAACAGAGATAGGCTTAGAGAAAGTGTTGTCAACACTGAAGAATATTGGAAGATGCGAGATAAAAAGAGGAAGGTGGAGAATGAGCTCAGATTCTTTAAATCAGACTTTTCTAAGATGGTGTTGGCGAAGGAGGAGGCACTTTCCCAGTTGGCCAGTGCAAAACAGGTTCTTATTGAACTGAAAGCAAAGGTGGATAAGACGAGCCTGGATGATCTTGATTGGGGAAATGAATATATTGTTCTAATATTGTTCTTATGAAGTTGAACTAGCGATATGTTGTACTGTGCTGTTTTCATGTAGCCATCGTACTGTGATGTTAAAATATATTTATGTGCCTGATATGAAATTGACAAACATCTGTTCGACATGAAATGTGAATTTGCGTAATACTAGAATTGTTAATTGTAAATTAATAAACCTGCTAAATGTGTCATGGAACTTTGCAAACGGTTCTAGCAGTAAAAGCGCTTGTGATGGATAGCCCAATGCCACACAGTTTTCTTCATCAAATCGTGTGTGATGTAGTTGATAAAAGCAAACCGTTAACCAAGGCAGAGCGTGTGTGATAGTTACACCTTTCACACGAGCCTACACATAAAACTGTGTGGGATGTACATACGAACGGAAACGTTTTCCCTGGACTGACTGTGTGGGACGTACATAAGAACGGAAACGTATTCCTTGGATTGACTGTGTGTGATATACGTACGAACGGAAATGTTTTCCCTGGATTGACTGTGTGGGATGTACATAAGAACGAAAACGTATTCCTTGGATTGACTATGTGTGATATACATATGAACAAAAATGTTTTTCTGGGATTCACCATGTGGGATAAACATACGAACGGAAATGATTGGGTTTCGATGCCTCGCCCGATCGCACACAAGCTCATTTGGCCCCATCCTGTGTCCCAGGAGGGCCTATCCCCGACGATTTCTGGGTCGTGCGGGATGGACCCCCCTATCGCCCACACTCACTTGCGACGGTTCCAAATGCCGTCGCGCATAGGGGTTAAAAACCATTTGTATAGCACCGATGCGTACCAGTGTTAGACTATGATATTATGCAACTCTCGGATGCCAGAGGAATACCTTGTGTGCTACCAAATGTCACAATGTAACTGGGTGATCATAAAGATGCTCTACAGGTATCTCCGAAGGTGTCTGTTGAGTTGGCATAGATCAAGATTAGGATTTGTCACTCCAAGTATCGGAGAGGTATCTCTGGGCCCTCTCGGTAATACACATCATAAGAAGCCTTGCAAGCAAATGACTAATTAGTTAGTTACAAGATGATGCATTACGGAATGAGTAAAGAGACTTGCCGGTAACGAGATTGAACTAGGTATGAAGATACCGACGATCGAATCTCGGGCAAGTAACATACCGATAGACAAAGGGAATTACGTATGTTGTCATAAGGTTCGACCGATAAAGATCTTCGTAGAATATGTAGGAGCCAATATGGGCATCTAGGTTCCACTATTGGTTATTGACCATAGAGGTGTCTCGGTCTTGTCTACATAGTTCTCGAACCCGTAGGGTCCGCACGCTTAACATTCATTGATGATATAGTGTTATATGAGTTATATGATTTGGTGACCGAATGTTGTTTGGAGTCCCGGATGAGATCAGACATGGCGAGGAGATCCAGAATGGTTCGAAGGTAAAGATTTATATATAGGACGATGATATTCAGACAGCGGAAGAGTTTCGGAGTGCACCGGGTAGTCATCAGATCACCGGAAGGGGTTCCGGACACCCCAGGGAGGTATATGGGCCTAATGGGCCAAGGGGAGATACACGCCAGCCAACAAAAGGGCTGGCGCGACCCTCTCCCTGGCCACCGGCCCTAGGGAAGGAAAGGGGGAGGGCTAGCCCCTCCTGGCTTCCCGTTGTCATGGGAGAAAGGAAAGGGGGCACCCTCCCATGCCTTTCCCCGCTCACCTAAAAAGGCATGGGGGCGCGGCTAGGGGCAGGACCCCAAGTGGGATTCGGCCCCACTTGGGGCGCCTCCTGGCTACCTCCTCCCTCCCCCACCTATATATATGTGGGAGGGGGGCACCACACAAAGCCACGACAATTGCTTAGCCATGTGTGGCACCCCTCTCCACATTTTCGTCCCTCGGTCATATTTTCGTAGTGCTTAGGAGAAGCCTTGTGGAGATAGCTTCACCATCACCGTCACCATGACGTCGTGCTGCCGGAAGTCATCCACTACTTCGTCGTATTGCTGGATCAAGAAGTCGAGGACGTCACCGAGCTAAACGTGTGCTGAACGTGGAGGTGCCGTACGTTTGGTACTCGATCGATTGGATCGCAAAGAAGTTCGACTACATCAGCCGCATTACTAAACGCTTCCACTTACAGTCTACGAGGGTATGTAGACACACTCTTCCCCTCGCTGCTATGCATCTCCATGGATAGATCCTGCGTGTGCGTAGAATTTTTTTGTTTTCCATGCAACATTTCCCAACAAATTTATAGAGGCAGAATTAGGTCAAAGGGTGAACATGGGCTCGACGAGCCACCAGGGTGCGTCTACCCCCTGGGCGCGCCTTGGTCCCTCGTGGGCCCTTCCTTCATCTTCTGGCGCTCTCTCCAAGCTTCTAGGGTCTCTTTTTTCTAGAAAAAAATCTCCAAAAAGTTTCGTGGCATTTGGACTTCGTTTGGTATTGATATTCTGGAAAACCAAAAACAGGCAAGAAACAACAACTGGCACTAGGCACTAAGTTAATAGGTTAGTCCCAAAAAATGATATATAACTGCTTGTAAATGCATATAAAACATCCAAGATTGATACTATAATAGCATGGAACAATAAAATATTATAGATACGTTGGAGATGTATTTATGGCAGAAATCATCTTCACCTAATCCACGTCAGAGGAGCGGGCACACATGCCTGTGCCATGGCGCGTGTAGCCTGTGCAACTGATCAAGTGGGCGATGGTCGGAGCGTGCTCTGGAAATTCGCTACGGCAGAAACGCTGGGCCTGCATGCTGAACAAGGTAACTTGTCCTCCATCCCCACCACCAAATCGGTAACAAGTTTAGGAAATGAGAGATTAGAGGTACAATGCTGCACAGGAAAAGCAACTGTAGATATGAAGATGGGACAGCGGCCCGTGATTGATATGCAATTAGTGCAGGAAAATTTGGAGTTTAGTGAAGGATGGCCGCATCTGGCGCTTGAAGTTGGGTTTCAGCTCTCGACATGGACCAATGAACACACGAATCTGATGCTTGGTTTGGCCTCTGCATATCATCTAGGTCATGCCTGCTGCCATGGCCTCACCCCTTGATCTGGTGGAGGAAAATCAAATCAGGCGAGAGAGAGGTTGGTGGCACAATACAGAGCGCAACTCCAGCGAGATTTGAGAATTTCAGTTGCATGAAGAGACAATTATTAGAAGCTGGTGTCGACAATCATCATAGTTGCCACTGAAGAGGAACTCCGAGTTCAGTTGCAGGGGAGGAACATGTCTACGAAGGAGATGATTGCCTAGGCACGCTCACTGATGGAATCAACACACCTATTTCAGAGAGCACGCTGGAAGGCCTTTTGGGAAATCCAGCCTTGGGCTCCGCAGCAATGAGATGCTTGCTTCCTGTACCTCAGGGATCTAGCTCATGCGCGCCATTGTAGTTGATCATGGGCAACATCAGTGGTTTCAATTTTGTTCAGAAGTTGCAAGGGCGACAGAGTTCGAGCGTAGAAAATTCAATTAAAAACGAGGCAGTCCATGTGGGCGATGAGGTCACAACGCACTTCGCCCATCTCTGGAGCCGATTGGAGCGTTGTGTGGATAAAGCTAGGGTTGGGAGGCTACTTCAATACCTCCCCTCCACACAACACCCCACTAGCCCTTCCCTCACCGCCGCCACCACTGTAGATACAACTGCCATGGAGTCCAACCATGGGAGGAACCGAGGAAAGAACGGGCAGGGGCAGGGAGATGGTGACCGACCGAACTAGAAGCAGCAGTGGGAGGAGCCACCCCCCGTGGATGGCGCGAGCACTGCCCCCTTTAGTTTTCGATTTGGGTTCCTGGGACAGCCACTGGCCTGGGCATTCAATGACCAGTTCCATGGGGGGTACCCCCCGCCGCAGCAGCAGTGGCAAGGGATGACACCCCATGGTTTCCCCAGCAGATGGTGCAACCCCCTTCGGGGCAACAGGGTGGAGATCACGGGGTTTGTTTGAGCAACACCAGTCATGGTTCTGGTAGCTCTGGGATCTCTATACAAGGGAATCAGAAAAATCATAGCAAGCAACAAAGGAAGAAGCAAGATAGCAAAGTGGTAGTTAACAACAATGCTACCTCTCTCATGTCTTATGTGACTGTGATTTGTGGTGGTCGTGAAGAGCCAGGTCATGACAAAGAGAAGTGCTCCAAGACCAGGATATGTTTCATCTGCAAGATGGTTACCCATCAAGAAGACAGCTGTCTAGTTAGGAAGAATCCTCATCTAGCTGTCAGGTACTTTGGGAGTGGAGCTCCTAGATTAGGCTTCTACCATGTGGATATGTCAGATGTTATCTTGTAACACTCTAGGAGACTCAAGAATTTAGGGATTTTTTTCATAGAAGATGGGAAGATCGGCAAAGAGGACCTAGCAACTGAATTCTCAGATATATACAAAACTAACTAGCCATGGCAGATTAATGCTCTAGATGATTAGACCATGTTAGTGAAGCCCCCCCTCCTAAAATTCCCGTAGAATCAGTTGCCAATTACCCTTGCTTTGGCCTCCCAAAGAGCAATGTTATTGTGAAGGTTGAGGCTTGGAAAGGGGAGATTGAAGCCTCTTCCTCACAACGGTTGGTCTGGATAAAAAAATATGAAGATAAATCCAAGATGGTGTGAATGGTCTATTCTAGACCAAATTACTATTGTCTTTGACAACCTAGTGGATGTGGATTGGCAATTCAAATTCAAATTATAGCTTCTATGAGGTGGTGAAAGTTAAGTTGTCCTGTAAAGAGGCTAGCAAGATCCCCAAGGAAAGAATCTTTTGAATAAATGGAAAGTTCGACAAAAATGCTTATTGAAGTGGTACCAATCACAGAGCAAAGGGCTGAAGCTGGGACTAATAACAATGCTACAATCAACCAAGCAGAACAAGAAACACAATCTGAGACTGAGACCTCATCTAGGATTCAAGACAGTAGGTCAAACAAAAGCATTGGGTATGATCTGGGGAGTGGGGGTGGTTCTGACCCTACTTTGGGAAAACAGGCACTGCTTGTCGGATTACGGGTTTCGGCAAATCCTTAAGGTTCGAACACTGGGGTGCGCACGAAGATCTCTCTCTCCCTAGCTCACCCTCGCAACGACCCCAAGGCCTAGCTCGACGAACCCAAAGAACAAGACACGAGGGTTTATACTAGTTCGGGCCACCGTCGTGGTGTAATACCCTACTCTAGTGTGGTGTGGTGGATTGCCTCGTAGGCTAAGGATGAACAAGTACAAGGGATGAACAACCTCCTGAGGAGAGGTGTTCTTGAGCTCGGTGAGCTTGTGTGTGCGAGGATGGTCTGAATGATCCGTCCCCTGCTAGGGTGGTGGCTAGTCCTATTTATAGAGGCCTTGGTCCTCTTCCCAAATATTAGGCGGGAAGGGATCCCACAACCGCCAATTTTGACGGGAGACAACTAGTACAAGTTATCCTGACAAAAGGTGGTCTCCGGCTGCCAAAGGCTCTGGTGGTGACGCCGTCGTGGGCTCCGCGGTGACCTCCGTACTGCCGTCCTGCTGGTCTTGGTCTTGTTGCACCGATATGGAAATCTTTGCCTAATGCCTCGGGACTCCTCGCCTACGCTTGCCCTTTTAGCACCAAAGAGGCAACTGGTACTCTACGCCCGCTGGCACCCGCCTGGCCTTGATCGCCACGGCTCACGTCACGCGCACCTCGCGAGGTGCCCTTGCATAGATATCTCTGCTCCTCGGGAGCCAGCCTAGGGAGGCTGCCCCCGAGGAGGTCTTGTGTCGTCCGCCTCGCGAGGCTTGGCCCCTCGCGAGGGTCTTGAGTGATTGCTGATGAAGATGGGCCATACCAGGCCATTGGTGGAGCCACGCCCTGGGCCGCAGTTAAGCAAGTCTAGGTACCCCCGTTCCCAGGACGCCGACACTGCTTGCCTTCCTACAACAAATGCCAGCTTTATGCCCATTTGAAGGGGTGGAACATCCATCACTACTCAAAAGTCAGCCCCCTCCCTCCCTCCAGGCCTCAAGGAGATCAAAGATTCACAAGATAGTGGCTGAATTTATATCTATTGACCAATGTTAGTTTATCCTCAGAGAAATGGAGTCAGTTGAAGATGGAAACTGCTCCATTGACCTGCATCAAGAGATGGAGGAGATTGGCGACACCCAGGAGCAAGCCGTTGTAGCATCAGAAGAGCCTCTGAGGGACACTTATGAGGCTGACTTTCCTCTGCTATCCAAGACAGTTGCTGACAAGTAACAAAAACATATGTGGGGGCCAATTCATGCTACCAGACACAACTCAAGGGTGGAGCCCTCTGGCAAAACTACGCTGGAGAAAGCACAAGAACTCAAGCAAGTGAGAGATTTGGAAAACCTGGTAAGAACCTTTTCCCATTTCAATAACCCCTCCTTTATTGTTGTTGCTAAAAAATAGGAGTGGATATTGAAGAACATGGTAGTCCTGCTCCTAGCCAGTTGATATCTACTGATCCAATTAACAACCTAGCTGGTCAATGTAACGTAGACTAGTTTTTGGGAATGCGTGTTTTACTCCTGATAGAACTATTATCAATAATTTCATAGATGGCAATGTAGTTGAACAACTTTCTCCTACTAGCATTAAGACATGGGTTGTGGTCTGTGACTATAGATGAGGCAAGCACCCTATGGCTATAGTTATACCATGAATTGCTTGTTTTGGAATGTGAGGGGCAATGCAACTCTTGGTAGAAAAACATTACTTTTAGATTACGTTGGTAAGATCAAACCTTCCATTGTAGGATTACAAGAGACCAAGAAAGAGTTTCTCTGACTCCTTTCTGAAATCCTTGGTTAGTGGAAGAAATTTTGCCTGGAATCTCCTTCCAGCCACTGGTTCAGTTGGAGGGATCCCGTTAGGTGTTGATCTAGATCTTTTTGATGTTTTGGACTGGACCATTACTAAGTTTACTATCTCATGTACTGTTAGGTTGAAAACTAAACAACTAGAGTTTAGAATAGGCATGATTTATGGGTCCCCATATGAGGAGGGTAAAGAAGAGTTCCTTTCTGAACTCGACTCATTGTTCATTAACAATGAGACCCCAACCTTGGTAGGAGGGATTTCAATCTGGTTAGATTTAACCATGATAAAAGTAATGGGCACATTAACCATAGATGGAGTGATAAATTTAATGCTTGGGTGGAAATATGGAGTCTGCTAGAAATTAAGCTTTCCTCCAGAAAGTTTACTTGGGCTAATAACCAGTCAGATATCATCATGTCTACCATAGATAGACTTTTTTGTGATACTGACATAGATAAGTTTTTCCTTTTGGCCTCACACGCAACTCTGCCTAGACCGCGTAGTGATCACACACCATTGTTTGGAATTCAGGGTAATGTAAACAGCCCATGTCTAGTAGTTATAAATTTGAGAGGATTTCCAACCTTAGTAGAGAAGATTTGGAATGCTCCTACTCATGGGAAAACTTCTATTGCTAGATGGAAAGAGAAATTAGAAGATTTAGGAAGCCACTAAAGGGTGGAGTAGCAACATTGAGGCTGAACTTAGAAAACATAAGAAGAGCCTTATGGAAGAATATGACAAATTAGACATTAAGCGAGATAACACTGACCTCACTGACAAAGATCATGATAGAAGGAGAGAGATCCATCTAGAATTACAGGCTCAGTGGCTCAAAGAGGAAGTTAAAGGTAAGCAGAGATCTAGAGAGAGAGAGAGAAAGAGAGAGAGAGAGAGAGGGAGAGAGAGAGATTAGGGAAGATGATAGAAATACTGCATATTTTCAGGGTGTAGCTAACCAAAGGAGGAGGAAAACTTTTATCCACTCCCTAGAAGGCCCTGATGGTGTGGTTACAGAAACATCAGACATCCTGAAAGTAGCTAGTGATTTTATAAGACCCTTTTTTCTAGGAAAGACTCTAAGAGGGCTTGTTCCCTCAACAATGATTTTCTCTCTGCTGAGGAAAAAGACTATCCCAATGAGAATGAGACACTACAAGCCCCCTTCTCTAAGGAGGAAATTAAGAAAAGCAGTGATTGACTCATATGCTGATGGGGCCCCTCGCCCTCATGGTATTCCTTTTTCCTTCTACCAACATTTTTGTGATTTAACCAAGCATGATCTTATTGAGATGTTTGATGACTTCCATGAGGGCAAGTTACATACATACATACATATATATATATATGCTAAATTTTGCTATGCTCTCTTTGATCCCTAAAGAAGCTGATGCTACTACCATAAAGAAATTCAGGCCAATTAGTCTCCTAATTTGTACTTTTAATATTTTCACTAAGGTTTTAACTAATAGAATTAATGCCATGTCGCATAGACTCATTGCCTGCAACCAATCTGCCTTTCTAAAAGGCACATACATCTTGGAAAGTGTAGTCAGTGCTCATGAGGTGCTGCACTTAGTCCATGTTGGGAAAGAGCAAGGCCTAGTGCTTAAATTAGACAATGACAAAGCTTTTGATTTTGTTGACCTAGACTTCCTGATTGAGCTCCTTTGTCTTAGAGGTTTTGGGAAGAAATGAATATCCTGGATCCTAGCAGTCACCAGAGGAGGGTCAATAGGAGTTGGATGTGGGAGTGATTTATTCCTCACCAGTAAAGGTCTAAGGCAGGCTGGATCCCCTTTCCCCCTTCTCTTTAACCTAGTTGTGGATGTACTCTCTAGGATGCTTGTGAAAGCAGCTGCTTGGAACCTGATTAGTGGCCTTTGTCACGCTGTTTGCCCTGGAGGAATCATGTGCCTCCGGTATGCCAATGACACAATCCTATTCCTTGAGAATAGCATAGAAAAAGCTACTAACCTCAAGATGGTGCTGACATGTTTTGAGCAAGTTTCTGGGATAAAAATCAACTACACCAAGTATGTCTGTGGAGGAAACAAATCATTTTGTAGAAGTTTTAGGATGTAAAAAAGGAAACTTTCGATCAAATACCCAGGGATCCCTCTCCATTATCATAAATTGAGGAGAGAGGATATTCAACCTTTGATTAACAAAATTCTTAAAAGTATTGCTGGTTGGAGAGGTAAACTACTCTCCTACAAAGGCAACTTAGTCCTTATCCACACTTGCATGGCCAACATCCATGTCTACTTACTTTCGTTCTTCAAATTTCCCAAAAGGGCCATTGAGCTTATTAATACTTAGATGGCTAACTGTTCATGGAATGATTTTGAGGCCATAGAAAAATCCACTTGGCAAATTGAAGACTTGTTTGTATGAAAAAATAGTATGGAGGCCTAGGTATTCCTAACCTCTAGGAACTTAATATATGTCTCCTGGGCTCTTGGATTAAAGGTACCCTGAAGGAGAAGGGAAGCTCTGGAGGAAAGTGATTGATCATAGATTAAATATAACACTGACAAACCAAATATTTTCAATTTCTTGGCTACTCCTACCTCTTTTAGATTATAGATGGGAGTAGCAAAAGCAGTGAATTTAGTTTTAGGTGGAATGTGGGCAATGGAGCTAATGTAAGATTTTGGGAGGACACATGGTTTGGGACTTCCCCCTTGCTGTCCAGCTTTGGTCCCTCTACATAGTTTGTAATCAGTCATCCAAAACTTTTAGAGATGTCTGGGATGGTACTCAGATCAAGCTCACCTTCAGGTGCAATTTTACTGAGAATATGATGGAGCAATGGTACCATCTAGTGGAGATTATCCGTGATATTGCTCTTACCGATGAACCGAATGCTTAGAACTGGCAGTATGAAAGCAAAGGGTAATATTCTAGTAGTTCCCTTTACCATGTAATCAACTTCAAGGGTGTGAAGCCTGTCTACATTCCTGCTGTTTGGAAATTACAGGTTCCACCTAAGATCCATGTGTTGCTTTGGTTGATTTCTTATAATAAAAAATGCCTAGAGATAACCTTTATTTTTGCGAGAAAATTTCCTACCTATTCATCAACTGTCAAGGCAGTACAAAGAACACTAGAGGTAAAAATTCATCCAGGTCCGTAGACCACCTAGCAACAACTACAATCACTAGAGCGAGCCGAAGGCGTGCCGCCGTCATCGCCCCTCCATCATCGAAGTCGGGCAAACTATGTTGTATATGATACGTCTCCAACGTATTTATAAATTTTTATTGTTACATGCTGTTATATTATCAATCTTGTATGTTATATATATATTTACTAGCAACTTTATATCATTTTTTGGGACTAACCTATTGACATAGTGCCCAGTGCCTGTTGCTGTTTTTTGCTTGTTTTTACTTTGTAGAATATCAATACCAAACAAAGTCCAAATGCCACGAAACTTTTTGGAGAATTTGTCTGCCAAGAAGAGACCCTGGAAGCTTATATAGGCCACGAGAAGAGGCCGAGGGGCCCACTAGGCACCAAGGTGCGCCAGAGGGCCCATGCGTGCCCTGGTGGGTAGTGGAGCCCTCGGGAATCGACTTGACTTACCTCTGCATCTATAAATACTCTAAAATCCCAATAACCCTAGGGGAATCAACGAAATACTTTTTCTACCGCCGCAAGTTTCAGAACCACGAGATCCAATCTAGAGGCCTTTTCCGGCAATCTGCCGGAGGGGGCAACGATCCCGGAGGAGTTCTTCATCATCCTTGCTGCCCCTCCGATGATGCGTGAGTAGTTTACCACAGACCCATGGGTCCGTAGTTAGTAACTAGATGGTTTCTTCTCTCTTTTTGATCTTCAATACAATGTTCTCCTCGATGTTCTTGGAGATCTATTTGATGTAACTATTTTTTGCGGTGTGTTTGTTGGGATCCGATGAATTGTGAGTTTATGATCAATTCTATCCATGAATATTATATTATTTGAGTCTTTGCTGAACTCTTTTATGCATGATTGTTATAGCCTTGTATTTCTTCTCTAATTTATTGGTTTCGTTTGGCCAACTAGATTGATTTATCTTACCATGGGAAGAGGTGGTGTGTTCGATCTTGCGGTGCTCAATCTCAGTGACAGAAAGAGACTGACAAGCATGTATCATTGCTATTAAGGGTAACAAGATGGGGTTTATTCATACGTGAGTTTATCTTGTCTACATCATGTCATCGTTCTTATTGCATTACTCCGTTTTTGCATGAACTTAATACACTAGATGCATGTTGGATAGCGGTCGATGTGTGGAGTAATAGTAGTACATGCGTAATCATTTCGGTCTACTAATCTCAGACGTGATGCCTATATACATGATCATTTCCTTGGATATCATCATAATTATTTGCTTTTCTATCATTGCCCAACAGTAATTTGTTTGCCCACCGTATGTTATGTTCTCGAGAGAAGCCTCTAGTGAAAACTATGGCCCCCGGGTCTATTTCCTATCATATATTAAATGCGAAATACCTTGCTGCAATTTTTCGTTCTTTATTTTATTTTGTATTTTTGTTAGATCTATTTATCAAAACCTATACAATTTAATTTATCTCAATACCGTTGAGGGATTGACAACCCCTGTTACGCGTTGGGTTGCAAGTATTTGTAATTTGTGTGTAGGTGTTGTTTACATAGTGTTGCTTGGTTCTCCTACTGGATTGATAACCTTTGTTTCATAACTGAGGAAAATACTTACCTTTGTTTTGCCGCATCATCCTCTCCTCTTTGGGGAATTACCAACGTAGATTACAAGCAATCATGAAGAATTTCTGGCACCATTCCCGGGGAGACATCAACAACATCTATCAAGTACTTACGCATAAACTCTTATCTCCTTGCAATTACTTTATTTGCCATACGCCTCTCGTCTTCATCCCCCCACTTATAAAATATTTATTGCAAAAATACAAAAATATTTTTCATTTGCCTTTTTTCTTGTTTTGGCATTTTGCTTGCTTGAACCTATCATCGTGAGTGATTTTGGTATGGCAGAAACAGATGATGGTAGAACTCCTAAAATTGGACGTTCTACTAATCTGGATGCTAAATTTTTTGTTTTGGGACAAGGGAATGTTATATAGGAAAAGGTTCCATCCAAGAATTCTTTAATTGCGTTGGAACTTTGACTTGTGATGATGGTCCTATACTTAGAAGAACTAAAACTTATCTAGAAGCTATTTCAGCACTTGTTCTTAAACTTGAGAAAATATTTATTCGTACTCATCCTCCCTTGCAAAGATTGTTTTATGAGCTACCTGTTATAAAAGATCCTAGAGCTAAGAAGATAGCTACCCTTGCTCTTATGAATGAGTTTGATTACATAGTGCGGGAACCTAGGGAGATCTTTGATTCTTATGGTATGAACTATGAAAAAACCGGTAATAGATGAGATCCTTTACAATAGTGATTATTTATTAACACATTTTCTTGGCAATGATCACATCTTTGATGAAAACCTTAAAAAGGAAGTTCCCGTTTTGGATATGAACCAACAAGTTTTCAATGATGTTAATCAACAATATTCTTGGATCATAGCCAATAATCAAAAGGGATATGCGGATGGACAACTTGACAATGCTAAATTTTCTATGGATGATGTGTTTTTATATTATGTTTGAGAAACCTACTGACAAGAACGCCTCTATGGAGAATAAGAAGAAAGAAGATAATACTTGAATCTATGCATTATGCCTAGCTAGGGGCAGAAAACAATAGCGCTTGTTGGGAGGCAACCAATGAATAAAATAAAATTTTCACTATTTATTTCTGTTCTTGTGTGTTTGCAAAATTATGCTACTGTTATGATTGTGTTTTTATGTTTCAATTAGTGTTTGTGCCAAGTAAAGCCTTTAGGATCATGTTGGGTGATAGTTGATTTGATCCTGTTAAAAACAACTTTGCGTCCAGTAGCAGAATTTTTAAAATTCTCTGGAGCATGATACAATTCTTAGATTTTTTTACACATGATTGATATACAAATTGCCTACGTAGTCCTAATTTTTCAGAATTGTTGGAGGTACAGAAGTATGGTTAAAGTTCATATTACTACGGACTGTGTGTTTTTGACAAATTCTATTTTTGTTGCATTGTGTGCTTATTTTGATTACTCTATGGATTGTATTGGGGGTATAAGCTATTGTAAAGTTAGAATACAATAGGTATAATGAAATCATAAAATATGAATGGGTTTGCAACAGTACTTAAAGTGGTGATTTGCTTTATTATACTAACGTATCTCACGAACGTTTTTATTAAGTTTTGTGTGATTGAAGTTTTCAAGTTTGGGTGAGATCACGATGGATGAAGGAATAAGGAGTGAAAATAGCCTTAGCTTGGGGATGCCCATGGCACCCCAAGGTAATACTCAAGGACTACCAAGCAACTAAGCTTGGGGATGCCCCAGAAGGTATCCCCTCTTTCTTCCAACGACCATCGGTAATTTTACTTGGAGCTATATTTTTATTCGTCACATATCATGAGTTTTGCTTGGAGCGTCTTGTATTATATGAGTCTATGCTTGTTTTGCTTTTTAGTTTGTCACAATCATCCTTGCTGGACACACCTATTTGAGAGATCCATAATGATGCTATGATCTGTTAGAATTGCTCTATGTGCTTCACTTAAACTTTTTGAGCTATGGAATTGCTCTAGTCCTTCACATATATCTTTTGAGCATGGTGGTGGTTTATTTTTTTGAAGAAATGCTCTCATGCTTCACTTAGATTATTTTGAGAGTTAGTAAATTTTGAAGAAATATGCTCTCATGCTTCACTTAGATTATTTGGAGAGTTAAATATTTTTTTTAAGAAATATCCTCTCATGCTTCACTTATATTATTTTGAGACATGAAAATTTTGAAGAAATATTCATGCTCTTGTGTTTCACTTAAATCTTTTTGAGAATCAAGAATAGTCATGATAATTTTCACAACATGTGAAATTGGTCCCGAAGTGATACATATTCAAGAGGGATATAATAAAAACTTTCATGAAGATCATTGGATATTATAAACTTGATTCCTCGTAATAGTTTTGAGATATGGAGATAATAATATGTGAGTCATGTTGGTGTGTAATTATGCTTTAGCAAGAATATTGGTGTTAATGTTTGTGATTCCCTATGCAAGCACGAAAGTCAATAGTTATGCAACGAAGTTACATCCAACGTGTGTTGCATTATTCAGTGTTAGTTATGTGTTATGCTCTTTTATGATCGTTTTCGTTTCTTGGTTGGTCGCTTCTCAATCTATTTGCTAGCCTTCACTTGTACTAAGTGGGAATACTGCTTGTGCATCCAAATCCTTAAACCAAAGTTGTGCCAAATGAGTCCACCATACCTACCTATATGCGGTATTTCCATGCCATTCCAAGTAAATTTGTATGTGCCAACTCTAATTTTCAAAATGAATTTTGTCGGAATCGGGGCTTCGCGGACCCAAACAAGGTTCAAACTCTGGGGCGTGTGCAAAGGACTCCGCTAGGCTACAGCTTGTTGCTCACTGCCTCGTGGCCTTGCTTCGTCGTGCTTGAGCGAAAGGGGAAGGAATGGGACACCGAGATTTACCTAGGTTCGGGCCACCTTGCGGTGTAAAACCCTACTCCTGCTTTGTGGTTGATTGTCTCGCAAGGAGGATGAGTATGAATTGGTACAAGGGATGAGCTACCTCGTGAGGGCTTGAAGAGTGGATGGATCCGATCCCTCTCTATGGTGGAGACTAGTCTATTTTTATAGCGGCCTTGGTCCTCTTCCCTTATGGCTTAGGCTGGAAGGGATACCAAAGTGGCCTTGGTCCTCTTCCCTTATGACTAGTCTATTTTTATATCCTATCCTGACTAAAGGTGGTCTTCGCCTGCAAAGCTTCTGGCCGTGACGCAGGTGGTGGGCTCGGTGATGACCTCTGTCCTGCCGAGCCCCTAGTCTTGGTCTCGTTGCACCAGAATGGAAACCTTTGGGGATTCCTTGGGAACCCGCGTACATCCTTGCCTCCTTAGCACCAAAGAGGAAACTGTCCTCGCATGCGCCCGCTGGCGTCCTTCTGACTCTGTTCGTCATGGCTTACGTCATCGCGCGCCTTGAGAGGTGGGACGTGAGCCTAGAGATGTCCGCCCCTCGGGAGGCCGCTCCTTAGGAGGTCTTGATGTAGTTCACCTTGCGAGGTGGGGGCCCTTGCGAGGGTCTTGCTCGTGAAGTCCCGATGGTGGGCCACGCTAGGCCGTTAGTGGAGCCACGCGCCGGGCTCTAGGCAGACGGGTTTGGGTACCCCCGGTCCCAGAACCCCGATAGTAGCCCCCGGGCCCAAGGGGCACTCGGCCTGGCTTCGAGGCAAAGGTAGAGAGGGGAGGGCGAAGCGATGTGGGCCCCAACCGCCTGCGTCCAAGCTCGACGCGTGGCGCACGACGGGACGCGAGCGCCCCCACTTCCCCATGTTGCCTCGGCAACTGCCCAAGCTCACAAAAGCCTGACGCACGCCACGGGGCCATCATTGCTCCGAAGGTGAAGGGACGCCAGTTGGCCTTCTCGGACTGCTTATAAGAGGGCGAAGGGGCGGAGCCCCGGGCCCATATCTGTCTTCTCGCCTCCTTATCCCCAACTCTTGCTGCTGCATCCATGGCGCCTGTGAGGAGGTTCTCCGCCCTTGAGCAGGGCAAGGCGGTGCAGGAGGGGCCGGAGCAGCCGCAACCCAAGAAGGGGCATGGTCGCCCCCGTAAGTCCGCCGCTATGCCCGCGGCGCCACCTCGGGGACGCGGGTGCCCTCCATTGGCAGTCTGCACCGGCTCTGGCAGCCGAGGGAAGAACTCCACCTGCGGAGCCGGCAGTGGGGGCTACGACAGCCATGGCCGGGGGAGGAATGGGGCGGCCGCCCGACCACCTCGACCGTGGGCTCACTCCGCCGGTTGTTCCGTGAGTTCGTCGTGTGGATGGAGAGTCCACCCCGCACCTGGCTCCAGCTCCCGAACTCCTTCGCACGGGAGCTGGCGGTGGACGGGCCCGTCGGGCTGTGGCTGCAGCTGCAATAGGTCCTCGTGGGCGGAGGTCGAGGTCACTCCCTCCGGCTTCGTGTACCTGACTCGGGGATGTCAGTCGTTCGGTCGGGCCCGCGGCTTGAAGGGGAGGCTCACCCTCCACTTCAAGTTTGACGGGGCGACGACGCTCTTCGTGAAGATCTTCGGGGAGGCCGGCAGGTGCCTCGGATGCTGCCCAGAGAGCGACGGCAGCAGCAGCGGCCACACTTCCTCCGGCTACGATGCCAACAATAGTGGTGGTGACATCCTCAGCGGTGAACTCGCCCTTGGCGACGGCCACGGCACCAACAGTAGAGACGGTACCTCCTCCGGGGGAAGCGGAAGCGACAACAACTACGACGAGCCGCCGTGCTACTGCGTCAAGGTGGAGGATGACTCCAACTAGGCACCCACGACGCTGGAGTCGGAGCCTCAGGAGCGGCAGCCTCCGGGGGAGAGTTTCTTTTATTCTTCACTGCACTTTAAACGACATGGGCCCTGTGGGGGCATGTAAGAAATTGCGGCGCTTGTGCCGTTATTTTAATGCTTCTATTTTGTGCTTAAATCATCATGGCATCTCTTGCCTAGGCTCGGCCCCTTTTTCTTTACGAACGCTTAGTGCTCTGCGTTGCTGGGACCCAGTCCCCAAGCAAGCCTCAACCATCGCTGGTATGCCAGGTCGCGGTGCCTCGGGCAAGGCCAGGAGGTGACGGGCTCGAGGTCCAGTAAGATCTCCTGAGGAGCGATGCTCAAGAGGCCCCCCTAGACGCGCAAGTGGCTCTTGAGAGAGAAAGGGTCTTTGCCCAGGCGAGATCACGGAAGTAACGACAGAGTGTTATTAGAAACTCGTTCTTAGCACGAAGAGGATGACTTAGTTTATGGGGTGGCGCAAGGCGTTCACGACACGCGGGCAATCTTTGCGGCGTGAGGGCGCGCTTCCTTGGAGCTTTGGTTTCCTGTACTCCCTTTTCTTGTGATAGGTCAACACAAATCCCGCAAAGGGCATGTAAAGCATCGACGTCCTTTGCGTTTCAACTGATGTAAATTTGGCCGCACTGCGGCCCTCTCACCCATATCTCCTCACGAGGTTTGCCTCTCTTTTCCTCGCTCGTCAAGGTGCTCTACGTCATCGGGACCCGGTCCTCGAGCGAGGCTCATCCGCTGCTGGTATGTCAGGTCTCGATGCCTAGAACAAGTCCAGGAGGTGAGGGCCCGAGAGCCAGTAGGAACTCCTGAGGCGCGATGCTCTAGGGTTCCCCTTTTAACGTGCAAGCGACTCGCGCAAAAAATAAATGTGCATCTCGCAAAGGTCATGGGGGAGGCACCTCGGTTGGCGGCAATGCAGCGTAAGGTGGTTGTACTTAGCTTTTTTTGGCGACAAGGAATTTGTTCGTCCAGAGCTGGCCCTCGTGAGGTGGCAGGGCGTCGCTGTTGGGGAACGTTGCATGGGAAACACAAATTTTCCTACGCTCAGCAAGATCAATCTAGGAGATGACCATCTACGAGAGGAGAGATTGCATCTACATACCCTTGTAGATCGCTAGGCAGAAGCGTTAAGAAACGTGGTTGATGTAGTCGAACGTCTTCGCGATCCAATCACGATCCGTCCCGCGAACTACCAATCTAAGTGCCGAACGGACGACACCTCCGCGTTCAACACACGTATGAATTGATGATGCCATCACCTCCTTGATCCAGCAAGCGGTGGTGAAGTAGTAGCTCGAGTCCTCCGGCAGCACAACGGCGTGGTGGCGGCGGTGGTGGAGAAATCTCATTAAAGCTTCGCTAAGCACTACGGAGAAGAAGATGGCTACAAGGTTGAGGGAGGGCAGTGCCATGGAATAGATGGTGTGCGGCTGCCCTCCCTCTACCCCATCTATATATAGGGGGAAGGGAGGAGGAGGGGGTACCCTAGATCCCATCTAGGGGGTCGGCGGCCACAAGGGATGGGAAACCCTAGATGGGTTTTGGCCCTCCCCTTAGGAGACTTGGCCCCCAAGCCAGGTGGAGGCAAAACCCTAGGGAGGCGCCCCCACCCCTTCTGGCAACGTGGGATGGGGTCTGGGGGCTCACGACCCCTTATTGGGCTGGTGTGCCCCCTCCTCTTGGCCCATGAGGCCCCCAACACTTGCCGGGGCCCCCCGAAACCCCTTTCGGTCATGCTAGTCATCACCGAGTACCTCCGGAACAATTCCGGACTCCAATACCCACCGTCCAATATATAAATCTTCATCTCCAGACCATTCTGGAGTTCCTCGTCACGTCCGGAATCTCATCCGGGACTCCGAACAACCTTCGATAATTACCAAACGTTAAGTGTGTAGACCCTGTGGGTTCGAGAACTATGGAGACATGACAGAGACACCTCTTCGGTTAATAACCAATAGCGGTACCTGGATGTCCATATTGGTTCCCACATATTCTACAAAGATCTTATCGGTCGAACGTCGATGTCAAGGATTCAGCTAATCCCGTATGCAGTTCCCTTTGTCTATCGGTATGTTACTTGCCCGAGATTCTATCATCGGTATCTCCATACCTAGTTCAATCTCATTACCAACAAGTCTCTTTACTTGTTCTGTAATACAAGATCCCATGGCTAACTCATTAGTCACATTGCTTGCAAGATTCTTGTAATATTGCATTACCGAGTGGGCCCTGAGATACCTCTCCGTCATACGGAGTGACAAATCCCAGTCTTGGTCCATGCCAACTCAACAATCACCCTTAGAGAAACCTGTAGAGCACCTTTATAGTCACTCAGTTACGTTGCGACGTTTGGTACACACAAGGTACTCCTCCGGTGTCAGTGAGTTGCATGATCTCATGGTCATAGGAACATATACTTGACATTTAGAAAACGATAGCAATAAACTTGACACGATCATATGCTACATTCATAGTTTGGGTCTTGTCCATCACATCATTCTCCTAATGATGTGGTACCGTTATCAAATGACAACTCATGTCTATGGCTAGGAAACCATAGCCATCTTTGATCAACGAGCTAGTCTACTAGAGGCTCACTAGGGACACGTTGTTGTCTATGTATCCACAAATGTATCTGAGTTTCCGATCAATATAATTCTAGCATGGATAATAAACGATTATCATGAACAGGGAAATATGATAATAACCAATTTATTATTGCCTCTAAGGCATGTTTCCAATAGTCTCCCACTTGCACTAGAGTCAATAATCTAGTTCACATCACCATGTGATTAACACCCAATGAGTTCTAGGGTTTGATCATGTTATGCTTGTGGGAGAGGTTTTAGTCAACAGGTCTGCAACATTCAGATCCACATGTATTTCACAAATCTCCATGTCATATTGTAGATGCTGCTACCACGCTCCACTTGGAGCTATTCCAAATGGCTGCTCCACTATACGTATCCGTTTTGCTGCTGAGACTCATCCGGATTAGTGTTAAAGCTTGCATCGACGCAACCCTTTACGCTGAACTCTTTATCACCTCCATAATCGAGAAACATTTATTATTCCTGTAAGGATAATTTTGACCGCTGTCCAGTGATAAACTCCTGGATCACTCTTGCACCCCCTTGCTAGACACATGGCAAGGTACACATCAAGTGCGGTACACAACATGGCATACCGTATCGAGCCTATGGCTGAGGCATAGGGGACGAACTTCGTCCTTTTTATTTCTTCTGTCGTGGTCGAGCTTTGAGTCTTACTCAACTTCACACCTTACAACTCAGGCAAGAACTCCTTCTTTGACCGATCCATTTTGAGCTCCTTCAAAATCATGTCAAGGTATGTGCTCTGTGAAAATCTTATCGGGCGTCTAAATCTATCTCTATAGATTTTGTTGCCCAATATGTAAGCAGCTTTACCCAGGTCTTCCTTTGAAAAACTCCTTTCAAACAACCCTTTATGCTTTCCAGAAATTCTACATCATTTCTGATCAACAACATGTCATCCACATATACTTATCAGAAATGTTGTAGTGCTCCCACTCACTTTCTTGTAAATACAAGTTTCTTGCAAACTTTGTATAAACCCAAAAGCTTTGATCACCTCATCAAAGCGTATGTTCCAACTTCGAGATGCTTTCTCCAGTCCATAGAAGGATCTCTGGAGCTTGCATACCTTTTAGCATCCTTAGGATCGACAAAACCTTCTGGTTGTATCGCATACAACCTTTCCTCGCGGAAACCGTCAAGGAAACTTTGTTTTGACATCCATCTACCAGATTTCGTAATTGAAAATGCAGCAACTGGTAACATAATTCCAACATACTTTAGCATCGCTATGAGTGAGAAAGTCTCATCATAGTCAACTCCTTGAACTTGTCCGAAACTTATTTGCGACAAGTCGAGCTTCATAAATGGTGATATTACCATCAGCGCCTGTCTTCTTCTTAAAGATCCATTTATTCTCAATGGCTTGCCGATCATCGGGCAAGTCCACCAAAGTCCATACTTTGTTCTCATACATGGATCCTATCTCGGATTTCATGGCTCCTAGCCATTTGTTGGAATCCGGGCCCACCATCACTTCTCCATAGCTCGTAGATTCACCATTGTCCAACAACATGACCTCTAAGATAGGGTAACCGTACCACTCAAAACCTATACGTACC
The DNA here is from genome assembly GCF_018294505.1 of Triticum aestivum. Lineage (NCBI taxonomy): Eukaryota > Viridiplantae > Streptophyta > Magnoliopsida > Poales > Poaceae > Triticum > Triticum aestivum. The sequence continues at coordinate 359,076,998 of NC_057799.1, forward strand.
CTTGTCGATCTACGAGGTTCGACAGTAACTTGGTCCAAAGCTTCATGATCATCATCATTAGCTTCCTCTTCAACTGACATAGGTGCCACAGAAACATCTTTCTGTGTTACGCTACTCTCTGGTTGAAGTAAAGGTTCAACAACCTCATCAGTACTATCTTCCTCCCACTCAATTATTTCGAAAGAAACTCTTTCTCGAGAAAGTACCCGTTCTTAGCCACAAACACTTTGCCCTCGGATCTGAGATAGAAGGTATACCCAACCGTCTCTTTTGGGTATCCTATCAAGACGCATTTTTCCGCTTTAGGTTCGAGCTTTTCTGGCTGAAGCCTTTTGACATAAGCATCGCAGCCCCAAACCTTAAGAAATGACAACTTAGGTTTCTTGCCAAACCATAGTTCATACGGTGTCATCTCCATGGACTTAGATGGTTCGCTATTTAAAGTGAATGTAGTGGTCTCTAATGCATAACCCCAAAACGATAGTGGTAGATCGGCAAGAGACATCATAGAAGGCACCATATCCAATAAGGTATGATTACAACGTTCGGACACACCATTACGCTATGGTGTTCTCATACGTCCATTTTGCATCATGTTTACCTACTCTTATTTATAATGTTTTTATGCATAATAATGCTTTTTGGAGTAATTCTAATGCCTTTTCTCTCATAATATGCAAGGTTCACACAAAGAGGGAGAATTCCGGCAGCTGGAAACCTGGACATGGAAAAGCTACGTCAGGCCACCTATTCTGCACAACTCCAAATGAGCTAAAACTTCACGAGGATTTTTATGGAATAAATAAGAAATACTGGAGCAAATAACTACTGGAGGGGGGCCACCTTGTGAGCACAAGACACCAGGGCATGCCTGGCCCCCCGGGCGCGCCCTGGTGGGTTGTGCTCAGCCCAGCCCACCTCCGGTGCCCATCTTCTAGTATATAAGTCATTTTGGCCTAGAAAAAATAAGGAGAGGATTTTCGGGATGGAGCGCCGCCGTCTTGAGATGGAACTTGGGCAGGAGCACTTTTGCCCTCCGGTGGAGCGATTCCGCCGGGGGAACTTCCCTCCCGGAGGGGGAAATCATCGTCATCATCATCACCAACAACTCTCCAATCTTGGGGAGGGCAATCTCCATCAACATCTTCAACAACACCATCTTATCTCAAACCCTAGTTTATCTCTTGTGTTCAATCTTTGTACCGGAACTATAGATTGGTTCTTGTGGGTGACTAGTAGTGTTGATTACATCTTGTAGTTGATTACTATATGGTTTATTTGGTGGAAGATTATATGTTCAGATCCAATATGCTATTTAATACCCCTCTGGTCTTGAGCATGATTATCATTTGTGAGTAGTTACTTTTGTTCTTGAGGTCACGGGAGAAATCTTGTTGCAAGTAATCATGTGAACTTCATATGTGTTCGATATTTTGATAATATGTATGTTGTGATTCCCTTAGTGGTGTCATGTGAACGTCGACTACATGACACTGTTGACATTAGAATTTGGCACGGCGTAGAAGGAAAATAAGATAGCCTCGAGTGAAAGGATTGTCAGCATGAAATGTTTCACGTCACCGAGTGGAACAACTTTGATGTTCAGGTTATTGTCATCCGACCTCATCTTAGGGGCTGAAATTGTACTCCGAGTGGCAGAATTTAGTGTTCTGAGTGGTTTTCGGCCAATTACACCTTCAAGACGACCTCGGATGAAGGAGCACTCTAAAGGAATTGTCTTCGTCTCGTCGAGGTAATTGATTTTTGTATATAAATCATCTCAATCCGAGTTTGTATGCAAAAGTTAGAAGCAATACACTGCAGACCGAACCTAAACGGAAATATGGCGCGAGCTACCAGACACCCTGTCTGATGGGTCGCGCGAGAAATTCGTCCCTCAAAAAGGCCAGAAATCGAAAAACCTTCAACACAAGAATTTTCGTCTCGTCGAGCTGATCGATTTTCATATATAATTCGTCTCAATCCGAGGTCGTATGAGACCTGGAGAGACAAATTAAGATCAGACTTTGTTTTCAGTCGGGAAATCCGAGTGAAAAGCTTACCATTCGAGTGAAAACTTACCGATCGAGTGAAAGTTTGCCGTCCGAGTGAACTTATTATCATCCAAGTGAAAATATAGTCATCCGAGTGAAAGATTTGTGTTCCGAGTGAAAATTTTGCCATCCGAGTGAAAGATTGTCTTCCGAGTGAAAATTTTGCCATCCAAGTGAAAGATTCTAACATCCGAGTAAAAAAGTCTAGTCGGACGATCCGAGTGAAAGACTCTAATATCCGAGTGGATGAGCTCGAATCCGAGTGAAACTAAACATGTGCCGAAAGTTTATGAAGATGACCTTGGATTGAGAAGTGTTCAATACGGAAGTTGTGCGTATCGTCAAAATGGTAAACTTTGGTTTTGGAGTCGTCATCATATGATATAGTATATAGCCTACAAATTCACTACGAGACTCGGACAATCCAGTCTGCTGCAAGACCGAGTCCGACTGGAAGGTAAAGATGACCTCATAAGTATTCAAGATAGCCTTGTTTGGAAAAGTGATCAACATGAGAGTTGTTCGTCTCGTCGAGGCGCACAAATTTGATATTTGGGCCATCTCGATCGGAGGTAATATGCAAGCTCGACGGCCCGCACAAGGAGGAAGACAGAATTTGGGCCAGATTCAGACTGAATCCGAGTTGGAATAGAACTAGGACTCTAGGACATTTTGTAAGGATAGCCTAGATGAATCCTTTACTTGTACGGGAAGTCTAGCCGCCTCTTATATATGTCGGGGGTGATGGCCGATTGAACAACACACAATCGAACAAATCAATATACTACTTTTTCATCTACGTTTTATCTCTCCATCGCTTTCTCTCTCGTTCTTCGCTGTTCCTCGAGTTTGAGAGCTGCGAATCCCGAGGCTCTAGGGCGAGCGAGTCGACCTAGGGCAGCCCATAGCCGCCGCACTCCCTGACAGGGTCCCTCCCGGGTGCGCGGGGTTTCGGGTCTGCAAAAGCGCCCGCCGACTATCCTGCGTATCGCGCTGTCTGTCGGGTCTCCTTCGACGTGACCTGCGGTGCATCACCCCCGGCGTTGAGGGTACACGTGACATGTTCGTGTGTCAACACACTTTTTGGCGACTCCGCTGGGGACTGAAGATCAAGTGTCATCATCCACCATGTCTGATCTTCGCAAGCCATCTGAGGTAGACGCCGATAACATCATTAAGCCCAGTCTTGATGAGATATCAGCCGATCATCGCCAAGTCTATGAGGAGTACAAGAAGGCGCATGAAGAGAAGGATTTGTAGAGTTCCTTGCATAATTCCAGAAGGATCGCCAAGGCAACATCACTCTGATTGAAGAAATCAAGTTCCCTCCTCTTCAAGCCGAGCAGGTTAAACCCTCTGTGAGTACTACCTTTTCTCCTGAGCAGTGGGCTAAGATTGAGAGTCATATTGCTGATGGTGACAATCTGGTCTATCAAACTTTCATTGAAAATACTAATGCTCAGAAGAATATATCTCAATCATCTAGTGGTAATGACGGTGTAGCTGCTAGTGTGCAAAACCCTAATGTGGCTTTACCTATTGCAGTGGCGCCTCCCATGCCGATGGATTATTATCCTACCCATGCAAATCAGATTGTGGCTGTACCCATTAGTCCTATCATGAGCATGCTAGGTTCGGTGGCAATGCCGAACCAAACCCTACCTACAGCTACAACCACTCAGCCATTACCGAACTATGGTTTGGCATACATGCCATAGTTCCTACCTACAGCTAGTAGTCCTACTCTCCTATGCCACTACCACAAGTTTCATCGTCCACTGTGGATGATGGTCTAGCTAATCTTAGAGAGGAGATGGCTAAGATGCTTCGAGAGAATTTTGGAGTTGAGTTACCGCGCAATCGGATTTACCAAAAACCGTACCCCGAGTAATTTGATGCCATCTAGGCCCTGTTTGGTTCGGCTGTGGATTTCTAAAAGCAGCTGTGAAAAATCTGTTGTGGGAAAACAGCTGTGGAAAATCTGATGTGAAAAAGATGTAGGTCATTTGACAAACCAGCTGATATAGCTTTTTCAGATTTTGGCCCGCAGCGGAATCAGATTTTGGAAAGCACGTCCTGAGCTGCTTCCGCTTTTGGTTCAGATTTTGGCAGCGGATTTCTGGAATTAGATTCTGCTGGGTTCGCCCTTTGGTTCAGATTCTGCTGCGCGGCAGCGGAATCCATCGATAAAAGCTGAACCAAACAGGGCCCTAGTGCCCTCCGGGATATAAAATTCCCGATTTTGTTAAGTTCAATGGAGAGGGCAGGAAAAACACATGGGAGCATGTTAGTCAATACTTAGCACAATTGGGTGAGGCAGGCTCGCTGAATGAATTGAAAGTGCATTTATTTCCTTTGTCATTAACTGGTACTGCATTTTCATGGCTTTCTTCTTTACCACATGGTTCCATTCGGGTTGGGTCGCAACTGGAGCAGAAATTTCATGATCACTTTTATAGCGGCAACAATGAACTCAAGTTGTCACATCTAACATCGGTTAAACAGAAGCATGATGAATCGGTCTCCGATTACGTCAAGAGATTTAGAGAAACAAAAAACTGGTGTTATAGTTTGGTGATAACCGAGAGAGACTTGGCAGACCTAGTGCTGAGTGGTTTGAGAACTACCATTAGAGAAAAGCTAGAAGGCTATGAGTTCTTAAATATGAACCAAGTCTTACAAAGGGCTTTGGCTCAGGAAAGCCTAAGCAAAGATCTCAAAGAAGTGCAGAGATACAAAGCCGATCGTCCAAATATGAATATGGTTGAATATGATAGTGATCACTCGGACGATGAGGATGATATTTATGCACTGAATTTTTTTGGCCATCTAAGGCCAAACCCTTTTCTTGCAATGATCTGAAACCGATTCATAAGAATCATGATGAAGAGATGAAGTTTACTTTTAACATTGCCAAGTGTGATAAAATATTTGATGCTTTGCTGCAAGCTAAAATTATTATAATATCTCATACTTTACCGCTGTTTGAAGAGCTAAAACGGCGTGCTTATTGCAAGTATCATAATTCTTTTTCGCATTCTACTAACGATTGCAATGTTTTTCGACGACAGATACAATCGACGAACGATTGAACTTTTCTGAGATGCAAGTTGATAAACAACCCTTTCCAATGAACACCATGGATTTAGAAGGGAAGAAGCTGCTCATTCGGCCGGAGGTGGCCGAATCTGCTAATAAAGCTAATGTCATTGTTGGTGAGCCCAGGAAAGACAAGGAGGGCGACAAGGTCTTGGGGAGACAGTTTGTGCTTGATAAGCAACCCGATGGCAAGGAAGTGATGAAAATCACCATCAAGAATCCTACACTCGGGGGGCAAGCACAGGTGCAGCAGGATACTTGAGTTAAATTTGTTAAGCCCAAGAGTCCTGAAGTTGGCAAGTGGAAGATGAACAAAGCTAAAGTGCAGTGCAAACGAATCAAACCAACTTTTGACATGTTGTTGTTCAAGTACGCCAACCAGTCGGCTGGTTCCAGCTCTAACTGGCCATCACACTTGAAGCGACCAAGGTCACCATCAGATGATATGTTTAGCCGGTATACGAAACCGAGTGGACCAAGGGCGTAGTTTTCAGAATAGCAGAGCCAATCTGTGTGGGATCAACTTGATTACTCGTATAATGGTCGACTGAACATCGGTGACTATCAGTCAGCTGGTCAAAATATGCGACCGAGTGGAAACTATCCTAGTGTAAGAATGCACCAGGTGGAAGCCATCTGAGTGAAAAAATGTGGCTGGGTGGATTCCATCCGAGTGACATTCATCCGAGTGGATTCCATCCGAGTAAAAAGGTGCGCCCGAGTGGAAATTTCATGCATCAGGGAAGTCAAAAAGAATGGCGTGTTAAGTCACCAAGTGTCGCAGTTGTTGAGTCAGGAAAGGGCAAGGAGAAAATCGATGCTGACTCACTTATCTTGGGCACCGAAACATTCACCATACAACAGCCAATTGTGCGTAACAACCCGACTGAGCCGATCGCGCCAAAACACTCGGCTAATGACCATGAAGCAAGCACCAGTCAAATAAAGAGATCCTAAATACACTCAGCCAAAGTGGTGTCCTCCGGGGCTAACAAAGACATAGAAGAGGAAACTACATAGGTTAAGGACCCAAGAGATGGCTGAACAGGAGGCTGAGAAGCAAAGCGATAAGTTGTTGAATGACACTCGACCCGTGATTCTAGCAAAACAAGTGTGGAGGCCTAAACAAATACAAGATACATCAGCTGATACATCTATCACGGCCGCACCTGCACCACCAAAAGAGGACGATGCAGTTATTACATCGTCTACATCACCTAGTACTTCTCCTTCACTCGGACATATTTCAGAATCGGTAGATATACTTGAAGAAAAGGATGATATGTTGGACTATGAGTCTACGCCGGTTCATGAAGGTATGGATATCAATATGGTGTATTACTTACCTGCTGAGTTTCGTGTTGTAGATGAGGAAGGGGAGGTGGCTCAGCTGGATTTTGGCCCTAAAAACGCAATATTCGAGAAACCAAAAGACCCAGTGACACATCTGAAACCGTTGTATCTCAGAGGTCATATCAATGGATCTCCACTCAGTCGAATGCTTGTTGATGGTGGTGCTGTGGTAAATCTTATGCCCTATTCGATCTTCAAGAAATTGGGTTTGCCTGATGAAGAGCTGATAAAGACGAATATGGTGCTCAATGGATTTGAAGGCAAAGAGAAAACTGAAGCCAAAGGTGTGATGTATGTGAAGCTTACAGTCGGAAGCAAAACTTTGGCTACTGCATTCTTTGTCACCGAGGTGCAAGGTAACTACAACGTCATACTAGGCCATGATTGGGTTCATGAAAACCAGTGCGTGCCATCCACTATGCACCAGTTTTTGATCCAGTGGGTTGATGATGAAGTGGAAGTCATTCATGCGGATAACTCGGCCTGTGTTGCTTTGGCCGATGCATCGGTGGATTGGCAACACCCCAATGCTACTTGCTTGACAGGACGTGACTTGTTAGAGTTTGATTTTCTCAGCGCGACCAAGAATGGTTTCGTGCCCGTCTCTTTTAAGCCAAATGAATTCAATCGGCTCCAAGGTATGATATGTTTAAATGGATTCTAGTTCCGAGTGGTTACAAAAACGTCTTTCGAAATATCGGTCCAGCGAGAACGATATGTATGAGTCTATAGAGATTTAGATGACATGGATAAACTTGGACAAGGTTTTACATCGGCCGATCCATTAGAAGAGATAGATATTGGAGATGGTTCAATCACTCGGTCGACGTTTGTAAACAAAAATTTGAGAGCCGATTGTAAAGCTAAGTTAATCGAGCTATTGAAAGAATATGTTTGTTGCTTTGCATGGGAATATCATGAGATGCCTGGTTTAAGCCAAGAGCTAGTGGAGCATCGGTTACCTATAAAGGCCGGTTTTAGACCTTACAAACAATCGGCCAGAAAGTTTAATCCAAAAACATATAACTGGATCAAGGAAGAGATCGGTCGTTTGCTTAAAGCTAATTTTATTAGACCTTGCAGGTATGCCGAGTGGATTTCTAACATTGTCCCAGTGGAAAAGAAAGGATCCGGCAAGTTGAGGGCATGCATTGGCTTTAGAGATTTGAATTGGGCTACACCAAAAGATGAGTATCCCATGCCAATAGCCGATATGCTTATTAATGATGCTTCTGGACATAAGGTTATTAGCTTTCTTGATGGTAATGCGGGGAATAACCAAATTTTTATGGCCGAAGAGGACATGTCCAAAACGGCTTTTCGATGCCTTGGTTTCCTCGGTTTATTCGAGTGGACAGGGATGACATTCGGATTAAAAAATGCTGGAGCTACACATCAAAGGGCTATGAATTTGATTTTTCATGATTTACTCGGTGTCATACTTGAAGTTTATATTGATGATATTGTTGTCAAATCGGATGCTTTTGAATCTCATTTGGCCGATTTGCGTTTTGCTTTTGAAAGAATGAAAAAGTATGGACTAAAGATGAATCCTTTGAAGTGTGCATTCGGCGTGTCGGCTAGCAAGTTTTTGGGTTTCATTATTCATGAAGATGGCATAGAGATTGATCCCAAAAAGACAGAGGCCATACAGAAAGTGGAGGCTCCCATGCAAGAGAGATATGCAAAAGTTCCTTGGCAAGGTCAATTATTTGAGAAGGTTCATAGCTAATCTATCAGGGAAAGTTGATGCATTTACTCCTATCCTTCGGTTAAAGAATGATGTTGATTTTATTTGGGGAGCAAAACAACAAGAAGCATTTGACATGATCAAGAATTATTTGTGCACTCCTCCGGTGATGAAAGCACCCAAGCATAGAGAGCCCTTTAAGCTTTACATTGCAGCAGAGGAAGGTGTTATTGGTGCTATTTTGACTCAAGATACCGAAGGAAAAGAGCATGCTATTACATATTTGAGCAGGCGCTTGTTGGACGCCGAGAAAAGGTATGCATTTATTAAAAAACTATGTCTATGCTTATATTATGCTTGCACAAAATTGAGACATTATCTAGTGCCGAGTGCTTGCATAGTAGCTTGTCAAAACAATGTCATTAAATACATGCTGCATAGGCCAATTCGTAGTGGTAGAATCGACAAGTTGGCTTATGCTTTGATTGAATATGATTTTGCTTATGAATCTCTAAAATCCATGAAAGGCCAAATCGTTGTTAATTTTATCATTGAGCATCGGATTAAGGACAAGCATGATGTTGATATAAACCTTGTTTCGTTAGTACCATGGATATTATACTTTGATGGTTCAGTTTGTTGCAATGGCCAAGGTGTTGGTATTGTTTATATATCTCCTCATGGTGCTGTTTTCGAAGCCTCATGCCGCTGAAAATATTTTTGCACAAACAATCAAACCGAATATGAAGCATTGTTATTCGGCCTAGAGAGGTTGCTTGCTATAGGTGTTACACATATTGAGGCTTATGGTGATTCGTTACTAGTGGTGCAACAAATATCCAAAGTCTTTCGGTGTTTGGACGAATCACTTAATGTTTATCTTGATAAATGTCTAGATATAATTTCTACTTTGGATTGTTTTAGCATTGCTCATATATCTAGACATGACAATTGGAAAGCAAATGAGTTGGCACAACAAGCATCCGGATATCATGTTGATCATAGCATGTTTCATATTTCTCAAAAACTGATGTCTTGTCTTACCAGTATGGAAGAGGCCGAACCAGAACCCATTAATTCGGTCATTAACAAAAAATCTAGTGCAGATGACAATTCCGACTGGAGGAAGCCATTGTTGATTACTTGCGCAATCCGAGTGAAAGGGTGGACAGGTCTGTTCGGCGTATGGCTTTCAAGTATACAATGAGGGATGACGGTCTTTGTCGCCGAACTGTCGATGATGTTCTTCTAAAGTGCTTGGACGAGGACCAGGCAAGAGTTGCTATGGGAGAGGTACATGAAGGCATTTGTGGCACTCATCAGTCGGCTCCCAAGATAAAATGGTTATTGCGACGTGCTGGGTTTTATTGGCCGACTATGATTAATGAATGCTTCAGATATTATAAGGGGTGTGAAGCTTGTCAAAAATTTGGTGATATTCAATTGGCTCCTGCTGCTATGTTACATCCTATTATCAAGCCGTAGCCTTTTAGAGGTTGGGGTTTAGACTTCATTGGAGAAATCCATCCATCTTCGTCAAAAGGGCATCGGTTCGTATTGGTGGCAACTGATTATTTCACTAAATGGTCTGAAGCACTACCTCTCAAGGACATGAAACATACAGAGGTAACTCAATTCATAACCGAGCATATTATTCATAGATTTGGTATTCCTCAAACGTTAACTACAGATCATGGTTCATCTTTCATGTCACACCAAGTCAGAGAGTTTGCCGAATCTTATAACATAAAGCTGCTCAATTCCTCTCCGTATTATGCCCAAGCTAATGGACAAGCTGAGTCTAGCAATAAAATTTTAATCAAACTCATCAAGAAGAAGATTGAGGATAGTCCAAGGAAATGGCAGGAGTTGTTGTCTGAAGCTTTATGGGCACATAGAATCTCAAGGCATGGTGCTACGAAGGTGACTCCATATGAGCTAGTGTATAGTCAGGAAGCTGTTTCACCGGTGGAAGTAAATTTGAATGCTTTGAGAATAGCCAAACAAAATGATTTATCGGCAATAGACTTTTATAACTTGATGATGGACAATATTGATGAGGTTGCTGATAAATGTTTGGCTGCTTTGAAGGCCATAGAGAGAGATAAGTTGAGGGTGGCAAGAGCTTACAATAAGAAAGTCAAGTTGAAGAATTTTCAAGTTGGCGATCTCGTCTGGAAAGTGATTCTACCGATTGGTTCAAGAGATAGAAAATTCGGGAAGTGGTCTCCGAGTTGGGAAGGTCCTTTTAGGATTACAAGAGTAGTTCCCGGAAACTCTTATTTGGTGGAATCCGTACAAGGGACGGTGTTACCTAGAGCTCTCAATGGCAAATACTTCAAGAAATACCACCTGAGTGTGTGGCAAGAAGCCTAAGTAGGCAATGGCCGATATACGATTATCGCCCTTAGCACAAACATGGACGATACATAATTATCGCCCTAAGAGATATAAATGGTCGATGGAGTGTTGACATCATCCTTAGAACAATCACCGTGCATATTATTATTCGGCATGCAAGCTTTGCCGAAAAACAGGGGGGCATGTGTTGACATTAGAATTTGGCACGGCGTAGAAGGAAAATAAGATAGCCTTGAGTGAAAGGATTTTCAGCATGAAAAGTTTCACGTCGCCAAGTGGAACAACTTTGATGTTCAGGTTATTGTCATCCGACCTCATCTTAGGGGCCGAAATTGTACTCCGGGTGGCAGAATTTAGTGTTCCGAGTGGTTTTCGGCTGATTACACCTTCAAGATGACCTCAGATGAAGGAGCACTCTAACGGAATTGTCTTCGTATCATCGAGGCAATCGATTTTGATATATAAACCATCTCAATCCGAGTTCGTATGCAAAAGTTAGAGGCAATACACTGCAGACCGAATCTAAACAGAAATATGGCGCGAGGTACCACACACCCTGTCTGATGGGTCGTGCGAGCAATTCGGCCTTCAAGAAGGCCTGAAATCGAAAAACTTCAACTTGAGAAAGTTTCGTCTCGTCGAGCCGATCGATTTTCATATATAAATCCTCTCAATCCGAGGTCGTATGAGACCTGGAGAGACAAATCAAGATCAGGCTATGTTTTTAGTCGGGAAATCCGAGTGAAAAGCTTACCATCCGAGTGAAAAACTTACCAATCGAGTGAATGTTTGCCGTCCGAGTTAACTTATTATCATCCGAGTGAAAATATAGTCATCTGAGTGAAATTGTCCTCCAGGTGAAAATATTCCGAGTGAAAAGATTACAGTCGGAATGAAAACTTGCCGATCGAGTAAGATATTGCCTTTCGAGTGAAAATATAGTCACCCGAGTGAAAGATTTGTCTTCCTAGTGAAAATTTTACCATCCGAGTGAAAGATTGTCTTCCAAGTGAAAATTTTGCAATCCGAGTGAAATATTGTCTTCCGAGTGTAAATTTTGCCATCCGAGTGAAAAAGTCCAGCCGGACGATCCGAGTGAGAGAATCTAATATCCGAGTGGATGAGCTCGAATCCGAGTGAACCTGAACATGTCCCCGAAAGTTTACTAAGACGACCTTGGAAGGAGAAGTGCTAAATACGGAAGTTGTGCGTATCGTCAAAACGGTAAACTTTGGTTTTGGAGTCGTCATCATCTGAGATAGTATACAGCCTGCAAATTCAGTACGAGACTCGAACAATCCAGTCCACTACAAGACCGAGTCCGACTGGAAGGTAAAGATGACCTCGTAAGTATTCAAGAGAGCCTTGTTTGGAAAAGTGATCAACATGAGAGTTGTTCGCCTCGTCGAGGAGCACAAATTTGGTATTTGGGCCATCTCGATCGGAGGTAATATGCAAATTCGACGGCCCGCTCAAGGAGGAAGACAAAAGTTGGGCCAGATTCAGACTGAATACGAGTTGGAATAGAACTAGGACTCTAGGACGTGAATTGATGTAATTTTTTGTAAGGAAAGCCTATATGAATCCTTTAATTGTACGGGAAGTCCAGCCGCCTCTTATATATGTTGGGGGTGATGGCCGATTGAACAACACACAATCGAACAAATCAATATACTACTTTTTCATCTACGCTTTATCTCTCCGTCGTTTTTCTCTTGTTCTTCACTGTTCCTCGAGTTTGAGAGCTGCGGATCCCGAGGCTCTAGGGCGAGCGAATCGACCTAGGGCAGCCCATAGCCGCCGCACTCCGTGACGGGGTCCCTCCCGGGTTTGCGGGATTTCGGATCTGCAAAGGCGCCCGTCGACTGTCCTGCGTATCCCGCTGTCGGTCGGGTCTCCTTCGACGTGAGCTGCGGTGCATCACCCCCCGCGTCGAGGGTACACGTGACGTGTTCGTGTGTCAACAGACACTTCACCATATTTGGGACTAAGGGAATGCATTGTGGAGTAGTAATTATATGATGGGTTGCGAGAGTGCTAGAAGCTTAAACCCTACTTATGCGTTATTCCGTAAGGGACCGATTGGATCCAAAAGTTTAATGCTATGGTTAGAATTTATTCTTAAGATGTCTCTCGTAGTTGCGGATGCTTGCGAGGGGGTTATTCATAAGTAGGAGGTTTGTTCAAGTAAGAAAAACACCTAAGCACCGGTCCACCCACATATGAAATTATCAAAGTAGCGAACACGAATCAAACCAACATGATGAAAGTGACTAGATGAAATTCCCGTGTACCCTCAAGAACGCTTTGCTTCTTATAAGAGACTGTTTTGGCCTGTCCTTTGCCTCAAAAGGCTTGGGCTACCTTTCTGCACTTTTGTTACTATTATCGTTACTTGCTCGTTAAAAATTATCTTGCTATCAAATTACTCTGTTACTTACAATTTCATCACTTGTAGACATTACCTTGCTGAAAACCACTTGTCATTTCCTTCTGCTCCTCGCTGGGTTCGACACTCTTACTTATCGAAAAGGCTACAATTGATCCCATATACTTGTGGGTCATCAAAGCTCTTTTCTGGCGCCGTTGCCCGGGAGTGATGCGCTCTTGGTAAGTGAAAATCGGTAAGGAAAAATTATTACTACGTGCTGAAATTTATTGTCACTTGTTACTATGGAAAACAATCCTTTGATGGGTTTGTTCGGGGTATCTTCACCTCGACCGGAACCACAATTAGTTACCCCTCAACCTATTGTACCTACTGAAAATATTGAATATGAAATTCCTTCGGGTATGATAGAACAACTGCTAGCTAATCCTTATGCAGGAGATGGAACCGAACATCCTGATACGCACTTGATATATGTGGATGAAATTTGTGGATTGTTTAAGCTTGCAGGTTTACCCGGAGATGAAATTAAGATGAAGGTTTTCCCTTTATCTTTGAAGGGAAAAGCATTGGCATGCTATAGGCTATGCAATGATATTGGATCTTGGAACTAGAATCGATTGAAATTGGAGTTTCACCAAAATATTTGTCCTATGCATCTAGTTCATCGTGATCGGAATTATATATATAATTTTTGGCCTCGTGAAGGAGAAAGTATCGCTCTAGATTGCGGGAGGCTTAAGTCAATGTTATATTCATGCCCCAATCATGAGCTCTCAAGAGAAATTATTATTCAGAATTTTTATTTTCAGCTTTCTCATAATGATCGATCCATGCTTGATACTTCTTGTGCTGGTTCTTTTATGAAGAAGACTATTGAATTCCGGTGGGATCTCTTAGGAAGAATGAAACGCAACTCTGAAGATTGGGAACTCGATGAAGGTAAAGAGTCAGGTATTAAGCTTAAATATGATTGTGTTAAATCTTTTATGAATACCGATGCTTTTCAAAAGTTTAGCACTAAATATGGACTTGACTCTTAATAGCCTCCTTTTGTGAATCTTTAGCTACTCATGTTGATCTCCCTAAAGAGAAGTGGTTTAAATATCACCCACCAATTAAAGAAGAATTTAAGAACCGGCAATAGCTGAAGATGAAACTATTATTGACAATGTTGATCCAGTTGTTCTTACTGCTTATATTGAGAAACCACCTTTCCCTGTTAGGATGAAGGAACATGCCAAAGTTTCAATTGTGGTCAATAAAAGTTATATTAGAACACCTAAGCCAGCTAAACAAATCAATGTAGAACCTAGTGTTGCTATAGTTAAGGATCTCCTGGAAGAAAATATAGATGGGCATGTTATTTACTTCTGTGATGAAGCTGCTAGAATGGCCAAACCTGATAAAAAGGATAAACATAGACCCGTTGGTGGCATGCATGTTGTCTCAGTTAAAATAGGAGATAACTGATACGTCTCCAACGTATCTATAATTTTTGATTGTTCCCTGCTATTATATTATCATTGTTGGATGTTTTACAATCATTTTATATCATTTTCTGGCACTAACCTATTGACATAGTGCCAAGTGCCAGTTGCTGTTTTCTGCTTTTTTTGACATCGCAGGAAATCAATATCAAACGGAGGCCAAACGCAGCGAAACTTTTTGTGGAATTTTTATGGACCAGAAGACATCAGATGGGACCGAAGAAGCACCTGTGGGTGCCCCGAGAGGGGCACAGTTCACCGCCTCCAGGCGCGCCCAGGTGGCTTGTGCCCACCTCGATGGCCTCCCACACCGCCTCTTTGCTCTATAAATACAATATTCCAGAAAACTTAGGGGAGTCGATGAAAATCATTCCAGCCGCCGCAAGTTCCAGAACCACCAGATCCAATCTAGACACCATCACAGAGGGGTTCATCATGCCCATTGGTGCCTCTCCGATGATGCGTGAGTAGTTCATTCTAGACCTACGGGTCCGTAGTTAGTAGCAAGATGGCTTCCTCTCTCTCTTTTGATTCTCAATACAATGGTCTCTTGGAGATCCATATGATGTAACTCTCTTTGCGGTGTGTTTGTTGGGATCCGAAGAACTTTGAGTTTATGATCAGACCTATGTTTTTATCCATGAAAGTTATCTGAGTCTTCTTTGATCTCTTATATGCATGATTGCTTATAGCCTCGTATTTCTTCTTCGATATTTGGGTTTTGTTTGGCCAACTTGATCTATTTATCTTGCAATGGGAAGAGGTGCTTTGTGATGGGTTCGATCTTACGGTGCTTGATCCCAGTGACAGAAGGGGAACTGACACATATGTATTGTTGCTATTAAGGATAACAAGATGGGGTCTATTTCTACATAAATAGATGTTGTCTACATCATGTCATCGTTCTTATTTGCACTACTCTGTTTCTCCATGAACTTAATACACTAGATGCATGCTGGATAGCGGTCGATGTGTGGAGTAATAGTAGTAGATGCAGGCATGAGTCGGTCAACTAGTCTTGGACGTGATGCCTATATAATGATCATTGCCTGGATATCGTCATGATTATTTGAAGTTCTATCAATTGTCCAACAGTAATTCGTTTACCCACCGTTTGCTATTTTTCTCGAGAGAAGCCACTAGTGAAATCTACGGCCCCGGGTCTCTCCTTTATTATATTTGCCTTTGCGATCTATTTTTATTTGATTTTATTTTCAGATCTATTAAACCAAAAATACAAAAATACCTTGCTGCACTTTATTTTATTTGAGATCTATTTATCCCATCTATCGTATGTTTATCCCGTCATCTTGCCAATTTCTGGCGCTGTTACTCGGAAAGGATTGACAACCCCTTTAATACGTCGGGTTGCGAGTATTTGTTATTTGTGTGTAGGTGCCGTTCACGTAGTGTTGCATGGTTCACCTACTGGTTCGATAACCTTGGTATCATCACTAAGGGAAATACCTACCGTTGCTGTGCTGCATCAGCCCTTCCTCTTTGGGGAAATACCGACGTAGTTCAAGCAAACATCAATCTCTGTTATCATGGTTTATGTGACATAGGTGCTAGCGTGAGTGCTATTCCTTTTACTTTATATCAAGAAATTATGAATGACATAGCACCCACTGAAATAGAATACATAGATGTTACTATTAAACTTGCTAGTAGAGACACCATCACACCACTTGGGATTGTTAGAGACGTTGAAGTCCTGTGTGGGAAAATAAAATATCCTACTGATTTTCTTGGTCTTGGTTCCCCACAAGATGACTTTAGTCCCATTATCTTTGGTAGAACTTTCTTGAACACAGTTAATGCTAAAATAGATTGTGAGAGACAAACTGTCGGTGTCAACTTTGGTGATGAGTCTCATGAGTTTAATTTTTTCAAGTTTAGTATAAAACCTCAAAAAAAAAAGAATTGCTTAGTAAGGATAAAATAATTGGTCTTGCTTCTATTGCTGTACCTCCTACTGATCCTTTAGAACAATATCTGCTATACCATGAGAATGATTTACATATGCATGAAAGAAACGAAATAGATAGGATTTTCTTTGAACAACATCCTCTGCTTAAACACAATTTGCCTATTGAAACTCTAGGAGGTCCTCCTCCACCTAAAGGTGATCCTGTGTTTGAACTAAAACAATTGCCAGACACTTTGAAATATGCTTACCTTGATGAGAAGAAGATATATCCTGTTATTATTAGTGCTAACCTTTCAGAACATGAAGAAGAAAGGTTATTGAAAGTTCTAAGGAAGCACCGAGCTGCTATTGGATATACTCTTGATGATCTTAAGGGTATTAGTCCCACTCTATGTCAGCACAAGATTAATATGGAACCTGATGCTAAACCCGTTCTTGATCACCAACATCGGTTAAATCCGAAGATGAAATAAGTGGTAAGAACAAAAATATGAAAACTTCTGGAAGCAAGTATAATCTATCCTATAGCTAATAGTAGATGGGTAAGTCCTATTCATTGTGTCCCTAAGAAGGGAGGTATTACTGTTGTTCCTAATGATAAGAATGTACTCATTCCACAAAGAATATTTACGGGCTATAAAATGGTAATTGATTTTAGAAAATTAAACAAAGCAACTAGAAAAGATCATTACCCTCTGTCTTTTATTGATCAAATGCTAGAAAGATTATCTAAGCACAGAAATTTTTGCTTCCTTGAGGGATATTCTGGTTTTCACAAATACCTGTTTCTCAACCTAATCAATAAAAGACCACTTTTACTTGTGCTTTTGGAACTTATGCTTATAGACATATGCCCTTCGGTTTATGCAATGTACCTACTACCTTTCAAAGATGTATAACTGCTATATTCTCTGACTTTTGTGAAAAGATTGTTGAGGTTTTCGTGGATGATTTTTCTATTTATGGGAAGTCTTGTGATGATTGTTTAAGCAATCTTGATTGAGTTTTGCAGAGATGTGAGCAAACAAATCTTGTCTTGAATTGGGAGAAGTGCCACTTTATGGTTAATGAAGGTATTGTTTTGGGCCATAAAATTTCTGAAAGAGGTATTGAGGTGGACGAAGCTAAGGTTGATGAAATTGAGAAAATGCCATGTCCTAAAGATATCAAAGGTATTCGTAGTTTCCTTGGTCATGCTGGTTTCTATAGGAGATTTATCAAAGACTTTTCTAAAATTTCTAGGCCTCTTACAAATCTTTTGCAAAAGGATATTCCTTTTGTTTTTTATGATGATTGTTTAGAAGCCTTCGAAACACTCAAGAAAGCCTTAATTTCTGCACCTATTATTCAACCACCTGATTGGAACTTGCCTTTTGAAATTATGTGTGATGCTAGTGATTATGTTGTTGGTGCTGTTCTAGGACAAAGAGTTGATAAGAAACTAAATGTTATTCATTATGCTAGTAAAACTCTGGACAGAGCACAACGAAATTATGCTACTACTGAAAAAGAATTTCTAGCATTGCTGTTTGCTTGTGATAAATTTAGATCTTACATTGTTGACTCTAAAGTTATTGTTCACACCGATCATGCTGCTATAAAATATCTGATGGAAAAGAAAGATGCTAAACCTAGACTTATTCGATGGGTTCTCTTGCTACAAGAATTTGATTTGCATGTCACTGATAGAAAAGGAGCAGATAACCCCGTGGATGATAACTTGTCTAGGTTGGAGAATGTCCTTGTTGACCCACTACCTATAGATGATAGTATTCCTGATGAGAAGTTAGCTGCAATAAATGTTTCTGATAACACTCCTTGGTATGCTGACTATGCTAATTAAATTGTTGCTAAATATTTACCACCTAGTTTCACATACCAACAAAAGAAAAAATTCTTCTATGATTTAAGACATTATTTCTGGGATGACCCATATCTTTATAAAGTAGTAGATGGTATTATTAGACATTGTGTACCTGAGCATGAACAGGGACAAATCCTACGGAAATGTCACTCCGAAGCTTATGGAGGACATCATGCGGGAGACATAACTGCTCACAAGGTATTGCAATCTGGGTTTTATTGGCCTACTTTCTTCAAGGATGCTCATAAGTTTGTCTTATCTTGTGATGAATGTCAAAGAATAGGTAATATCGGTAAGCGTCAAGAAATGCCTATGAATTATTCACTTGCTGTTGAACCATTTGATGTTTGGGGCTTTGATTACATGGGACCTTTTCCTTCCTCTAATGGGTATACTCATATTTTGGTTGCTATTGATTATGTCACTAAGTGGGTAGAAGCTATTCCAACTAGTAGTGCTGATCACAACACCTCTATTAAAATGCTTAAAGAAGTTATTTTCCCAAGGTTTGTAGTCCCTAGATATTTAATGACTCATGGTGGTTCACACTTTATTCATGGTGCTTTCCGTAAAATGCTTGCCAAGTATGATGTTAACCATAGAATTGTATCACCCTATCATCCTTAGTCTAGTGGTCAAGTTGAACTTAGCAATAGAGAAATAAAATTAATTTTGCAAAACACTGTCAATAGGTCCTAGAAGAATTGGTCTAAGAAATTAGATGGTGCACTTTGGGCTTATAGAACAGCATATGAAAATCCTATCGGTATGTCTCCTTATAAAATGGTTTATGGAAAAGCTTGTCATTTGCCTCCTGAGTTAGAATATAAAGCATATTGGGCAATTAAGGAACTCAACTATGATTTCAAACTTGCTGGTGAGAAGAGGTTATTTGATATCAGCTCATTAGATGAATGGAGAACCCAAGCTTATGAAAATTCCAAGTTATTTAAAGAAAAAGTTAAAAGATGGCATGATAAAAGAATCGAAAAGCGTGAGTTCAAAGTTGGAGAATATGTTCTTTTGTACAACTCTTGTTTCAAATTCTTTGCAAGAAAACTCCTCTCCAAATGGGAAGGACCCTATGTTATCGAGGAGGTTTATCGATCTGGAGCTATCAAAATAAGTAATGCCGAAGGTATTAACCCGAAGGTTGTCAATGGGCAATGAATAAAACATTATATATCAGGTATGCCCATTAATGTTGAAAGCAATATTATCCAAACTATGACACTGGAAAAACACATAAAAGAAACCTTCCGGAACACTCCAGAATCGTGAAAAAGAGGAGGTACGTGATATGGTAAATAAACAGACTCCAAAAAATCTGCAAAAATATTTTCTATCCGTTGGAATATAACAAAAATTAGGAAATAAGAAACAACCAGGAAGATCACCCTGGTGGGCACAAGACACCAGGGCGGGTACCTTTCGGACTCCAATTTTCTTCTGTTTGCTTGTTTCCCAAGATAAAAAATCTTCATATACCCCCGAACCTATTGACCACCGTATTGCGGAGACATCTTCTATTTTCTTTTCTTGCTGTTTTCGGTCAGATCTGTTACGCCAGGCATCATGTCTTCTCCCTCCTCCAACAAAGTAGAAGAGGATGCTTGGTTGATGAAGATCGAGCTGAAGAGAGAGGAGCCCGTAGAACTTATCGAAGGGGGCAAGAGCAAGGAGGCCATCAGAGATCAAGGCCGGTGGTCGAGCAAGCCCTGCCCGCCGAGGAGGTAGAAGAAGATATCCTTAAACCTTACTATGCTCATCTTACCCCTGCTGAGATTGAAGCTTTTCGAATCATCGAAACGGTTCATGTGCAAAATAAATATCTCACTCATGAAAATATTTTGTTGCAAGAGCACACAACCTTTCTTCGAAGCGTCATCCGTAGAATGGAGAATCTTTTGATCATGAAGGACAACATCGCTACTACTTCATCACCACCACCTCCTTCTTCATCACCAAAAGAAAATTGAGTATCGGGTATGGGCAATCCCCTTGGCTTACGCCAAGCTTGGGGGAGGAGCCCCGGTATTGTATCACCTCCACTATCTTTTGCCTCTACTTATCTTAGTTTGATCCATAGTTATCTTTTGCTTTAGATGAATAAAAGTTTAGTTCGATCCTTTATTTTTGAGAGTATGCTTAGTGATCTATCCTTGTAATCGTGTGCGAGGTATATAATAAAGTTTAGTTTGAGTTTTGCTTTCTTTACTTTCTTGTTCCCGTAAAAAGAAAGGAAATAAATGAAACAGATCATATGCTAATCTTATGGTAAGTAATGACATCACATAAGGAAAAGTATAAGTAGAAAATTTTATTAGAGATTGACAAACATAGCATTGGTCAATGATGCAATTCATGAAAGAATTAATAAGGGAAGAGAAGATTCACATGCAAATACACTATCTTAGAAATCTTTTGTGATTGTGAGCCCCCATCAAAATATTATATGCCAAAATTGTTGACGTTGGACAAGGAAGACAACGTAATGATTTATGTTTGTTCATATTCACACAGAAGTTATATTGTCATAGATCCTTCAACATGTGGTGCTTGCCCCCCATCTTTGCTAGCCAAAAATTCCGCACCAAGTAGAGATACTACTTATGCATCCAAAAACCCAAAAACCCAAATTTTATTTTCAAGAGTCCACCATACCTACCTATGGATTGAGTAAGATCCTTCGAGTAAGTTGTCTCGGTGCAATAAGGCAATACAAATTGCCTCTAAAAGTGTTAGATCAATTAGTGTAAGAGAAAATTGAGCGTTGTACGAACTTGTGATGGCAAAGAATAAAAGTGACAGATTGTAAATAAAGGTTGCCATCACAAGGGGCAATATAACGTGACGTTTTTTGCACTAAGGGATTGAGCATACAAACAAAAAGCGCATGGAAACCTCTGCTTCCCTCTATGAAGGTCCTATCTTTTACTTTTAAGTATTTACTTTTATGCAAGAGTCAAAGTTTTTCTCTCTATTCCCTTTTATTTTTCTCTTTTGGCAAGCATCATGTGGTGAGGAAAGATCTAGGCACATATATCCAGTTGGATGTGGGTAGCATGAGTATTTATTGTTGGCATCACCCTCGAGGTGAGTATGTTGGGAGGCGAAATTATAAGCCCCTATATTTCTATGTGTCCGGTTGAAACATTTTGCTCATGTGTATGCGGTGAGTGTTAGCAATCATAGAAGACTATATGATGGTTGAGTATGTGGACTTGCCTAAAGGCTCCGATACGTGACCCTTCCTGAAAAGATGATGAATTGTAGTTGCAAAGTTGACTGAGAACATTGTTTGTTGGTTTCCAATAGAGTTTATACTTTATACTTTGATGTTGTGATGAATTGTTACTTATTCATGAGAAATCTATGATAAAAGTTCTATGATAAAAAATTTATGTTTAAGTTTGTTGCTGTTATAATAATTCACATGATGCTTTTATGTTCGTATTTTGTTTTTATCGACACCTCTCTCTCTAAGCATGTGGGCATGTTTTCGATTTATGGTTTTTGCTTGAGGACAAGCGAGGTCTAAGCCTGGGGGAGTTGATACGTCCATTTTGCATCATGTTTACCTACTATTATTTATAATGTTTTTATGCATAATAAAGCTTTTTGGAGTAATTCTAATGCCTTTTCTCTCATAATATGCAAGGTTCACACAAAGAGGGAGAATTCTGATAGCTGGAAATCTGGACCTGGAAAAGCTACGTCAGGCCACCTATTCTGCACAATTCCAAATAGGCTGAAACTTCACGGGGAATTTTATGGAATAAATAAGAAATACTGGAGCAAATAACTGCCGGAAGGGGGCCACCCGGTAAGCACAAGACACCAGGGCACACCTAGCCCCCCCAGGCGCGCCCTGGTGGGTTGTGCTCAGCCCAGCCCACCTCCGGTGCCCATCTTCTAGTATATAAGTCATTTTGGCCTAGAAAAAATAAGGAGAGGATTTTCGGGTCGGAGTGCCGTCGTCTCGAGGCGGAACTTGGGCAAGAGCAATTTTGCCCTTCGGCAGAGCGATTCCGTCGGGGGAACTTCCGTCAACGAGGGGGAAATCATCGTCATCATCATCACCAACAACTCTCCCATCTTGGGGGGGGGGGGCAATCTCCATCAACACCATCTCATCTCAAACCCTAGTTCATCTCTTGTGTTCAATCTTTGTACCGGAACTATAGATTGGTGCTTGTGGGTGACTAGTAGTGTTGATTACATCTTGTAGTTGATTACTATATGGTTTATTTTGTGGAAGATTATATGTTCAGATCCAATATGCTATTTAATACCCCTCTGATCTTGAGCATGATTATCATTTGTGAGTAGTTACTTTTGTTCTTGAGGTCACGGGAGAAATCTTGTTGCAAGTAATCATGTGAACTTGAAATGTGTTCGATATTTTGATAGTATGTTGTGATTCCCTTAGTGGTGTCATGTGAAGGTCGACTACATGACACTTCACCATATTTGGGCCTAAGGGAATGCATTGTGGAGTAGTAATTAGATGATGGGTTGCGAGAGTGACAGAAGCTTAAACCCTAGTTTATGCGCTATTCCGTAAGGGACCGATTGGATCGAAAAGTTTAATGCTACGGAGAGAATTTATTCTTAATACTTTTCTCGTACTTGCGGATGCTTGCGAGGGGGTTAATCATAAGTAGGAGGTTTCTTCAAGTAAGAACAACACCTAAGCACCGGTCCACCCACATATCAAATTATCAAAGTAGCGAACACGAATCAAACCAACATGATGAAGGTGACTAGATGAAATTCCCGTGTACCCTCAAGAACGCTTTGCTTATTATAAGAGACCGTTTGGCCCGTCCTTTGCCTCAAAAGGATTGGGCTACCTTGCTGCACTTTTGATACTATTATCGTTAGTTGCTCGTTACAAATTATCTTGCTATCAACTACTCTGTTACTTACAATTTTAGCACTTGCGGGGATTACCTTGCTGAAAACCACTTGCCATTTCCTTCTGCTCCTCATTTGGTTCGACACTCTTACTTATTGAAAAGGCTACAATTGATCCCGTATACTTGTGGGTCATCATGTTCCAGGTGGCGTCAACTGTGAAACAATTCCACATTGCCTTAAGTGATTGCCAAACTCATAACTCAGATATTCTCCCCCTTGATCGGGTCGTAGGAATTTAATCTTCTTGTTACGATGATTCTCAACTTCACTCTGAAATCTCTTGAACTTTTCAAATGTTTTAGACTTATGCTTTATTAAGTAAATATACCCATATCTACTCAAATGATTGGTGAAGGTGAGGAAATAACGATATCCACTACACGCGTCAACACTCATCAGAACGCACACATCAGCATGTATGGTTTCCAACAAGTCACTTGCCTGTTCCATTGTTCTGAAAAATAGGGTTTTAGTCATCTTGCCAATGAGTCATGGTTCACATGTGTCAAGTGATTGAAAATCAAGTGACTCCAAAAGTCCATCAGAATGGAGTTTCTTCATGCACTTTACACCAATATGACTTAAGCAGCAGGGCCACAAGTATGTGGTACTATCATTATTAACTTTGCATCTTTCGGCATCAACATATGTATCACTACGATCGAGATTCAATAAACCATTCACATTGGGTTCATGACCATAGACGGTATTATTCATGTAAACAGAATAACCATTATTCTTTGACTTAAATGAATAACGTATTGCAATAAACATGATCTAATCATGTGCATGCTCAACGTAGACACCAAATAACATTTATCTATGTTCAACACTAATCTCGAACGTAGAGGGAGCATGCGATGGTGATCACATCAACCTTGGAAACACTTCCAACACACATCATCACCTCACCCTTAGCTAGTCTCCGTTTATTCCGCAGCTTTTGTTTTGAGTTACCAATATTAGCAACTGAACCGGTATCTAATACCAAGGTGCTACTAGGAGTACTAGTAAGGTATACACATCAATAACATGTATATCAAATATACTTTTTTTGAAGTTGCCAGCCTACTTATCTATTGGGGTAGTTCCGCTACTAGTGACCATTTCCCTTACAATAGAAGCACTTAGTCTCGGGTTTGGGTTCAACCTTGGGTTTCTTCACTGCAGCGGCAACTGGCTTGCCATTCATGAAGTTTCCCTTCTTGCCCTTGCCCTTATTGAAACCAGTGGTCTTGTTAACATCAACACTTGATGCTCCTTCTTGATTTCTACCTTCGCGGCCTTAAGCACCGCGAACAGCTCCGGGATCATCTCCATCCCTTGCATGTTATAGTTCATCACGAAGCTCTTGTAGCTTGGTGATAGCGACTGGAGAACTTTTTCAATCACTATCTTATCTGGAGGATTAACTCCCACTTGATTCAAGCGACTGAAGTAATGATACGTCTCCGTCGTATCTACTTTTCCAAACACTTTTGCCCTTGTTTTGGACTCTAACTTGCATGATTTGAATGGAACTAACCCGGACTGACGCTGTTTTCAGCAGACTTTCCATGGTGTTATTTATGTGCAGAAACAAAAGTTCTCGGAATGACCTGAAACTCCACGGAACATCTATTTGGAAAATAACAAAAATACTGGAAGAAAAATCCACACCAGGGGGCCCACACCCTGTCCACGAGGGTGGGGGCGCGCCTGCCCCCCTAGGGCGCGCCCCCTACCTCGTGGGCCCCCTGATGCTCCACCGACCTCAACTCCAACTCCATATATTCACTTTCGAGGAGAAAAATAACAGAGAGAAGGATTCATCGCGTTTTACGATACGGAGCCGCCGCCAAGCCTTAAAACCTCTCGGGAGGGCTGATCTGGAGTCCGTTCGGGGCTCCGGAGAGGGGAATCCGTCGCCGTCGTCATCATCAACCATCCTCCATCACCAATTTCATGATGCTCACCGCCGTCGTCATCATCAACCATCCCCCATCACCGAAGTGACAATAATCGGGACCACTCCCGATGATGACCGTAGTTTGAGGAGTTCATGTATTCACCATGTGTTAATGCTTTGGTCCGGTACTCTATTAAAAGGAGGCCTTAATATCCCTTAGTTTCCATTAGGACCCCGCTGCCACGGGAGGGTAGGACAAAATATGTCATGCAAGTTCTTTTCCATAAGCACGTATGACTATATTCGGAATACATGCCTACATTATATTGATGAATTGGAGCTAGTTCTGTGTCACCCTATGTTATGATTGTTACATGATGAACCGCATCCGGCATAATTCTCCATCACCGATGCAATGCCTAGGAGCTTTTCACATATTGTTCTTCGCTTATTTACTTTACCGTTCCTACTGTTACAATCACTAGAAAACCCAAAAATACTACTTTTGCTATCGTTACCGTTACTTCCATATTACTTTGCTACTAAATACTTTGCTGCAGATATTAAGTTATCCAGGTGAGGCTGAATTGACAACTCAGTTGTTAATACTTGAGAATATTCTTTGGCTCCCCTTGTGTCGAATCAATAAATTTGGGTTGAATACTCTACCCTCGAAAACGGTTGCGATCCCCTATACTTGTGGGTTATCAAGACTATTTTCTGGCGCCGTTGCCATGGACCATAGCTCTATTCTTTGAGTCACTTGGGATTTATATCTGCTGGTCACTATGAAGAACTTGAAAGATGCTAAGACAACAATTTATCCCTCAACTACGAGGGGAGGTAAGGAACTGCCATCTAGCTCTGCACTTGATTCACCTTCTGTTTTGAGTAAGCTTGCGACACCTAAACCTGCTTCTGCTATTCGTACTGATATGTCGCATGTTATTGATGATGCCACTTCTGCTATGCATGATACTTATGATGAAACTACTTCTATGCTTGATACTACTGTGCCACTTCGTGAATTTCTTGATGAACAACTTGCTAGGGTTAGAGAGAATGAAATTATTGATAATATTGATGAAAGTGATGATGAAGACTCTTCCCCTAATAAATATGAATTGCCTGTTGGCTATGTTATGGATGAAGCGATTGCTAAAGAAAATTTTGCTTGCAATGATAGATATGATTTAAAGAGGTTATTAGCTAAATGGAAGCGGCAATCTCTTAATGCTAGAATGAAGCCTGGCCCTGCCTTTGCTACTTCACCTATATGTGTTACTGATAAGGATTATGAATTCTCTGTTGATCCTGATATAATTACTTTGGTTGAATCTGATCCCTTTCATGGCTATGAATCTGAAACTGTTGTGGCACATCTTACTAAATTAAATGATATAGCCACCGTGTTCACTAATGATGAGAAATCTCGCTATCTTTATATCCTTAAAATATTTCCGTTCTCATTAAAGGGTGATGCTAAGATATGGTTTAATTCTCTGGATCCTGGTTGTGTGCGTAGTCCCCAGGATATGATTTATTACCTCTCTGCTAAATATTTCCCTGCTCATAAGAAACAAGCTGCTTTAAGGGATATATATAATTTTGTGCAAATTGAAGAAGAGAGTCTCCCACAAGCTTGGGGGAGGCTTCTCCAATTACTTAATGCTTTGCCTGATCATCCTCTTAAGAAAAATGAAATACTTGATATCTTTTATAATGGACTAATCGATGCTTCCAGAGATTACCTGGATAGTTGTGCTGGTTCTGTTTTCAGGGAAAGAACACCGGATGAAGCTGAAATTCTATTGAATAATATGTTGACAAATGAAAATAATTGGAAACTTCCTCAGCCAGCTCCTGAGCCTAGCTCTAAACCAACTCCGAAGAAGAGAGGTGTTCTATTTCCCTGTCCTGAAGATATGCAAGAGGCAAAGAAATCTATGAAAGAAAAGGGTATTAAAGCTGAAGATGTTAAGAATTTACCTCCTATTGAAGAAATACATGGTCTTAATTTACCACCTGTTGAAGAAACATATGATCTTAATCCTCCACCTATTGAAGAAACTCATGGTCTTGATAACCCGACACAGGTAGTAAAGGTAAATTCTCTCTATAGATTTGATGAAGGTGATATTCCTCACTATAAGTCTGCTAGACAATGCTTAGAAGAGTTTGATAATTTTATTGTCAAACAAGAAAACTTCAATGCTTATTTTGGTAGACATGCTTGAGTGATTATCTGGCTAATGTTAAGAGTGAACTTAAACTCATTAGTAAACATGCTTCTATGGTTACCACTCAAGTAGAACAAGTACTTAAAGCTCAAAATGATTTGCTGAATGAATTGAATAGTAAGAATAATGATTTTGCTGTTAGAGTGGCTACTAGAACTAGTAAAATGACTCAGGAACCTTTGTATCCTGAAGGCCACCCCAAGAGAATTGAACAAGATTCTCAGATAAATAATATTGAGGCACCTAGTTCTTCTAAAAAGAATAAAAAGAAAAATGATAGGACTCTGTATGCTTCTAGTGAACCTGTTGCTGAAACACCTGAGAATCCAAATGATATTTCTATCTCTGATGCTGAAACACAATCTGGTAATGAACATGAGCCTAGTGATAATATTAATGAAGATGTTCATGATGATGCTCAACCTAGTAATGATAATGATATAGAAATTGAACCTGCTGTTGATCTTGATAACCCACAATCAAAGAATCAATGTTATGATAAGAGAGACTTTGTTGCTAGGAAGCATGGTAAAGAAAGAGAACCATGGGTTCAGAAACCCATGCCCTTTCCTTTGAAACCATCCAAGAAAAAGGATGATGAGGATTTTGAGCGCTTTGCTGAAATGATTAGACCTATCTTTTTGCGTATGTGATTAACTTATATGTGAAAGATATTGTTACTAATAAAAGAAAGATACCGAAAGCTGAAATTTCCACCATGCTTTCTAATTACACTTTTAAGGGTGGAATACCAAAGAAACTTGGAGATCCAGGAGTACCAACTATATCATGCTCTATTAAAAGAAATTATGTTAAAACGGCTTTGTGTGATCTTGGAGCCGGTGTTAGTGTTATGCCTCTCTCTTTATATCGTAGACTTGATTTGAATAATTTGACACCAACTGAAATATCTTTGCAAATGGCTGATAAATCAACTGCTATACCCGTCGGTATTTGTGAGGATGTGCCTGTTGTGGTTGCAAACGTTACTATTTTAACGGACTTTGTTATTCTTGATATTCCCAAGGACGATAGTATGTCTATTATCCTTGGAAGACCCTTTTTGAATACTGCAGGGGCTGTTATTGACTGCAACAAGGGCAATGTCACTTTTCATGTTAATGGTAATGAGCATACGGTACACTTTTCAAGGAAGCAACCTCTAGTCCACAGTATCAATTCTATTGGGAAAATTCCATCGATTATTTTTGGAGGTTTTGAATTTCCTCTTCCTACTGTCAAGAAGAAATATGATATTCTTATTATTGGGGATGTGCATATCCCCGTTGAGGTGACATAGTGTTATTCGAAATTTCTCCGGTTCCATGTTATTCGGAATGAGTTTGTTAACAAGACCTGATCAACCTTGTTAGTGGATTCCTTTTGATGAGCATGAGATGGATGAAGTTAGTTAGAAAGCACAACCTTCTGTACCCTCCTTTTACCTTCTATTATTTAGTTGAAATAAAGCAAAAATAGTATTTTTCTGTCTGTTTTCTGAATTATCCATGCAATATAAAAATACCCTGAAAATAAAAGTTCCCCAAATGCCCTGCCAATTTAATATGATTTTTTCTGGAATATTTGAGAATATCTGGCACTGAGAACACAGCAGGGTCCAGGGCGCGCCCACCCCTACAGGGCGCGCCCCCTGCCTCGTGGGCCCACGGTGGCTCCCCTCCACTTATTCCTGCACCCACACACTTCTTCTTCCTCCCAAAAAAATCACCATCCAGCTCAAGCACGAGTTCTAGCTCAATTTGCTGCGATTTTCGATCTCCTTGCTCAAAGCACCTCTCACAATATTGTTTGGGGAGATTGTTCCTTGGTATGTGACTCCTCCATTGGTCCAATTAGATTTTGTTCTAGTGCTTTATTCATTGCAAATTTGTGCTGCCTAGGTGACCATGTTCTTGAGCTTGCATGTCAAATTTATATGGTTCCAAGTAGTTCTAATGCATGATATAGGCTCTAGGCACTTGTAGGAGTAGTTGCTATCAATCTTGTTGAGTTTGGTTCATTTTTATTTGAAGTTACTAAAAATTTCAGAATTTTTCAGAAAATAATGAAGAGATTTTTGAGGGGCTCATCGAGCCGAAGCTCGAAGGAAAAGCAAAGTGAAGAAGCACAGAGGCCCAAATATAATTTGCCTCGCACCGCGGAGGTCCGGCCGTGTGAATGGCCTTCCAATGATTTCTTAAGAGAAGCCAGGATTTATGATGACTTTTATGAATTGGCTGAGAATGCAGGCCTCACCGACTTCCTCCGCGATCAACGCAATCAGTATCTCTTACTCACCAATACTTTTGTGCAAAACTTCTACTATTTTCCTAAGGAATCACCTCCTTCAGTAGAGTTTCATTTATATGATGTTGTTAAGAAGATGCCACTAGATGAATTTTGCAAGGTTTGCAAAATACCTTTTGAGGGTAGTTTAGAGGAACCACATCGTAAAGATCTGGACGGGTTTATTGATACTATTACTGTGGGGGAAACTAGGAAGGTTTCCGATGCAAGAATCACTAGCATACATTTTCCTGTTTTACACTACTTTGCCATATTTGCTAGTCGTTGCTTAATTGGTCGCGGAAACTGTGGAAACCTTAGTGTTCCTGATATTATCATTTTGTTCCATGGTTTATTCTACGATAACACTGTTAGTATGGGCGGTATTATTGCTAAACGGTTAAGTCTGAACCGTACAAAGGGCCCCATCTTTGGAGGTATTTGTGCTTCACGCCTTGCTGCACACTATAACATACCTATTAGGCACTATGGAAAAGAAGAAAAATTGCTGCCCAATGCTTATTTAGATTATAAGAGTATGGTAGCGCATGACTTTATTGTTAAGAATAGGGAAGGAGCGCATAAATACAAATTGTTCTTTGATAAACATCACCCTGGGACTATTACCTTGCCTGCTCCCTCCTTGTTTAATTTATCTGAAGGCCTGTATCTCGTTCCGTTGGCGGCCATTCACACCTACCAGAACCCTACACTAGCCACGGAGCCGGAACCACAATTTGAACCTCCACGACAGTCTAATTACCAGTGGGATCCGGAGATGATTTCCAACAAGTGGCAATCAGAGTCTTCTTCATCTCAGTACGACCCCGACTATAACTATGGATATCCGTCAGGCCATCCGCGGCAATAAACCAACTTAGGCCAAAAGCCTAAGCTTGGGGGAGTACGTATTTCCCACCGACATTACATTTATGTTCACACACTCATTGCTAGATGTCGGTGCTCATACTTTTTCACTGTAATATCCATGCTAGTTTATTTTCCTTTTTCTTGCTTTCTTCTTGTGTGTTTATTAAACCTTAAGAAAAACCAAAAAAAATTAGTGTAGCTTTTAGTTAGTTTACTTTCTTGCTATAGTAGTAATAGTTAAAAAGAAAACCCAAAAAGATTTCCAATTCTTCTTTTGCTTGTTGGGAGCTTTCCTGTGTAAATAGTTTTATTTCTTTTATTTTCTTTGGGGGTCGATAGGAGAAGACCATAATTAAAATTGTTGAAGTGGCTCTTATATGCTTTATTGTTGATTTAACCAAGAGCCCATATTGATTTATCTTCTCCTGTTTATTGGATGCTCGCAGATTCCAGCTTAGTCCAATGCACGTGCACTCTTATTATTTTCACATCGTTCGGTCGTGCAAGTGAAAGGCAATTATGACGATATATGATGGATTGACTGAGATGAGAGAAGCTGGTATGAACTCGACCTCTCTTGTTTTTGTAAATATGATGAGTTCATCGTTCCTGATTAGGCCTATTATGAATAAACATGTTTGCAATGACAATTAGAGATCATAGTTGCTTATGCCATGCTTGATTAGCTATGAGTTATAATGGTTTACCTTGCGTGCCAACATGCTATTAAAATGGTTGTGATGTGGTATAGTGGGGTGGTATCCTCCTTTGAATGATTTAAGTGACTCGACTTGGCACATGTTCACACATGTAGTTGAAACAAATCAACATAGCCTTCACGATATTTATGTTCATGGTGGATTATATCCTACTCATGCTCGTACTCAATGTTTATTAATTTTAATGCATGTTCATGACTATTGTTGCTCTCTAGTTGGTCGCTTCCCAGTCTTTTGCTAGCCTTCACTTGTACTAAGCGGGAATACTGCTTGTGCACCCAATGCCTTAAACCCCAAAGTTATTCCATACGAGTCCACTATACCTTCCTATATGCGGTATCTACCTGCCGTTCCAAGTAAATTTGTATGTGCCAAACTCTAAACCTTCAAATGAAATTCTGTTTTGTATGCTCGAATAGCTCATTTATCAACTAGGGCTTTCCGTATCTTCCATGCTAGGCGGGCTATTCTCAAGAGGAGTGGACTCTGCTCCTCACTCACAAGAAAATGGCTGGTCACCGGGATGCCTAGTCCCATGCTTTATGCAAACTAAATCAAAATAATTGCAAACAAAACTCCCCCCTGGGACTATTGCTAGTTGGAGGCACTCGTTGTTTCGAGCAAGCCATGGATTGATGCTTGTTGGTGGAGGGGGAGTATAAACTTTACCATTCTGTTTGGGAACCGCCTATAATGTGTGTAGCATGGAAGATATCGCCATCTCTTGGTTGTTATGTTGACAATGAAAGTATGCCGCTCAAAATATTATTTATCTCTATTGCAAAACCGAGCTCTGGCACCTCTACAAATCCCTGCTTCCCTCTGGGAAAGGCCTATCTATTTACTTTCATGTTGAGTCATCACCCTCTTATTAAAAAGCACCAGCTGGAGAGCACTGCTGTCATTTGCATCCATTACTATTAATTTGTATTGGGTATGACTGGATCTCTTTTACCATGAATTACAATGTCTAGTCAGTCCTTGATCTTTTAAGGTGCTCTGCATTTATGTTTTGCGGTCTCAGAAAGGGCTAGCGAGATACCATCTTATTATATCATATCATGATTGTTTTGAGAAAGTGTTGTCATCCGAGATTTATTATTATTGCTCGCTAGTTGATTATGCCATTGATAGAGTAAACATGAGACCTAAGAGTTATTGTGAATGTGGTTAGTCATAATCTTTGCTGAAAACTTGAATGCTGGCTTTACATATTTACAACAACAAGAGCAAACAGAGTTTGTAAAAGTTTTTCTTTATCACTTTTAGTTTATCAACTAAATTGCTTGAGGACAAGCAAATGTTTAAGCTTGGGGGAGTTGATACGTCTCTGTCGTATCTACTTTTCCAAACACTTTTACCCTTGTTTTGGACTCTAACTTGCATGATTTGAATGGAACTAACCTGGACTGACGCTGTTTTCAGCAGACTTTCCATGGTGTTATTTATGTGCAGAAACAAAAGTTCTAGGAATGACCTGAAACTCCACGGAACATCTATTTCGAAAATAAGAAAAATACTGGAAGAAAAATCCACGTCAGGGGGCCCACAGCCTGTCCACGAGGGTGGGGGCGCGCCTGCCCCCTAGGGCACGCCCCCTACCTCGTGGGCCCCCTGACGCTCCACCGACCTCAACTCCAACTCCATATATTCACTTTCGGGGAGAAAAAACTCAGAGAGAAGGATTCATCGCATTTTACGATACGGAGCCACCGCCAAGCCCTAAAACCTCTCGGGAGGGCTGATCTGGAGTCCGTTCGGGGCTCCGGAGAGGGGAATTCGTCGCCGTCATCATCATCAACCATCCTCCATCACCAATTTCATGATGCTCACCGCCGTGCATGAGTAATTCCATCGTAGGCTTGCTGGACGGTGATGGGTTGGATGAGATTTATCATGTAATCGAGTTAGTTTTGTCAGGGTTTGATCCCTAGTATCCACTATGTTCTGAGATTGATGTTGCTATGACTTTGCTATGCTTAATGCTTGTCACTAGGGCCCGAGTGCCATGATTTCAGATCTGAACCTATTATGTTTTCATGAATATATGTGAGTTCTTGATCCTATCTTGCAAGTCTATAGTGACCTACTATGTGTTATGATCCGGCAACCCCGAAGTGAC
Source organism: Triticum aestivum (assembly GCF_018294505.1). Classification (NCBI taxonomy): domain Eukaryota; kingdom Viridiplantae; phylum Streptophyta; class Magnoliopsida; order Poales; family Poaceae; genus Triticum; species Triticum aestivum. The sequence goes on from NC_057799.1 coordinate 359,110,276, forward strand.
AATAATCGGGACCACTCCCGGTGATGACCGTAGTTTGAGGAGTTCATGTATTCACCATGTGTTAATGCTTTGGTCCAATACTCTATTAAAAGGAGGCCTTAATATCCCTTAGTTTCCATTAGGACCCCGCTGCCACGAGAGGGTAGGACAAAAGATGTCATGCAAGTTCTTTTCCATAAGCACGTATGACTATATTTGGAATACATGCCTACATTATATTGATGAATTGGAGCTAGTTCTGTGTCACCCTATGTTATGATTGTTACATGATGAACCGCATCCGGCATAATTCTCCATCACCGATCCAATGCCTACGAGCTTTTCACATATTGTTCTTCGCTTATTTACTTTACTGTTGCTACTTTTACAATCACTACGAAACCCAAAAATACTACTTTTGCTATCGTTACCGTTACTTCCATATTACTTTGCTACTAAATACTTTGCTGCAAATATTAAGTTATCCAGGTGTGGCTGAATTGACAACTCAGTTGCTAATACTTGAGAATATTCTTTGGCTCCCCATGTGTCGAATCAATAAATTTGGGTTGAATACTCTACCCTCGAAAACTGTTGCGATCCCCTATACTTTTGGGTTATCAAGTACCAGACATTCTGAGCACATGCTAACTGGTCGGGCTATTCTCTTCCATCTTATAGTCAAAGAACTTGTCAGAGGTCTCGTACCTCTCAACACGGACATGAGCCTGAAATACCAATTTCAGCTCTTGGAACATCTCATATGTTCCATGGCGTTCAAACGCCTTTGGAGCCCCATTCTAAGCCGTAAATCATGGCACACTTAACTATCAAGTAGTCTTCAGAACGTGTCTGCCAGATGTTCACAACATCCACAGACGACGCTAGAGGGGTTGGCACACCGGGCGGTGCATCAAGGACATAAGCCTTATGTGCAGCAGTGAGGACAATCCTCAGACTACGGCCCTAGTCCGCATAATTGCTTACAATATCTTTCAACTTAGTCTTTCTCTAGGAACGTATTAAAACAGGGAGCTAGCGCGAGCTATGGATCAACAACATAATTTGCAAAGACAACTCAGACTATTGTTCATGATAATGAGTTCATTTAATCATATTACCTATGAACTCCCACTCAAATCAACATCCCTATGGTTGTCTGAGTGCAACATGATCCAAATTCACCAACCCAAGTCCGATCATCACGTGAGATGACGTGGTTTGAATGGTGAACATCTCCATGTTGATCATATCTACTATATGACTCATGTTCAACCTTTCGGTCTCTTGTGTTCCGAGGCCATGTCTGTACATGCTAGGCTCGTCAAGTTTAACCCAAGTGTTCCGCATGTGCAAAACTGGCTTGCACCCATTATATGTGAACGTAGAGTCTATCACACCCGATCATCACGTGGTGCTTTGAAACGACGAACTTTCGCAACGGTGCACACATGGGGAGAACACAATTTTATCTTGAAATTTTAGTGAGGGATCACCTTATAATGCTACCGCCGTCCTAAGCAAAATAAGAAGCATAAAAGGATTAAAATCACATGCAAATCATAAGTGGCATGATATGGCCATCAACTTGTGCTTTTGATCTCCATCTCCAAAGCACCGACATGATCTCCATCATCACCGGCATGACACCATGATCTCCATCATCATGATCTCCATAATCATGCCGCCATCGGGGTTGTCACGCCAACCACGCTTCTACTACTATTTCTACCGCTTAGAGATAAAGTAAAGCATTAGATGGCGCTTAATGATTGACACGCAGGTCATACAATAATTAAAGACAACCCTATGGCTCCTACTGGTTGCCGTATGCATCGACATGCAAGTCGATATAAACTATTACAAACATGATCATCGCATACATCAAATATATTTCATCATGTCTTTGGCCATATCATATCACAACATACCCTGCAAAACCAAGTTAGACGTCCTCTAATTGTTGTTGCATGTTTTACGTGGTTACTATGGGTATCTAGCAAGAACGATTCTTACCTACTCAAAGCCACAACGGTGATATGCAAGTTGCTATTTAACCTTATACAAGGACCGTCTTTGTCGAATCCAATTCAACTAAGGTGGGAGAGACAGTCACCCGCCAGCCATCTTTATGCAACAAAAGTCACATGTCAATCGATGGAACCGGTCTCATGTACGTGGACATGTAAAGTTGGTCCGGGCCGCTTCATCCGCAAATACCGCTGAATCAAGAAAATACCAAGCAATGAAGCAATCTGAATATCAACGCCCACAAACTCCTTTGTGTTCTACTCATGATGTCATCTACGCATAGACCTAGCTCATGATGCCACTGTTAGGGAACGTTGCATGGGAAACAAAAAATTTCCTACGCTCACCAAGATCAATCTAGGAGATGACCATCTACGAGAGGAGAGATTGCATCTACATAACCTTGTAGATCGCTAAGCGGAAGCATTAAGAAACGCGGTTGATGTAGTCGAACGTCTTCGGGATCCAATCACGATCCGTCCCGCGAACTCCCAATCTAAGTGCCGAACGGACGGCACCTCCGCGTTCAACACACGTACAACTTGATGACACCTTCAACTCCTCGATCCACCGAGCAGTGGTTAAGTAGTAGCTTGAGTCCTCCGGCATCACGATGGCGTGGTGGCGGTGGTGGTGGAGAAATCTCAGCAGAGCTTCGCTAAGCACTACGGAGAAGAAGATGGCTACGAGGGAGAAGGAGGGCAGCGCTGTGGCATAGATGGGGTGCGGCTGCCCTCCCTCTACCCCTCTATATATAGGGGGAAGGGAGAATGAGGGGGCGCCCTAGATCCCATCTAGGGGCCGGCGGCCACAAGGGATGGGAAACCCTAGATGGGTTTTGGCCCTCCCCTTAGGAGACTTGGCCCCCAAGCCAGGTGGAGGTAAAACCCTTGGGAGGCGCCCCCACCCCTTCTGGCAACATGGGATGGGGTGTGGGCAGTGCACAAACCCTTAGTGGGCTGGTGTGCCCCCTCCCCTTGGCCCATGAGGCCCCCCAACACTTGCCGGCTGGGGCCCCCCAAAACCCCTTTCGGTCATGCTAGTCATCACCCGGTACCCCCGGAACAATTCCGGACTCCAATACCCATCGTCCAATATATCAATCTTCACCTCCAGACCATTCCGAAATTCCTCGTCACGTCCGGGATCTCATCCGGGACTCTGAACAACCTTTGGTAATCACCATAATGACTAAACTATAGTTATATCGTCACCAAATGTTAAGTGTGTAGACCCTGCGGGTTCGAGAACTATGCAGACATGACAGAGACACCTCTTCGGTCAATAACCAATAGCAGGACCTGGATGTCTATATTGGTTCCCACATATTCTATGAAGATCTTATTGGTCGAACCTCGATGTCAAGGATTCAGCTAATCCCGTATGCAGTTTCCTTTGTCTGTCGGTATGTTACTTGCTCGAGATTCGATCGTCGGTATCTCCATACCTAGTTCAATCTCGTTACCGGCAAGTCTTTTTACTCATTCCGTAATACAAGATCTCGTGGCTAACTCATTAGTCACATTGCTTGCAAGCTTCTTGTGATGTTGTATTACCGAGTGGGCCCTGAGATACCTCTCTGTCATACGGAGTGACAAATCCCAGTCTTGACCCATTCCAACTCAATAGTCACCCTCGGAGATATCTGTAGAGCACCTTCATAGTCACTCAATTACTTGCGACATTTGGTACACACAAGGTACTCCTCCGGTGTTAGTGAGTTGCATCTCATGGTCATAGGAACATATACTTGACAGGCAGAACACGATAGCAATAAACTTGATACGATCATATGCTACGTTCATTGTTTGGGTCTTGTCCATCACATCATTCTCCTAATGATGTGATCCGTTATCAAATGACAACTCATGTCTATGGCTAGGAAACCATAGCCATCTTTGATCAACGAGCTAGTCTAGTGAAGGCTCACTAGGGACACGTTGTTGTCTATGTATCCACACATGTATCTGAGTTTCCAATCAATACAAATCTAGCATGGATAATAAACAATTATCATGAATAGGGAAATATGATAATAACCAGTTTATTATTGCCTCTAGGGCATATTTCCAACAGTCGCCAAGGCACCATTCGAATGTCTGTCTTTGAAAGTTCCTACGTATTAACCGATTACGAGGTACAAAGGGCGGTGCATGCTTGCTGATCTGCTCATGAGTGTTCCTTGAGAAGAAAAGGCACTAAGGACCTAGTGAGCTGACGTACACAGGGCCGGCTCACGAGCCAGAGCTTGGTCACTTAGATTTATCAACGCTGCAGGGACGGACCCGAGCACATGCATCGTGCCGATAGCCCCCTCTCATGGGATGTTCAAGAGGAGAGCTGGCAACACGCAAAGCCCGTGGAGCGATGCTCCAAAGGCGATGTGGTATCAAGTGTAGGGTTAATAGTCATAGCAACTCATAAAAGCATAACTGATTTTTTATACATAAGCAAACCGATGCAGCTGTAGGGGCAGGCCCTGACAGCCTGAGGACAATGCAGCCCATGGGGCGCCCTCAATTGAACAAACCAAAAAGTCACCTGGCATTGTTGCTGCAGAAGCGTCGAGGAAGTCGATGAAGTGTGTCGTAGAGGTTCGCTCCTCATGATCCGGATGGCTCCTTAGGCTCGAGAGGCTCGCGAGGCACAGGGGGCTCGCGAGGGTTCGGGGCCTCCTGAGACAACACCGCCAAGCCCGTCCTGAGGGAGCCGCCGAGCGCACCTTCCTATGCGGGAGGGAGGCACCCCGGCGGCAGGCGTGAAGCCTGAGGTGTCGCCGGCGGATCTCTTTGCCTCAAGACAGCTCTTGGGGAGGAGCTGCTTCTTCTTCGCGGGGGCAGCCTCGGGAGGCATGATGCCACCCTTGCCATTGGAGTTCTCGGCAGCTGCAGCATGGTAGGCGTGCTCAAGGGAGCAGACCGCATCCTTCCCATCGCAGGCAACTATGATGGCACCACTGGACCCTGACATCTTGAGGACGTTTGTGACGCCCCCGATTTGACCGTACACTAATCATGCACGCAAATGTGTACGATCACGATCAAGGACTCACGGGAAGATATCACAACACAACTCTACAACATAAATAAGTCATACAAGCATTATAATACAAGCCAGGGGCCTCGAGGGCTCGAATACAAGTGCTCGATCATAGACGAGTCAGCGGAAGCAACAATATCTGAGTACAGACATAAGTTAAACAAGTTTGCCTTAAGAAGGCTAGCACAAAAGTAGCAACGATCGAAAAGGCAAGGCCTCCTGCCTGGGACCTCCTAACTACTCCTGGTCATCGTCAGCGGCCTGCACGTAGTAGTAGGCACCTCCAGTGTCGTAGGTGTCGTCGTCGACGGTGGCGTCTGGCTCCTGAACTTGGAAGGGTGTATTTTATTCAGTATCCAGTTCTAGTTGTCATAAGCTCAAGGTACAACTCCGGGTCGTCCTTTTACCGAGGGACACGGCTATTCGAATAGATAAACTTCCCTGCAGGGGTGCACCACATAACCCAACACGCTCGATCCCATTTGGCCGGACACACTTTTCTGGGTCATGCCCGGCCTCGTAAGATCAACACGTCGCAGCCCCACCTAGGCTCAACAGAGAGGCCAGCACGCCGGTCTAAACCTATGCGCGCAGGGGTCTGGGCCCATCGCCCTATGCACACCTGCACGTTGCGTACGCGGCCGGAAGCAGACCTAGCCTAGTGGCGTTCCAGTCCAATCCGGCGCGCGCCACTCAGTCGCTGACGTCAAAAGAGCTTCGGCTGATACCACGACGTCGGGATACCCATAACTACTCCCACGTAGATGGTTAGTGCGTATAGACCAAATGGCCAGACTCAGATCAAATACCAAGATCTCGTTAAGCGTGTTAAGTATCCGCGAACGCCGACCAGGGCCAGGCCCACCTCTCACCTAGGCGGTCTCAACCTGCCCTGTCGCTCCGCCACAAAGATCCACTTGCGGGTACTCCTACGAGCCGACCCGACTTTAATCATCACATGTGTCATGTATATAGTATATAAGTATATGCCCGTGTTCACCGCCCAGGTGATCACGGCCCGATAGTATAGCACAGCAGACGGACAAGAATGTAGGGCCACTGATGGAAATCTAGCATCCTAGACTAAGCATGTAGGATTGCAGGTAAAGGTAACAACAGTAGTAGCAAGGATAGGCTATGCATCAGAATAGGATATCGAAAGTAGTAACATGCTACACTACTCTAATGCAAGTAGTAGAGAGTAGAGTAGGCGATATCTGGTGATCAAGGGGGGGGGGCTTGCCTGGTTGCTCTGGCAAGTAGGAGGGGTCGTCGACTCCGTAGTCGAACTGGGCAGCAGCAGTGTCGGTCTCGTAGTCTACCGGAGAGAAGAGGGGGAAGAAATAGTAAATACAATGCAAACATAAGCATGACGATGCGTGACATGACAGTGAGCGGTGCTAGGGGTGTCCTAACGCGACAGTAGGTGGTACCGGTGAAGGGGGAGGACATCCGGGAGGTATTCCCGATGTTTCGCGTTTTCGGACAGACGGACCGGAGGGGGAAAGTTGCTAGATCGATAGGTTAGGGAGGTGTGGTGGACGAACGGACTGCGTATTCGGATTCGTCTCGTCGTTCTGAGCAACTTTCATATAGAAAACATTTTCATCCGAGTTACGGTTTAAAAGATATGAATTTTCAAAGTTTATTTGAATTTCTGGAATTATTTAATTTAACAGAAAAAGGGATATGACGTCAGCGTGACGTAGGAGTGACGTCAGCGGTCGACAGCCCGGGTTGACTGGTCAAACTGACAAGGGGGACCCACCTGTCATAGACAGTGGGTTAACAGAGGATTAAACTAATTAATCTTTAGTTAATTAGCTACTGGGCCCACCTGTCAGTGAGAGATTAATTAAACTAATTATTTTTATTTATAAAAACATTTTCTTTTCTTTTCTTTTTTTAATTTTTTTTGTGGCGGGGCCCGCATGTCAGTGACTGGGCCTGCCCAGTCAGCAGTTGACTGGGTCAACCCAGTCAACTGGGCCCGTGGGGGCCACTGGCAGTGACCCAGGGGTGGCCCCAGGTGTGCCACGTCGGCGGCCGGCGCCGGAGTATCGCCGGCGACCAAAACGCACGGCAGCGCGCGCGGGAGGGGCGCGGGTTTCACCCACAGTGGGTTTGCGGAGGCGGGGCTGGGCGCGTTCGACGCGGCTCGACGTCGCGCGTCCAACGGCGGTGGTCGGAGGGGCTGGAACGGCCGGGGGCGACCGCTACAAGCTCGCCGGCGGCGAGGTGCTACGGGTGCCCGACGGAAGCTACGCTAGAGCGCGCGAACGGCCGAACTAGCTAGCTAGGTGGGTGCGGCACGGTGCGGTCGGGCTAGCGGGCCAACGCCCGTGACCATTTGGTCACCGGAGACACGCCGGCGGCGAGCTCCGCGGCGTGGCGTTCGGGCGCGCGCGGGGAAGCAGCTACGGAGCGCGAGCGAGCTAGCGGAGAGGGGGAGGAGGTAGAGGAGCTCACCGCGCGGCTGTAGGGAGTGGCAGTGAGCTCGGGGAGGGCGCGGGGCAGCCGGAATCGGCGACGAACGACGGCGGCCGTAGGTTGAAGACGAGCTCGGGGAGGCCGGTGCAGAGGCGCTCGGCTCGTTCCCGAGGGCGCAGTCGACGTAGTCGACGGCGGGGAGTCGTTCAGGCACGTCGTCGAGGCGATCGGGGCAAGGTGACCGCGAGTTCGACGGTGAACGGCGGCGAGCACGCGCGGGCAGAGGGGAACGGAGGGGAGAGGGAGGGGGATCTGGCGGGGGAGAAGGCGCAGAGGCCGAGGGAGAGCGGGGGCGAGTGGGAGAGAGGCCCGAGGAGGCGGGGGAGCTGGCGCCCTTATCCTCCCCGTCGCCGGCGAGGGGGTGCGGCGGCGACGCTCCCCTGTTCCGACCCGGTCGGGGGAACAGGAAGGGGACGCGGGGGGGAGGTGGGCTGGGCCGGGGCGCGGGGCGCGGGTGGCAGCCCAGCTTGGGCCGGGGGGGTTTGGGCCGCGGGTCTAGTGGGGGGGGAGCGGGCCCTTTCCCCCCTGTTTTCTTTTTCTGTTTTCTTTTTTTTGTTTATTTCCTTTTCTGTTTTATTTCATTTAAAAGTATTTAGACATTTTATAAAAATGTGTTTTCTCCACCATAATTACCAGTGTATTATTTAGAACCCACTGAACATTTCTGTTTGAATTTTTGAAAACTTTTATTTTCCACTTTAATTATATTTGAAGTTTGAACTAGGAGTTTGACAAGGGTGTGGTTCAAATGTGATCTAGCCCTGTTTAGCAATATGATTAGCTTAATCACAGGGGGTTACTGTAGCATGATTCTCAGGGTGTTACAAATCTCCTCCACTACAAGAAATCTCGTCCCGAGATTTAGGAGGTAGAAGGAAACAGTGCGGGGTATTCTTCGCGCAGACGATCCTCTCGTTCCCAAGTGGCCTCATCTTCAGAATGGTGCGACCACTGGACTTTGAGAAACTTGATCGCCTTCTGACGTGTGCGGCGTTCAGCTTGGTCGAGAATGCGGACCGGATGCTCCTTATAGGAGAGGTCTTGCTGCAATTCGAGCACTTCGTGATCCACCGCTCGGATTGGATCCTTGAAGCAACGGCGGAGCTGTGACACATGGAACACATCGTGAACCTGAGAAAGGTTCGGCGGTAGTTCCAGTTGGTATGCCACTTTTCCACGCCTTTCGAGAATAGTGAATGGGCCAATATAGCGAGGAGCTAGTTTGCCCTTGATCCCGAAGCGGTGAGCACCCTTCATAGGTGTGACTCGAAGATAAGCCTTTTCGCCAGGTTGATAGACCATGTCTTTATGATGACGGTCATACTGACTCTTCTGACGTGACTGAGCAGTCTTGAGATTCTCGCGAATAATGCGGACTTGTTCTTCGGCATCTTGGATAATATCCGGACCGAAGAGTGGACGTTCCCCAGTTTCTGACCAGTTCAGAGGGGTTCGGCACTTTCGTCCATATAACACTTCGAAGGGGGCCATCTTCAGACTAGCTTGATAGCTATTATTATAAGAGAACTCAGCATACGGGAGAGATTCCTCCCATTTCTTGCCGAAGGAAATAACGCAAGCTCGAAGCATGTCTTCGAGAACTTGATTGACGCGTTCAACTTGTCCTTGCGATTGAGGATGAAACGCAGTACTGAATGACAGATGAGTTCCCATTGCTTCTTGGAAACTTGCCCAGAATCTTGAAGTGAATAAGCTGCCACGGTCTGAGCTGATAACCAATGGAATACCGTGGAGTGAAACAATCCTGGACATATAGAGCGTTGCCAACTGGCTAGCAGTGATCGTTTCTTTGACTGCCAGGAAATGTGCAACTTTGGAAAGCCGGTCAATGACGACAAGAATAGCATCATTACCTTTCTGCGATTTGGGAAATCCAGTGACGAAGTCCATCTCAACATGGTCCCATTTCCATTCAGGAATAGAGATAGGTTGCAGAGTTCCAGCAGGCCTTTGATGTTCTGCTTTGATACGACGGCAAACGTCACACTCAGCAACATAACGAGCAATGTCTTGCTTCATATTAGTCCACCAGAATCTCTGACGGATATCTTGGTACATCTTTGTACTACCAGGATGGATACACAGAGGCGTATCATGAGCTTCTTTCATAACTTCCTGTGTCATATCCAGGTTTTTCTCTGCACATGGCACCACTAGGCGGCCCTTGAAGTATAGGGTGCCATCTTCAGAAATGGTGAAGAATGAGGGCTTTCCTTCTGCGAGGTAGCGCTTAATCTTGTGGGCTTCAGAGTCATACCCCTGTATTCTCTTGATGGAGTCCAGGAGATCTGGTTCGACGACCAGGGTATTGAGGGAACCCTGGGGAACAACACGGAGGTTCATCTTGCGGAACTCCTTAGGAGGGGGAGCGAGTGCACCCGGAGGAACAATATGGAGGTTCAGCTTCCTGAATTCTTCAACAAGTGAGGGCTGAACTTTATGAACCTGGAGGTGGTTGCAGTAAGACTTGCGGCTCAAGGCATCAGCCATTACATTAGCCTTGCCTGGAGTATAGGAAATACCCAAGTCAAAGTCTGCAACGAGCTCCATCCATCTCTGTTGACGGAGGTTCAGATCTGGCTGAGTAAACAGATACTTCAGACTTTGGTGGTCAGTGAAGATCTCGCAACGATTACCGAGAAGGTAATGTCGCCACTGCTTCAGCGCATGAATGACAGCAGCAAGTTCGAGGTCGTGAACTGGGTAGTTCTCTTCGTGAGGGCGCAATTGTCGAGAGGCATAAGCAATCACTTTGCGGTCTTGCATTAGGACACAGCCTAATCCTTGACGGGAAGCGTCGCAGTAAATGACAAAGTCCTTCTTAGTATCAGGTGGAGCTAGAACTGGAGCAGAAGTCAACTTGTCTTTGAGTGCTTGGAAACTTTCCTGACATTTGTCTGTCCATTGGAACTTGACGCCCTTATGCAACAGGTTAGTCAGAGGCCTGGCGATCTTGGAGAAGTTCTCGACAAATCGACGGCAATAGCTGGCGAGACCGAGAAAACTTCTGACTTGCTTAACGTTCTTGGGAGGGGTCCAATCAAGAATAGCCTGAACTCGCTCGGGGTTGACGGCAATACCATCCTTAGAGATGACATGCCCCAGATAGGTTACTTCGGGTAGCCAGAATTCACATTTGGAGAACTTGGCATATAGTTGATGTTCTCGTAGCTTTTCCAGCACAAGACGAAGATGTTCAGCATGTTCTTCTTCGTTCTTGGAAAATATCAGGATATCATCCAGATAAACCACGACGAACTTGTCGAGGTAATCCATGAATATGTAGTTCATCAGACGAGAGAAGGTGGCTGGAGCATTGGTTAAACCGAAAGACATGACGGTGTACTCGTATGAACCATAGCGAGTCACGAAGGCGGTCTTTGGGATATCCTCTTCGCGAACACGGATCTGGTGGTAGCCCAACCTCAAGTCGAGCTTAGAGAACACTGACGAACCCGCCAGTTGATCATACAGATCATTGATCCGAGGAAGAGGGTATTTATTCTGAATGGTAGCTTGGTTTATAGGACGGTAGTCTTGAACTAACCGGTTTGTCCCATCCTTCTTCTTGACAAAGAGAGAAGGTGCTCCCCAAGGAGAGCAACTTGGGCGAATGAATCCTTTGCGAAGAGACTTGTCGATTTCCTCCTTAAGCTCAAGGAGTTCATGCGGCGGCATTTTGTAGGGTCGCTTGGCTATAGGAGTGGTGCCTGGTTTCAAGTCGATGATGAATTCGACAGCTCTAGCAGGGGGAATCCCTGGGAGCTCTTCAGGGAAGACGTCGAGGAATTCACGCACGACGGGAATATTTTCAATGCCCTCGAGTGGTGCAGCGTTCAATGCATTCAATGCATAGAGCCTTGCCTCGGCATTTTGCACCAGATGAGCTTGGTAAGCAACTATTTCATCTGAAGGGTGTAGCAGATGGACGGTCTTAGTGGCGCAAACTATAGAAGCAGTATGCGCTTTCAACCAATCCATACCCAAGATGAGGTCGATGTTAGACGTCTTCAGGATAATGGGAGAGGCATAGAATTCCAGCCCTTCGATTTCCACGGGGACATCGATGCCAACCAAGGAGGTTTGACACTGTCCCACGGGGGTTTTGACCAATACAGAGGTGTTCATCTCCTCACATTTAACGTCGTGCTTGTATGCAAAATCTTCTGACATGAATGAATGCGATGCACCTGTATCAAATAAAACGGATGCTGGTACTGAATTTACGAGGAGTGTACCCATCACAGTAGCAGGCTGGTCTTGAGCTTCGTTGAGATCAACGTGGTTGGCATGAGCACGACCATAAGACTTAGCATTGTTGTTGCGGGGCTGATTGTTACCACGGCCAGTTGCTGGAAGGGCCAGTTGATTCTGGTTCTGGTTGCATTCTTTAGCACGGTGCCCTGGTTGACCACACCTGAAGCACAAGCCATTATTCGGAGTGGGAACAGGAGCTTGGGATGGTGGAGCTGGAAGTCTTGACTGCCTGGACGGTGGTGTAGGCAGACGAGGGGCAGCATAGGTCTGCTTTGGGGCAGAAGCATTTGGACGATACATGCTGTTCGGGATCCATATCTTACGCTTCTGTGAGGGCGGGCCCGAAGATGAGCCCGTGTCACGGTTGCGCCTGTGTAGAGCTCTGGTATTCCTGCAGACCAGTTTCGACATTGATGGCCTTGTTCACCAAGGTGGCGAAATCAGCAAAGTCATGCACTAGAAGTGCGAGCTTGATGTCAGCTTGAAGGCCATCACGGAACTTCTCCTGTCTGCGTGCATCAGTTGCAATGTCTTCTTCAGCATAGCGGGACAAGTCCAGAAACTCCCGCTGATAAGCTTCGACAGTTTTGTTGCCTTGGGTGAGGTTGCGGAACTCACGCTTCTTCCGGTCCATGACTCCCTGAGGAATGAAGCGGGCACGGAAAGCAGCTTGGAAGTCTGGCCAGGTGATGATTGTTCCAGCTGGCAGAGTACGCCTGTGGCTGTCCCACCATTGAGCTGCGGGTCCCTTCAAGAAGAAGGAAGCAAAATTGACATAGCTGGCAGGGGCTACATCAGCAGACTCCAACTCATAGGTGATGTCACGGAGCCAGTCATCAGCATCCAGAGGCTGAGTTGAGCTACGGTAGATGGTTGGGTTGAGGCGTATGAAATCTTGAAGAGTCACTTGGGCTGGCTGTTGGTTCATATTGGGGCGAGGAAACTGAGCCATCATATTTTCCATGAATTGGCGGTTCAGTTCAAACTGTTGGATCATACCAGCCATGTACTCAGGTGGTGGTGGGGCATCGCCACCACGACCACGACCACCTGGTCTAACCATCCTGCTAATATATAACAGGGGTAGTTCAGCATTGAGAAAATTTGCAATGACAAGAATCATTCATGATGAAACATGCATAATGAAAGGAGCACGATAGCTACTACATAGTAGTCGGCATAGCTTACAAAAGGGGTCATGCATAGAGTTCAGTACATAGAGTTCAGTACATAGACTAAAACATCATAGGCGGCACACAGGCTCGCGGCGACTGAAACTAATACTACAATCAAGCCTACATCAGTCCCAAGAGGTACTGTGGAGGTAATCGTAGCCCGACAGCTGGTAGTGAGGCAACGGATAGTCCTCCACGTCAGCAGACTGGGGGCCGCGGATACTCAGGTGTAGAGCCCGACGCTCAGGTGGCAGAAGAGAACCAAGTGCGGGAGAGTAGCCTCCCACCTCTGGCCAACCGACACCGTGGGGCATCACGGTCCTGGCTGGGTAGATCGCAGCACGCGGTACCTGTCCAGACCGGACAAAGGGGTGCAGCAGCGTCAGAGCACGGTAAAGGTGCTGACGGGTGGTGTACATCTCGTGGCGAAGAGCTCGGTTAGCTCGATCCAGCCCATCAGCATGCAGAACCAGGTGCTGATGGTAGAAGGGCTCCCGGGTGACAGTGGAGTAGGCAGCAGTATAGTATCCCTCCGCACCAACATCAGAGGCGATAGCAATGTGCCTGAAAGGGGAGGTGTCCAACTCCCGATACTCTCCACGAAGACGTGTCAGAGCAGCATAGGCTGCATCGTGGACAGCCATATCGATGGTCACACCAACACCATGTGCGGTGTGCAGCACAGTAGTGGAGTCGTACTCCCGAGAGTAGAGGTGGACGATGGCACGGTACTGCTCCTGGTTAAAGTCCTGGAACTCCTCGTAGACGGTGAACTCAGGGTGCCAGCGATAACCCAGATAGGTCATCATCTCAGCTAGCACCGCAGGTGATCCCGAGGCACCAATGGCCATCGTGTGGCGAACAACCTGCCTCGTGGGTTCCATCTGAAAGCAAAGACGTTTCAAAGGAGTCAAATGACAGTGTGTGAATTGTTCAAAATACTATTCTAAGAAACAACTATGGCTTATCCATCTTTGGGGTGAACGCGGTCACGGGATCCTAGTGTTAGAGTTAGTAAATTCGTTTAACCCGAGTAGAAGAGAGTTCAGAGTCCCAGAGTAAAGGTCGAGGAGTAAAAGATCCTAGTACCACCCAATGGCGACGTGGGCCCGTAAGCCGCACAGCCATGTTAGTAAAAGTTTTGCAATGTCTAGACTCGACTTCGGCCAAGGAGTGTGGAAGGGGGATTCCTACAGGCAGTCGGCTCTGATACCAACTTGTGACGCCCCCGATTTGACCGTACACTAATCATGCACGCAAATGTGTACGATCACGATCAGGGACTCACGGGAAGATATCACAACACAACTCTACAACATAAATAAGTCATACAAGCATTATAATACAAGCCAGGGGCCTCGAGGGCTCGAATACAAGTGCTCGATCATAGACGAGTCAGCGGAAGCAACAATATCTGAGTACAGACATAAGTTAAACAAGTTTGCCTTAAGAAGGCTAGCACAAAAGTAGCAACGATCGAAAAGGCAAGGCCTCCTGCCTGGGACCTCCTAACTACTCCTGGTCGTCGTCAGCGGCCTGCACGTAGTAGTAGGCACCTCCAGTGTCGTAGGTGTCGTCGTCGACGGTGGCGTCTGGCTCCTGAACTCCAGCATCTGGTTGCGACAATCCGGTATAGAAAGGGGAAAAGAGGGAGAAAAGCAACCGTGAGTACTCATCCAAAGTACTCGCAAGCAAGGAGCTACACTACATATGCATGGGTATATGTGTAAAGGGGCATATCAGTGGACTGAACTGCAGAATGCCGGAATAAGAGGGGGATAGCTAGTCCTGTCGAAGACTACGCTTCTGGACATCTCCATCTTGCAGCATGTAGAAGAGAGTAGATTGAAGTCCTCCAAGTAGCATCGCATAGCATAATCCTACCCGGCAATCCCCTCCTCGTCGCCCTGTTAGAGAGCGATCACCGGGTTGTATCTGGCACTTGGAAGGGTGTATTTTATTCAGTATCCAGTTCTAGTTGTCATAAGCTCAAGGTACAACTCCGGGTCGTCCTTTTACCGAGGGACACGGCTATTCGAATAGATAAACTTCCCTGCAGGGGTGCACCACATAACCCAACACGCTCGATCCCATTTGGCCGGACACACTTTTCTGGGTCATGCCCGGCCTCGTAAGATCAACACGTCGCAGCCCCACCTAGGCTCAACAGAGAGGTCAGCACGCCGGTCTAAACCTATGCGCGCGGGGGTCTGGGCCCATCGCCCTATGCACACCTGCACGTTGCGTACGCGGCCGGAAGCAGACCTAGCCTAGTGGCGTTCCAGTCCAATCCGGCGCGCGCCACTCAGTCGCTGACGTCAAAAGAGCTTCGGCTGATACCACGACGTCGGGATACCCATAACTACTCCCACGTAGATGGTTAGTGCGTATAGACCAAATGGCCAGACTCAGATCAAATACCAAGATCTCGTTAAGCGTGTTAAGTATCCGCGAACGCCGACCAGGGCCAGGCCCACCTCTCACCTAGGCGGTCTCAACCTGCCCTGTCGCTCCGCCACAAAGATCCACTTGCGGGTACTCCTACGAGCCGACCCGACTTTAGTCATCACATGTGTCATGTATATAGTATATAAGTATATGCCCGTGTTCACCGCCCAGGTGATCACGGCCCGATAGTATAGCACAGCAGACGGACAAGAATGTAGGGCCACTGATGGAAATCTAGCATCCTAGACTAAGCATGTAGGATTGCAGGTAAAGGTAACAACAGTAGTAGCAAGGATAGGCTATGCATCAGAATAGGATATCGAAAGCAGTAACATGCTACACTACTCTAATGCAAGTAGTAGAGAGTAGAGTAGGCGATATCTGGTGATCAAGGGGGGGGCTTGCCTGGTTGCTCTGGCAAGTAGGAGGGGTCGTCGACTCCGTAGTCGAACTGGGCAGCAGCAGTGTCGGTCTCGTAGTCTACCGGAGAGAAGAGGGGGAAGAAACAGTAAATACAATGCAAACATAAGCATGACGATGCGTGACATGACAATGAGCGGTGCTAGGGGTGTCCTAACGCGACAGTAGGTGGTACCGGTGAAGGGGGGGAACATCCGGGAGGTATTCCCGATGTTTCGCGTTTTCGGACAGACGGACCGGAGGGGGAAAGTTGCTAGTTCGATAGGTTAGGGAGGTGTGGTGGATGAACGGACTGCGTATTCGGATTCGTCTCGTCGTTCTGAGCAACTTTCATATAGAAAACATTTTCATCCGAGTTACGGTTTAAAAGATATGAATTTTCAAAGTTTATTTGAATTTCTGGAATTATTTAATTAACAGAAAAAGGGATATGACGTCAGCATGACGTAGGAGTGACGTCAGCGGTCAACAGTCCGGGTTGACTGGTCAAACTGACAAGGGGGACCCACCTGTCATAGACAGTGGGTTAACAGAGGATTAAACTAATTAGTCTTTAGTTAATTAGCTACTGGGCCCACCTGTCAGTGAGAGATTAATTAAACTAATTATTTTTATTTATAAAACATTTTCTTTTCTTTTCTTTTTTTAATTTTTGCGGCGGGGCCCGCATGTCAGTGACTGGGCCTGCCCAGTCAGCAGTTGACTGGGTCAACCCAGTCAACTGGGCCCGTGGGGGCCACTGGCAGTGACCCAGGGGTGGCCCCAGGTGTGCCACGTCGGCGGCCGGCGCCGGAGTACGCCGGCGACCAAACGCACGGCGGCGCGGCTCGGGAGGGGTACGGGTTTCACGTACAGGGGGTCTCCGGAGGCGTGGCTGGGCGCGTTCGACGCGGCTCGACGTCGCGCGTCCAACGGCGGTGGTCGGAGGGGCTGGAACGGCCGGGGCGACCGCTACAAGCTCGCCGGCGGCGAGGTGCTACGGGTGCCCGACGGAAGCTACGCTAGAGCGCGCGAACGGCCGAACTAGCTAGCTAGGTGGGTGCGGCACGGTGCGGTCGGGCTAGCGGGCCAACGCCCGTGACCATTTGGTCACCGGAGACACGCCGGCGGCGAGCTCCGCGGCGTGGCGTTCGGGCGCGCGCGGGGAAGCAGCTACGGAGCGCGAGCGAGCTAGCGGAGAGGGGGAGGAGGTAGAGGAGCTCACCGCGCGGCTGTAGGGAGTGGCAGTGAGCTCGGGGAGGGCGCGGGGCAGCCGGAATCGGCGACGAACGACGGCGGCCGTAGGTTGAAGACGAGCTCGGGGAGGCCGGTGCAGAGGCGCTCGGCTCGTTCCCGAGGGCGCAGTCGACGTAGTCGACGGCGGGGAGTCGTTCGGGCACGTCGTCGAGGCGATCGGGGCAAGGTGACCGCGAGTTCGACGGTGAACGGCGGCGAGCACGCGCGGGCAGAGGGGAACGGAGGGGAGAGGGAGGGGGATCTGGCGGGGGAGAAGGCGCAGAGGCCGAGGGAGAGCGGGGGCGAGTGGGAGAGAGGCCCGAGGAGGCGGGGGAGCTGGCGCCCTTATCCTCCCCGTCGCCGGCGAGGGGGTGCGGCGGCGACGCTCCCCTGTTCTGACCCGGTCGGGGGAACAGGAAGGGGACGCGGGGGGAGGTGGGCTGGGCCGGGGCGCGGGGCGCGGGTGGCAGCCCAGCTTGGGCCGGGGGGGTTTGGGCCGCGGGTCTAGTGGGGGGGGAGCGGGCCCTTTCCCCCCTGTTTTCTTTTTCTGTTTTCTTTTTTTGTTTATTTCCTTTTTTGTTTTATTTCATTTAAAAGTATTTAGACATTTTATAAAAATGTGTTTTCTCCACCATAATTACCAGTGTATTATTTAGAACCCACTGAACATTTCTGTTTGAATTTTTGAAAACTTTTATTTTCCACTTTAATTATATTTGAAGTTTGAACTAGGAGTCTGACAAGGGTGTGGTTCAAATGTGATCTAGCCCTGTTTAGCAATATGATTAGCTTAATCACAGGGGGTTACTGTAGCATGATTCTCAGGGTGTTACAACGTTGTAGCCATGGTGAGTGGCAGCATGGTAGGTGTGACGCCCCGATTCAATCGTACACTAATCATACACGCAAATGTGTACGATCAACATTAGGGACTCACGGGAAGATATCACAACACAACTCTAGACACTAATCAAAATAATACAAGCTTTATATTACAAGCCAGGGGCCTCGAGGGCTCGAATACGTAAGCTCGAATACACAAGAGTCAGCGGAAGCAACAATATCTGAGTACAGACCTAAGTTAGACAAGTTTGCCTTAAGAAGGCGAGCACAAAAGCATCTACGATCGAAAAGGCAAGGCCTCCTGCCTGGGAGCCTCCTAACTACTCCTGGTCGTCGGTGGTCTCCACGTAGTAGTAAGCACCCTCATGGTAGTAGTAGTCGTCGGTGGTGTCGTCTGGCTACTGGGCTCCACCATCAGGTTGCAGCATCCGAGAAGAATGGAAAGAGGTGGAAAAAGGGGATCAAAGCAACCGTGAGTACTCATCCAAAGTACTTGCAAGCAAGGATCTACACTACATATGCATCAGTATCAATGAAATGGGCTGTATCTGTGGACTGAACTGCAGAATGCCAGAAGAGAAGGGGGAAAGCCTAGCCTATCGAAGACTAGCATCTTCAAGTAGCTCCAAGCATCTTGCAGCATCAGAAGAGATAAGAGTAGCATAAAGTAAAGTAGTAGTAGTGTTATCAACCTCGGCTAGAGATCCTTTCTCAACTCCCTGCGAGAAAGCAATCCCAGAGCCATACTATCCAGTTATCACCTCAAGTATCCAGTTCTAGTTGTATCGATCGGGATACAACTCCAAGTGTCTGTTACCGTAGGACAGGCTATCGATAGATGTTTTCTTCCCTGCAGGGGTGCACCAACTTACCCACCACGCTCGATTAACTCCGGCCGGACACACGTTCCTGGGGCATGCCCGTCCTCGGCCAAACTATACGCCGCAACCCGACCTAGGCTTAATAGAGAGGTCAGCACGCCAGACTAAACCTATGCCCCCAGGGGTCATGGGCCATCGCCCCGGGAACTCATGCATGTTGCGTACGCGGCCGGTGAGCAGACCTACCTACCAGTCCAACCCGGCGCACGCCGCTCAGTCGCTGACGTCTATTAAGCTCCGGCTGATGCATACGACGCAGGACGGCCATACTATGCCCACGTGATGGTTAGTGCTTTCAGGCCAGAGGCCCCTCGGATCAAATATCCAAACCGTTAGTGGATTAGGAGCGCGCGGTAACAAGCAGAGACTCACGAAAGATGTGACCCCGTCGCCCCATCTCGAGGACTTGCGGCAAGGGCTAAGAATGCCCGGCCACGCCTTGTAATTATCTCGCGGGCACCCTCCAGGTCAACCCGACTCCTCATCACTCGCAAATAAGCTCGCGCGGGTACCCCTCAGGGCCGACCCATCTTTAGTAACATGGTTCAGTGTAAAGTCATAGTAACCATAGTAACCGCGTGTCTAACACCAAGGGGGAAACCTGAGGACTCAGCCTCGACGGATTCCACTCGATGTAATCATCAAGGTGAACGTAAGAGGATCCACCCTCGAGGTTCACACTTGAGGGGTTGCACGACAGAGTCATATCGGAAGTGGTTAAGGCAGAATCACCCTCGATAACCACGACCGAATAGCTACACTACAGGGTTAACATCAGAAGTGTTGATGAGGTCTCACCCTCGGCACTCGATAGTAACCCAGTAGTGTCGAGCAACTAAGGGGAAAGTGATGTGCGGTGCTGGGGCCTGGTCTTCGATCCCGTTGATCGGGTCTTCGATGATGAAGCAGGGGCAACAAGGACAAGGTGGGGGTCACTGATGGATCACTAACAAACTATACTAAGCAGTTTAGGATAAGCAGGTAGGTAACAATAAGCAGGTTACAAAAGCAGGCTATGCATCAGAATAGGAGCAAACAATTACAGTAGCAAAATCTAATGCAAGCATGAGAGAAAGGAATGGGCGATATCGGGATGATCAAAGGGGGGGCTTGCCTGGAAGCTCCGCTGAAAGGGAAGAAGGGTCATCGTCGACGTAGTCGATCACAGGGGCAGCAACGTTGTCGGGGTCTACCGGAGAGAAGTGGGGGAAGAAAAAATAAATATAAAGCAAACAAAGCATCATAAAGCATAACAAGGTAATATGACGTGTCGGGTGTGACCTAACGTATGTCTACACGAATAGGTGAAGGGGGAATTCAACCGGGAAAACATGTTTTCCCGGTTCCGGACCTGTGTAAGACAGATGACCGCAGGGGGAAATGTTCCATGTTTAGATAGTTAGAGGCGTCTGATAGGTAAATGGACCATGTATTCAGATTCGTCTCGTCGTTCTGAGCAACTTTCATGTAGAAAACATTTTCATCCGAGCTACAGATTATTTTCTATGATTTATCGAAGTTTAAAGGATTTTCTGAAATTAATATTAAATCTAAAACAGAGTTATTGCATCAGCATGATGTCATCATGACGTCAGGAGGGTCAACAGTCAACTCTGACTGGGTTGACTGCTCAAAGAGTAGTGGGTCCCAAACATCATTGTGTGCTTAAATAATTAACAGTTAATTAGCTAACTAATCAGACAAATTAGGTTAGGTTAATTAACAAGATTAATTAAATAAATTAATTACTAATTAATTAATTAATTAAGTTATTTTAAAACATTTTTTATGTTTTTGTTTTACAGGGGCTGGGCCCCACATGTCATAGGCATAGGGGCCTAACGGGCGGTGGTTAACAAGGCGGGCGGCGCGAGCGGCCCGTGCGAGCGACAGAGATCAGCGGGGGCCGGGCGTCAGCGGAAAGCGGCGACGCAGGCAGGGCACGCGGGCAGCAGGGAGCAAGCAGGCGGCGCGGGCAGCGGGGAGCAAGGCGAGCGGCGGCCGCGGCGTGAATTAGCAGCGGGCGTGCGCATGGCGCCGGGCAGGCCAGAAGCGCAGGGGGAGGCGAGGCAGTGGCGCGGCAGACCATCTGCGGCGAGCGGGAGCGACCACGCGCAGGCAACCAGAGGCGGCGCGGGTGCGCCGTGGTGGGAAGCAGCAGGGGGGCGACACGCGCAGGGGTGGGCGCGGTGGTGTGCGGCTATGAGGGGGAGGCGGCAGCAGCAGCAGCAGTTATTGCGGGCGCGGCGGAGCGATGGACGGGGGGCGTCAGGGGCGGCCGGCACGGGCGAGTGCGGGGAGGCGTTGGATGGCTCGAGCGCGACGGGCAGTGACGAGCGGTCACACTGGAGGCATGAGACACGGGCTGCCGGAGCCGCGGAGCAGCAGTGCGCATGGCTGGGCGCGGTCGGCAGCGACGCCGGGGCAACATTAGCGCAGTTGCAGAAGCAGCGAGCGGAGCAACGAAGCAACGAGTAGCCGCATCGGTTGGCGAGCAGCAGCAATACAGAGTAGCAGAGGCACATAGCAGCGCAGCTAGCAGATGAGCAGCACATGAGCGCGAGGCACGCGACGGTTATAGGCGCGCCGCGGCACGCGGAGGCGAGGCCGAGGGCGCGGCAGGTCGCGGGCGGCCGCGACAGCTGCGAGAGCAGCGCGCGGGCCTAGGCGAGCGAGGGCGTGCAGGTCTGCGCGAGCGCGCGCAGAGAGCCAGTAGCAGTGTGGGGAAAGGCAGGGCGCGGCGACCGCGAGCTCCTCGGGAGCTCGGGCGCGACGGCGTGAGGGACCTACGGCATGCGGACGAGCTAAAGGGGAAGAGAAGGAGGGGCAGTGGCTCACTGCCGTTGCAGGGAAGGCCCGGGGAAGACGCGCGACGGCCGGAGATGATGGAGGCAGCGGCGACCCGAGGCGGACGGAGGTCGAAGACGGGGAGGTAGCGGGCGTTCCGGCTCCTCCGAGCTTGAGCTCGTGGACGGGGAAGATGTAGTAGACGCCGAAGAAGCGGAAAGGCACGTCGGGGCACCTTGGGACGGCGGGGGCTGCAGTGGTGGTCCGGCGACGGCGACAACAACGCGTCGGCGAGGTGGAGGGAAGGAGATCTGGTGGGAAGAGGGAGAGGCGGAGAGGGCGAGGGGAGTGAGCAGGGGTGAGGACCGAGGAGGTAGGGGGAGGCTCGTCCTTATCCCAGCGCTGTTGCGGCGTGGGGCGGCGAGCCAGCCGGGCGGCAACCACGCCCGCGGTCGCACGAACAGGGAAGGCGACCGGGGGAAAACGAGCTGGCCTGGCTGGGCCGCTCGGGTGGGCTAAGGTCCCGTGGGGGCAGGGGGCCTCTTTTTCTTTCCCTTTTTTGTTTTTTTCAGCAGCTTTTGCCTTTTCTTCTAGCCACAATTGACCTTGCAAAAGTATGCCACCGGACAAAACAATTTCAAAGAATTATTTTGCACTGCCACAGAAAGATTGTGAGGCTTTTGAAAAAGGTTGCAATTTTTATAAATTAAAAAGGCATTTAAACTATTGTTGTAGCCACTTCTTTAATTGGTTTAGGCCATTTAAACACCTTGCAAAAATGTTGGTTCACCACCAATATTAACAAATGATTATTTGCCACAAGATGAACACTTAAGATTTCACCTCTGACAAATATGATTTTTTGACTTTAGATTAGATTTGAATTTGAATTGTGATTTGGATCAAGTGAAGATTAGCAACAGTAACATGGTGTCATGGCACCATTAACGGGGGATTACTATAGCATGACAATGGGGGTGTTACAAATCTCCTCCACTAGAAGAAATCTCGTCCCGAGATTTAAGAGGTGGAGTAAGGGGAAAGGAATTGGTTATGAAAATCTAACGAATCTACTTGTTCTTGGATGCTCTTCTCGAATAAGTTGATCCGTCTCATTGATGTCTTCATTTCTCTACATCAATGCATCATGATGAAGTTGTCGTTTTTTTTGGGGATCTTCACCGTACTTATGAATAGGTAAGAGGTAGCTCGACAACAATAGGATGCGGTAAGGGGTAATCATCTGGGGGTTATCCCATGAGTGAACGCATGAGTATCTCTCGAGTTGAAATATGAAAAACATCGAGAGCAAAGAAGGTACAATAAGAAGTTCCAAGCGGATAGACAATCGCTCGATGTATAAAACAGAGTGTGAAAGGGTTTCGAAGCAATGAGAATAAGTATCGCGTCTGATACCAGTATGAAAGCATGGTATGGAAATTAGCTCGTGTATTATATAAGAGGCCAAGTGCAAAGGATACTTTAGCACCAAGGGTATATGGGAGAGTCAGGTTTCGATCCCGTGGAACTGTGGGTCATGGGCCCACCATGTGGGTTAAAGTAGAAAGGGCGTTGACATCTTGCACAATCATGATAGCAATGCACGTCAGAGGGAAAACCTGTCAGTTATGTTGGTAACAACGTTGGTACCAAGGGCGAGGGACGAAGAGAACCATTTTCCTGCTCATTGAAACAAGGCGGACCAATAGGCAAAGTTCTCGTCCATCGGTGGTTACCAGAATGTCAACAGCAATAATAACAAGGTCTTTTCATAAGCAGGGAACTATTACTGCTCAGATCTCATAAACCACAAGAAAGGTTAAACAAAACAATGGAAAAGAAAAGGTGATCATTAGATTAATCAGAACATTGGAACGGAAAATATGTTTACACACAAGAATTGGGAGTATATCCTTCCCAAGGGGAAGCGGAGCAGGATATACATGATATGACAGCAAGTTCAAAAGCATTTAGATAAAGGGGCGAGGGAAAACCATGATGTTACCCATACCATGGTGTTTGGATAATAGATCAAGAAACATTTAGCTGTGCTTCCAATGTTGCTGTTGATACTCGGGATACCACAGTTATGCTTTGAGGTAGCAATAACATGGTATTTCAAGTAAAGATAATGGGGAAGCGAAAGGTTATTGAAACCACAGGTATGACACAAGCTCGAAATCAAGTTTGTTGTTCGAGGTGAAATGATAAGATGAGAGGAACGACGTAAGCTTCGCTCATCCTCGAAAATTGTGCTCCGGGAAGAAGGACCAGGTGACACAGTTAAAATTTAGCACGATAATTGTATAGCTGATCAGGCTAGGAATGACTTGAAGGATTATTAAACTCGTAAGCAACGAAAGTTACTTAGAGTTATAGAATCATAGTGCGGAATCGATTCACTTATCGATGTTCTCAAGTGACTAATAATCCAGAACCCGTAGAAACTTGGAATCGGCGAGAAATAATAGTTGAGGAAGAACTCATAAGAAGTTATGTAGTCCTATGATATTCTCGAGATACCAGAGGGTAATACTCGAAGGAAGATCAAATAGAGGTTACGGAGATGCATTGATCTGTAGAAGACAAGTGCTTTAACTTGTCCGAGAAATGGAATTAAAGGAGAACAATCATGGTCAGAACCACAATTGCAAAGGACCAAACATAGATACCAGATGAACTTATAATAAGGGGGTTATTATTATCACAAGAAGCTTCCATGATAAGTTCCACATTAGGTCCATGGGCATGAACACAAAGTTCAAGGTCGACTCCCACTTCTCCAATGCAAAACATTTCATTCACTTCTCACTTTCAACGAAGTTGTAGTGTTGAAATTGTATTTGGCATAACACCAGTAGAGTATGACCCATAGAAGTTTCTGGGTTCCCACATAGAAAAGGCATAGGTTCAACCCATCAGGGGATCTTAGGAACATATACCACGAACTTCAATACTACTTAACACCAGCTCGAAAGTAGAGCATGGTTCACAAAAAGAGAGGATAATGTTTACCATAGGCATTCTGTGTCAGGGGAAAACTCACAAGAATTTAGAATGTGAAGGACACTGTTGGATAATAATCCAACAAAGGATTTGGCAGTCCACAAATGATCTGATACGATTATCGGTACTCAACCAGAGGAAGAAAGAATGCAAAGGCATCGAATTAGATATATCTGGATAACTTCAAAGCTTAAATACAAAGGGATTACAATTTTCAAATCAGAAGATCTGAAGCAGAGGCCCTGATCATAAGATAATTGAGTTGAATCGATATAGATCGACAATTGATCAAGGTTTGATTTGCCAAGAACAAGCTCAAGTTTGGAGTGACGTCTGAGCCAAAAGGATGAATCTCATAGGGATCAACTGATGATTGTGTGCATTCACACACATGTTGAATCAATAAGATCAGAATGTCAACCACAACAGATTTCAATGGATATTGCTAGACATATGGAATTAACCATAATGTAAGCAGGTAGTGAAGAACAAGAACAATAAGCTACTGAGGATTTCGGGAGATCGAATAGTATTTCGAAGAATTTTGTGAAACACAAGAACAACTAGGGATGAGTGAATCCTCGATAAGTGTGAGGAATTACTCATAGGTGTATTCATGTGGAAAAGAGCTGCAAGGCAGTGGCACAAAGGATTCTCAGAACAAAAGAGAGAATTTCAGGGGTATCTTGTGATAACAAGAACAACTGGGGTCGAAAATATGAACAACAAATGTAGGATGTTACCCACAAGGATTTATCGTTGGTAGGGGTCGCAACGGCGAAGGGCACAAGGGTCTCGAGAAAACATCAGAGAGTATCTTCAGAATCTTCTCGTGCACCAAGCAATCATCTGGAGTGAGGGGCTCTCTGAGAGAAAGTATTTACGAGAACCTAGAGTTAGAGTTAACAAAATCATTTAACCCGAATAGAAGAGAGGTCAGATTTTCCAGAGTATAGACGAGGAATAAAAGATCCTAATACCACCCAATGGCGACGTGGGCCCATAAGACACACAACCATGTTAGTAAATGTTTTTGTAGTGACTAGACTCGACTTCGGCCAAGGAGTTCGAAAGGGGGCTACCTACAGGCAGTCGGCTCTGATACCAACTTGTGACGCCCCAATTCAATCATACACTAATCATACATGCAAATGTGTACGATCAAGATCAGGGACTCACGGGAAGATATCACAACACAACTCTAGACACAAATCAAAATAGTACAAGCTTTATATTACAAGCCAGGGGCCTCGAGGGCTCGAATACGTAAGCTCGAATACACAAGAGTCAGCGGAAGCAACAATATCTGAGTACAGACGTAAGTTAGACAAGTTTTCCTTAAGAAGGCCAGCACAAAAGCATCTACGATCGAAAAGGCAAGGCCTCCTGCCTGGGAGCCTCCTAACTACTCCTGGTCGTCGGCGGTCTCCACGTAGTAGTAAGCACCCTCGTGGTAGTAGTAGTCATCGGTGGTGTCGTCTGGCTCCTGGGCTCCACCATCTGGTTGCAGCATCCGAGAAGAATGGAAATAGATGGAAAAAGGGGAGCAAAGCAACCGTGAGTACTCATCCAAAGTACTCGCAAGCAAGGATCTACACTACATATGCATCGGTATCAATGAAATGGGCTGTATCTGTGGCCTGAACTGCAGAATGCCAGAAGAGAAGGGGGGAAAGCCTAGCCTATTGAAGACTAGCATCTTCAAGTAGCAACAAGTATCTTGCAGCATCAGAAGAGATAAGAGTAGCATAAAGTAAAGTAGTAGTAGTGTCAACCTCGGCCAGAGATCCTTTCTCGACTCCCTGCGAGAAAGCAATCCCGGAGCCATACTATCCAGTTATCACCTCAAGTATCCAGTTCTAGTTGTATCAATCGAGATACAACTCCAAGTGTCCGTTACCGTAGGACAGACTATCGATAGATGTTTTCTTCCCTGTAGGGATGCACCAACTTACCCACCACGCTCGATTAACTCCGGTCAGACACACTTTCCTGGGTCATGCCCGGCCTCGGCATAACAATACGCCGCAACCCAACCTAGGCTTAATAGAGAGGTCAGCACGCCGGACTAAACCTATGCCCCCAGGGGTCATGGGCCATCGCCCCGAGAACTCCTGCATGTTGCGTACGCGGCCGGTGAGCAGACCTAGCTACCTCCTTCAAAAAGGCAGGTGCTTACCAGTCCAACCTGGCGCGCGCCGCTCAGTCGCTGATGTCTATTAAGCTTCGGCAGATGCATACGACGCGGAACGCCCATACTATGCCCACGTGATGGTTAGTGCTATCAGGCCAGAGGCCCCTGGGATCAAATATCCAAACCGTTAGTGGATTAGGAGCGCGCGGTAATAAGCAGAGACTCACGAAAGATGTGACCCCGTCGCCCCGTCTCGAGGACTTGTGGCAAGGGGTAAGAATGCCCGGCCACGCCTCGTAATTATCTCGCGGCACCCTCCAGGTCAACCCGACTCCTCATCACTCGCAAATAAGCTCGCGCGGGTACCCCTCAGGGCCGACCCGTCTTTAGTAACATGGTTCAGTGTAAAGTCATAGTAACCATAGTAACCGTGTGTCTAACACCAAGGGGGAAACCTGAGGACTCACCCTCGACGGATTCCACTCGATGTAATCATCAAGGTGAACGTATCGGAAGTGGTTAAGGCGGAATCACCCTCGATGACCACGACCGAATAGCTACACTACAGGGTTAACATCAGAAGTGTTGATGAGGTCTCACCCTCGGCACTCGATAGTAACCCAGTAGTGTCGAGCAACTAAGGGGAAAGTGATGTGTGGTGCCGGGGCCTGGTCTTCGATCCCGTTGATCGGGTCTTTGATGATGAAGCAGGGGCAACAAGGACAAGGTGGGGGTCACTGGTGGATAACTAACCAACCTATACTAAGCAGTGTAGCATAAGCAGGTAGGTAACAATAAGCAGGTTACAAAAGCAGGCTATGCATCAGAATAGGAGCAAACAATTACAGTAGCAAAATCTAATGCAAGCATGAGAGAAAGGAATGGGCGATATCGGGATGATCAAAGGGGGGGGCTTGCCTGGAAGCTCCGCTGAAAGGGAAGAAGGGTCGTCGTCGACGTAGTTGATCACAGGGGCAGCATCGGTGTCAGGGTCTACCGGAGAGAAGAGGGGGAAGAAACAATAAATATAAAGCAAACAAAGCATCATAAAGCATAACAAGGTAATAGGACGTGCCGGGTGTGACTTAACGTATGTCTACACGAATAGGTGAAGGGGGAATTCAACCGGGAATGTTTTCCCGGTTCCGGACCTGTGTCAGACAGATAACCGGAGGGGGAAATGTTCCATGTTCAGATAGTTAGAGGCATCTGAAAGGTAAACGGACCATGTATTCGGATTCGTCTGATCGTTCTGAGCAACTTTCATGTAGAAAACATTTTCATCCGAGCTATGGAATATTTTCTATGATTTATCGAAGTTTAAAGCATTTTCTGAAATTAATATTAAATCTAAAATAGAGTTATTGCATCAACATGATGTCATCATGACGTTAGTAGGGTCAACAGTCAACTCTGACTGGGTTGACTGGTCCAAGAGTAGTGGGTCCCAAACGTCATTGTCTGCTTAAATAATTAACTGTTAATTAGCTAACTAATCAGACTAATTAGGTTAGGTTAATTAACATGATTAATTAAATTAATTAATTAATAATTAATTATTTAAGTTATTACTATTTTTTAAACCTTTTTTTACGTTTTCGTTTTACAGGGGCTGGGCCCCACGTGTCATAGCCATAGGGGCCTAACGGGCGGTGGTTAACAGGGCGGGCGACGCGAGCGGCCCGTGCGTGCGGCAAAGATCAGCGGGGGGCCGGGCGTCAACGGAAGGCGGCGACGCAGGCAGGGCACGGGAGCAGCGGGGAGCAAGCAGGCGGCGCGGGCAGCGGGGAGTGAGGCGAGCGGTGGTCGCGGCGTGAAGCAGCAGCAGGCGAGCGCATGGCGCTGGGCAGGCCAGAAGCGCAGGGGGGAGGCGAGGCAGTGGCGCGGCAGAGCATCGGCGGCGAGCGGGAGCGGGCACGCGCAGGCGACCAGAGGCGGCGCGGGTGCACCGCAGTGGGAAGCAGTAGGGGGGCGACACGCGCAGGGGTGGGCTGTGCGGCTACGCGGGAGGGGGGAAGGCGGCAGCAGTAGCAGTTGTTGCGGGCGTGGCGGAGCGATGGACGGGGGGGCCTCAGAGGTGGCCGGCACGGGCGACTGCGTTGAGGCGCTGGATGGCTCGAGCGTGACGGGCGGTGACGAGTGGGCGCACTGGAGGCACGGGACACGGGCTACCGGAGCCGCGGAGCAGCATTGCGCATGGCTGGGTGTAACACCCCGCATGTAACTTGCCATATTTGTAACTCCGACACTTGCCATTTCCGGCTTTGTGTTATGTTTTTCCCTCCGTGTCGGGTTTTGTCTTTCGTTTTGTATTTTGTCATGTCATGCATTTTCATATCATGTCATCATGTGCATTGCATTCGCATACGTGTTCGTCTCATGCATCCGAGCATTTTCCCCGTTGTCCGTTTTCCAATCCGGCGCTCCTATCTCCTCCGGTGCACCCCTCTAGTTTTCTTTCGTGTGCGTGTGTCAAACTTTCTCGGAATGGACCGAGGCTTGTCAAGTGGTCTTAATATACCACCCGGAGACTACCGGTCAAGTTTCGTTCCATTCGGAGGTCGTTTGGTACTCCAACGGTTAACCGGGCATCCGCAATGTCCATTTAAGTGTCCAGCAAAACCCCCCTCCAAAACCAGCCCAAAACCCACCAAACTCTCTTCCATGCTCTAGGTCGTTCGATCACGATCGTGTGGGCGAAAACCGCACCTCATTTGGAGCCTCCTAGCTCCCTCTACCTATAAATAAGTGGGCATCCCGAAAAATGGAATCGCAGTCTAACCCTAGCAAAAATCCCTCGCGCCCCGGACAGCGTCCCCCGTGCCGGACACGTCCGCCCGCGCCGGCGGACGAATCGCCCGTCGCCACGTCAGCGTCCGCCGCCGCCGTCCCCCGCCGGCCCGACCCCGGCCCCCGCGGCCCACGCCCGCAGCCGCGCGCCTGCCCCGCCTCCGGGCGCCGCCTCCGCCGCCGGCCCCGCCTCCGACCGCCGCCGCCGACGCGGTCCCCGCACTCCTCCGCCCGCTCCGGCCCCCTCCGCCGGTGCCGCCTCCGGCCCCCCCCCCCTCCGCCGGCGCCGCCTCCGGCCCCTCCTCCTCCGGCCGCTCCCCGCCGGAGCCCCTCTCCCTGCCTCGCCGGCGTTGGCCGAGCTCGAGCTCAGCCTCGTTCGATCCAGATCTGGCGAGGCCGTTGACTTTCTCGTCCTCGTTATTTCTTTTAAGTCTCAGAATTTTATTAGCATCTTGCTCTGTTCCCGATGCGATAACTTCTTGCATGTAGCTCCGATTCACGCGTATTATATGTCAAGTTGTTCTCCTCGTGATGCTCTTCATTTTGTTCAATTGCACTATGTTCATTAAAGGTCATCTTGATGCCCAAATCTTTGTTGGAAGAGGGCTAGTTGCTGTTAATCTCTGGTTCTTATCAGAACTTGGAGATTTGTCATTTTTGTATCATTTATTCTGTGCATCTTTTGAGCATGAGCTCTACATGTGTTTTAAAGTATGCCATGCCATCTTTCCAGTGGTGTAGTCCATGTATTTTTGTGATCTTTGTGGTGACTAGCACAAGCATGCAAATTAGGCCCCGTAATAATTCTGATTTCAGGGACTTAGTGATTTCTCTAAGTCTTTGTCTGCTGTAATTTTGTTGCCATGTAAACTTGATGCTACAGAGAGATCCATGCATATTTTGGAGATGTTCAGTAAGGATGTTTTGTAGATATAGTTGTAGTAGATCCATTCCTGCAATTATTTGCAATTTTAGAGTAGCATAGCATGACCCAATCTTGCTCTACTTTTGCTATAAAATATTTCTGGCAGATTCTTAACATGATATGCATTTTTGCCAAGCTTATTGTACTTGATCCATACATGCTATGCAATTGTTCTTGCCATGGATAGCTTCATAAACATGCCATCTTGCTGTAGGTATGCTTGGTTTGTCATGCATTGCTCTGTAGTGACTGCATCAAGCTCACAAAGAGGCCTACATATTAATATTTCTGCCATGCTCTGTTTTCTGCTAAGTCTGAAACCTGATAACGAAACTTGCTATGTTTATATGCTTGCCATCATATCTTCTGTTCTTTTTTGGCTTATGGTCAATAAGGGACTTTTGTCATGTGCATTTAGTAGAACACCCAATGCCTTGTTTTGCTATGTTAAGTTCCTGTAGCATGTTGATTTCGTGCTCTGAACATTGCTGCCTGATGCTGATTTCTGTCATGTCCAGTTTTTCACCAAGTCAGTGAACCTGTAATTCTTTTGCACTTTTGCCATGCTTGTTTGAGCTTGATTTGTTGTGAACTAGCCGTAGCTCAGATTTCATCTTTTGTCAAGCATATGCTATAGATTACTGCCAGATGCTTTGTTGCTATGTTGGGCTGCTGTAGCATTGTTGGTTGTTGCATTTTAGGTGCTATCTTGCTGTTTATCGCAGATTAGTGTCATCCTTGTTTTGCTTGCCATTTGCAAACCGTGCATCCGATTCCGGTGATCTTTATATCGATTTTGACCGAAATCATCTCATCTTTCCAGTGGCATGCTTGGTTTGCCAAGTTACTGCCATGTTCATCATTTTCCTTCCGGAGCACGCATATGCATCGCATATCTTATCTTGCATATCATACATGTTTTGCATCATGTTGCTTGCGCATTTCTCGTTGTTGATTGTGGTTCCGTTTGTTTGTGCTCTTGTCTTGGGTAGAGCCGGGAGACGAGTTCGTGAACGAGGAACCTGTCGAGTACGCTTACGAGGATCAAGCTTTCGACAACTCTGAGAATCTTGCAGGCAAGATGACCACCCCTCGAAATCACTTCTATCTTTGCTATGCTAGTTGTTCGCTCTATTGCCATGCTCGCTACCTATCACTTGCTATATCATGTCTCCTATTTTAGCCATGTCAGCCTCTAACCATCCTTTCCTAGCAAACCGTTGTTTGGCTATGTTACCGCTTTTGCTCAGCCCCTCTTATAGCGTTGCTAGTTGCAGGTGAAGTTGAAGTTTGTTCCATGTCGGAACATGGATATGTTGGGATATCACAATATCTCTTATTTAATTAATGCATCCATATATATTTGGTAAAGGGTGGAAGGCTCGGCCTTATGCCTGGTGTTTTGTTCCACTCTTGCCGCCCTAGTTACTGTTATACCGGGATTATGTTCCTTGAGTTTCCGTTCCTTACGCGGTCGGGTGATTTATGGGACCCCCTTGACAGTTCGCCTTGAATAAAACTCCTCCAGCAAGGCCCAACCTTGGTTTTACCATTTGCGACCTATACCTTTTTTCCCCCGGGTTTTCTAAAGCCCGAGGGTCATCTTTATTTTAAACCCCCGGGCCAGTGTTCCTCTGAGTGCTGGTCCAAACTAGAGCCACTTGCAGCGCCACCTTGGGGAAACTCGAGGTTTGGTTTTAGCTGTACGTAGTGTTCATCCGGTGTGCCCTGAGAACGAGATATGTGCAGCTCCTATCGGGATTTGTCGGCACATTCGGGCGGCTTTGCTGGTGTTGTTTTACTATTGTCGAGATGTCTTGTAAACCGGGATTCCGAGACTGATCGGGTCGTTCCGGGAGAAGATTTATCCTTCGTTGACCGTGAGAGCTTATGATGGGCTAAGTTGGGACACCCCTGCAGGGTATTATCTTTCGAAAGCCGTGCCCGCGGTTATGAGGCAGATGGGAATTTGTTAATGTCCGGTTGTAGATAACTTGTCACTTGACCCAATTAAAATACACCAAGTGTGTGTGTAACCGTGATGGTCTCTTCTCGGCGGAGTCCGGGAAGTGAACACGGTCTGTGTTATGTATGACGTAAGTAGGTGTTCAGGACCTCTTCTTGGTCATTGCTAGATGACGTCCGTTCCTTTGCTTCTCTTCTCGCTCTCTTTTGCGCAAGTTAGCCACCATATATGCTTTTGCCGCTGCAGCTCCACCTCTTTGCACCATTCCCCCCTTTAAGCTTAAATAGTCTTGATCTCGCGGGTGTGAGATTGCTGAGTCCCCGTGACTCACAGATACTTCCAAAACAGTTGCAGGTGCCGACGATGCCAGTGCAGACGATGGCGTCGATCTCAAGTGGGAGTTCGACGAGGAACGTGGTCGTTACTATGTGTCTTTTCCTGATGATCAGTAGTGGAGCCCAGTTGGGACGATCGGGGATCTAGCATTTGGGGTTGTCTTATTTTCATCTGGATTTTGACCGTAGTCGGTCTATATGATTGTATTTTGGATGATGTATGATGATATTTATGTATTGTGTGAAGTGGCGATTGTAAGCCAACTCTTTATCCCATTCTTGTTCATTACATGGGATTGTGTGAAGATGACCCTTCTTGCGACAAAACCACTATGCGGTTATGCCTCTAAGTCGTGCCTCGACACGTGAGAGATATAGCCGCATCGTGGGCGTTACACTGGGAGCGGTCGGCAGCGACGCCGGGGCAACATCAGCGCAGTTACAGAAGCAGCGAGCGGAGCAACGAAGCAACGAGCAGCCGCAGCGGTTGGCGAGCAGCAGCAATACAGAGCAGCGGAGGCACATAGCAGCGCAGCTAGCAGATGATCAGCACATGAGCGCGGGGCACGCGACGGTTACAGGCGCGCCGCGGCACGCGGAGGCGAGGCCAGGGGCGCGGGCGGCCGCGACAGCTGCGGGAGCAGCGCGCGGGGCTAGGCGAGTGAGGGTGTGCAGGTCTACGCGAGCGCGCGCGCGGAGAGCCAGTAGCAGTGTGGGGAAAGGAAGGGCGCGGCGACCGCGAGCTACTCGGGAGCTCGGGCGCGACGGCGGGAGCGACCTATGGCATGCGGACGAACTAAAGGGGAGGAGAAGGAGGGGCAGTGTCTCACTGCCGTTGCAGGGAAGGCCCAGGGAAGACGCGCGGCGGCCGGAGACGATGGAGGCGGCGACGACCCGAGGCGGACGGAGGTCGAAGACGGGGAGGTAGCGGGCGCTCTGGCTCCTCCCAGCTTGAGCTCGTGGACGGGGAAGATGTAGCAGACGCCGAAGAAGCGGAAAGGCATGTCGGGGGCACCTGGGGACGATCCGGCGACGGCGACAACAACGCGTCGGCGAGGTGGAGGGAAGGAGACCTGGTGGGAAGAGGGAGAGGCAGAGAGGGCGAGGGGAGTGAGCGGGGGTGAGGTCCGAGGAGGCAGGGGGAGGCTCGTCCTTATCCCAGCGCTGCTACGGCGTGGGGCGGCGAGCCAGTCGGGCGGCAACCACGCCCGCGGTCGCACGAACAGGGAAGGCGACCGGGGTAAACGAGCTGGCGTGGTTGGGCCACTCGGGTGGGCTAAGGTCCCGTGGGGGCAGGGGGGCTCTTTTTCTTTCCCTTTTTTTGTTTTTTCTTTTCCAGCAGCTTTTGCCTTTTCTTTTAGCCACAATTGACCTTGCAAAAATATGCCACTGGACAAAACAATTTCAAAGAATTATTTTGCACTGCCACAAAAAAATTGTGAGGCTTTTGAAAAAGGTTGCAATTTTTATAAATTAAAAAGGCATTTAAACTATTGTTTTAGCCACTGCTTTAATTGGTTTACGACATTTAAACACCTTGCAAAAATGTTGGTTCACCACCAATATTTGCAAATGATTATTTGCCACAAGATGAACACTTTAGATTTCATGTCTGACAAATATGAATTTTTGACTTTAGATTAGATTTGAATTTGAATTGTGATTTGGATCAAGTGAAGATTAGCAACAGTAACATGGTGTCATGGCACCATTAACAGGGGATTACTGTAGCATGACACTGGGGGTGTTACAGCAGGGTAACCCAGGATGGCATTGTATGGGAGGCCAATGTGGGCCACGTCGAAGTCGATGAGCTCAATATGGTAGTTGTTGCGCTTGCTGAAGGTGACAGGGAGGTGCACCTGCCCCAGGGGAGTGGTGGAGCCGTCGGTCACCCCAGAGAACGGCCTGGTGGGCATGAGCTGGTCATAGGGCACCTGAAGCGTCTCGAAGGTCTCCACAGAGAGCACGTTGAGGTCGGCGCCACCATCGATGAGGGTCTTGGTGACTGAAACGTTGCTAATGGTGGGCGTGCACAGCATGGGGAGCACGCCGGCAGTGGCCGAATACCTGAATTGATCCTTGGAGTCGAAGGTGATGGCGTACTGCCACCACTTGAGGGGACGTGCGATCTCGAGCTTCGTGAGTGCTGCGTTCACCTCACGAGAGAACTGCTTGAAGATACGTTCGAGGCGGGTGCCTGAGCTCCACCAAGAATGCATGTGATCGCGCGAGGCTCCTGATATCCCCAAACCCCCTCGTCTTGATGATTGTCGTCGTTCTTCCTCGGCAGTGGCGGCAGCGGAGGGAGGCCAGCGTTGCCTTGAGGGCGGGCCTCGCGAGGCTGATTGCACGAGGCGCCGTCACGAGGTTGATCGCGCCAGCCACCTTCGTGAGGTTGGTCACCCTAGCCTTGGCGAGGGTTGCGGTTGTCCCAACGGCCTCCTACGCGGCCTCGTCCACGACCGAAGCCACGGTCAGTGCGTTCGGGGCGGCGGCCCAGGCGCTCATCCCGGAGTGCCCTGAGCTCATGACAGTCGTCGGTGTTGTGAATGTGCACATTGTGGAAGACACAGAATGGGCACCTATCCTTGGAGGGCTCGTCGCAGTCACGGCCGCGCTTCAGCTCAGGCTCTGCTGCTAGCATGGTGGGGCCCTTGCGCTTCAGTTCCTTGGTCTTGACCTTCTTGTCTTCGGGGTCGTCGTCCGGGTGCTTGAGGAGGGAGAGGCGGCCTTCCTCTGCTCTGGCGCACTTGTTCACCAAGTTGAACATCTCCAATACCGTGCATAGGTCATCGTGGATGGCGAGCTCCTCACTCATCTTGACGTCCGTGACACCCTTGGTGAACGCCGAGATGATGGCTTCATCCGAGGCCTTTGGGATCTTGAGGCGTACCTGAGTGAAGCGCTGAATGTACTTGCAGAGAGTTTCGCCGGGGCATTGCTTCATGCGCCGCAGGTCGTTGACGGTGAGTGCGCATTCGCGGGTGCCTTGGAAGTTGGTGATGAACCGCTCATGAAGCTCATCCCACGAGGAGATCCATCCCTCCGAGAGATGAATGAGCCAGGAGCGTGCACCATCCTTGAGAGCCATGGGGAACCAATTCGCCATGACCTTGTCGTCGCCATTCGCCGCCTCGATGCTCAACGTGTAGAGCTGGAGGAACTCCATTGGGTCGGGGACGCCGTCGTAGCGCGGGGGCAGCTCCGGCTTGAACTTGACTGGCCAGACCACCTGGTGCAGCTTGCGGGTGAAGGCACGGCAGCCCGCAGCGCTCACAGGTACGACCTGCACAGGAGGAGCACAGTCCTGGTGCCCACGCGCCGCAGCCTCCTGAATGGCTCGGTCTTGGTGCTGGCGAGGCGGTGAGGGGAGCGCGCACGCGTTATGCTATGGCCGCTGCACCACCTGGCAGCTGGCCTTGTCCCGTTCCGGCGTTGGCACTCCACGCGACGGGCCGCGCTTCACGCTGGGGCTCGGCGTTGTCGCTGCGCAAGGGGTAGGTGGAGGCGCGTCGTGCGCCACGTCGCCCGCATGAGGCGGAGGATGGAGCGAGTGGGAGGGCACCGGGGCCTCGCCCGCGGCGTTGACAAGCTCGGTGATGCGACCAAGCCAGGCATCGTAACCTTTGTTGGCGGGATAGTAGTGCAGCACCTTACGCGCCATGAGGAGCGCCGCCTACGCATTTGCCGACCTGCGGCGAGCATGGGAAGACGAGGCCGTAGCCGGAGTGAGAGAAGGCGTGGCGGTGCGGCAGTCACGCTGCACAGAGGGTGGTAGCGGAGAGTCCTGCTGCTCATGAGCGGCAGAGGCAAAAGAACTTCGACACGCCCCTACCTGGCGCACCAAATGTCAGAATCGGGGCTCCGCGGACCCAAACAAGGTTCGAACTCTAGGGCGTGTGCGAAGGACTCCGCTAGGCTACGACTTGCTGCTCACTGCCTCGCGGACTTGCTCCGTCGTGCCCGAGCGAACGGGGAAGGAATGGGACACAGAGATTTACCCAGGTTCGGGCCACCTTGCGGTGTAAAATGCTACTCCCGCTTTGTGGTGGATTGCCTCGCGAGGAGGATGAGTATGAACTAGTACAAGGGATGAGCTCCCTCGTGAGGGCTTCAAGGGTGGATGGATCCGATCCCTCTCTATGGTGGAGACTAGTCTATATTTATTAAACATATTGTTGATGCCATGATGAAATCTTTTGAAGAAAAGCTTGAATTGGAAGTTTCTATCCCTAGAATCTTTATGATGAGTGGGAACCTACCATTAAGATTAAGATTAAAGATTATGAGTGCTATGCTTTGTGTGATTTGGGTGCTAACGTTTCCACGATTCCAAAAAATTTATGTGATGTGTTAGGTTTTTGTGAATTTGATGATTGTTCTTTAAATTTGCATCTCGCGGATTCCACTATTAAGAAACCTATGGGAGGGATTAATGATGTTCTTATTGTTGCAAATATGAATTATGTGCCGTAGATTTCATTGTTCTTCATATAGATTGCAATCATACATGTCCTATTATTCTTGGTAGACCTTTCCTTAGAACGATTGGTGCAATTATTGATATGAAAGAAGGAAACATTAGATTTTGATTTCCATTAAGGAAGGATATGGAACACTTTCCTAGAAATAAAATTAAGTTGCCATATGAATCTATTATGAGGGCTACTTATGGATTGCATACCAAATATGACAGTACCTAGATCTATTTGTGTTTTTTATGCCTAGCTAGGGGAGTTAAACAATAGAGCTTGTTGGGAGGCAACCCAATTTTATTTTTGTGTTTTTTGTTTTGCTACTGTTCTTGAATAAATTACTAATTATTACCTCTGTAGTAATTGTGTTTTGGTGTTTTAATTAGTGTTTGTGCCAAGTAAGACCTTTGGGATAGCTTACGGTGATAGTTGATTTGATCTTGCTAAAAAACAGAAACTTTTGCGCCCAGGAAAATAATTCTCATTTTTAACAGAAGCGTGATTTTGATTTGATTCTTTTTGCACAAGATTAATATACAAATTTCCCAGGTAATTTTTCAGAATTTTTGGAGTTACAGAAGTATTCGAGAGTTACAGATTACTACAGACTGTTCTGTTTTTGACAGATTCTGTTTTCTATGTGTTGTTTGTTTATTTTGATGAATCTATGGGTAGTATCGGGGTTATGAACCATGGAAAAGTTGGAATACAGTAGATATTACACCAATATAAATAAAGAATGAGTTCACAACAATACCAAAAGTGGTGATTTATTTTCTTATACTAACGGAGCTTATGAGATTTTCGGTTGAGTTTTGTGTTGTGAAGTGAGGATTTGATGGACTATGGAATAAGGAGAGGCAAGAGCCTAAGTTTGGGGATGCCCAAGGCACCCCAAGGTAATATTCAAGGACAACCAAGAGCCTAAGCTTGGGGATGCCCCGGAAGGCATCCCCTCTTTCGTCTTCGTCTATCGGTAACTTTACTCGAGGCTATATTTTTATTCACCACATGATATGTGTTTTGCTGGGAGCGTCTTGTATGATATGAGTCTTTGCTTTTTAGTTTTCCACAACCATCCTTGTTGTACACACCTTTTGAGAGGGACACGCATGAATCATGATTTATTAGAATACTCTATGTGCTTCACTTATATCTTTTGAGCTAGGCAATTTTGCTCTAGTGCTTCACTTATATCTTTTTAGAGCACGGAGGTGGCTTTATTTTATAGAAATTATTGAACTCTCATGCTTAACTTATATTATTTTGAGATTCTCTAAACAGCATGGTAATTTTCTTTGGTTATAAATTTAGTCCTAATATGATAGGCATCCAAGAGGTATAATAAAAACTTTCATATAAAGTGCATTGAATACTATAAGAAGTTTGATTCGTTATGATTGTTTTGAGATATAAAGATGATGATATTAGAGTCATGCTAGTGAGTAATTGTGGATTGTAGAAATACTTGTGTTAAAGTTTGTGACTCCAGTAGCATGCACGTATGGTGAATCATTATGTGATGAAGTCAGAGCATGATTTATTTATTGATTGTCTTCCTTATGAGTGGCGGTCGGGAACGAGCTATGGTATTTTCCTACCAATCTAGCCCCCTAGGAGCATGCGCGTAGTACTTCGTTTCGATAACTAATAGATTTTTGCAATAAGTATGTGAGTTCTTTATGACTAATGTTGAGTCCATGGATTATACGCACTCTCACCCTTCCACCATTGCTAACCTCTCTAGACCGCGCAAATTTCGCCGGTACCATACACCCACCATATACCTTCCTCAAAACAGCCACCATACCTACCTATTATGGCATTTCCATAGCCATTGCGAGATATACTTCCATGCAACTTTCCACCGTTCCATTTATTATGACACGCTTCATCATTGTCATATTGCTTTGCATGATCATGTAGTTGACATCGTATTTGTGGCAAAGCCACCGTTCATAATTCTTTCATACATGTCATTCTTGATTCATTGCACATCCCGGTACACTACCGGAGGCATTCATATAGAGTCATATTTTGTTCTAAGATCTTCATTATTAGAGGAAAGGATGATGGAGACTATGATTCCCCCACAAGTCGGGATGAGACTCCGGACGAAAAAAGAGGCCAAAAAATTGAGAGAAGGCCCAAAATAAAAAAATCAGAGAAAAGAGAGAAGGGACAATGTTACTATCCTTTTACCGCACTTGTGCTTCAAAGTAGCACCATGATCTTCATGATAGAGAGTCTCCTATGTTGTCACTTTCATATACTAGTGGGAATTTTTCATTATAGAACTTGGCTTCTATATTCCAATGATGGGCTTCCTCAGATTGCCCTAGGTCTTCGTGAGCAAGCGAGTTGGATGCACACCCACTTAGTTTCTTTTTTGATCTTTTATAAACTTACAGCTCTAGTGCATCCGTTGCATGGCAGTCCCTACTCACTCACATCGATATCTATTGATGGGCATCTCCATAGCCCGTTGATACGCCTAGACGATGTGAGACTATCTCCTTCCTTTTGTCTTCTCCACAACCACCATATTCTATTCCACCTATAGTGCTATGTCCATGGCTCACGCTCATGTATTGCGTGAAAGTTGAAAAAGTTTGAGAACATCAAAAGTACGAAAAAATTGCTTGGCTTGTCATCGGGGTTGTGCATGATTTGAATTTTTTGTGTGATGAAGATACATCATAGCCAGACTATATGACTTTGTAGGGATAAGCTTTCTTTGGCCATTTTATTTTGAGAAGACATAATTGCCTTGTTAGTATGCTTGAAATATTGTTGTTTTTATGTCAATATTAAACTTTTGTTTTGAATCTTACGGATCTGAACATTCATGCCACAATAAAGAAAATTACATGGATAAATATGTTAGGTAGCATTCCACATCAAACATTCTGTTTTTATGATTTACCTACTCGAGGTCGAGCAGGAATTAATCTTGGGGATGCTTGATACGTCTCCAACGTATCTATAATTTTTTATTGTTCCATGCTATTATATTATCTGTTTTGGATGTTTTATATGCATTAATATGCTATTTTATATTATTTGGGACTAACCTATTAACCTAGAGCCCAGTGGCAGTTTTTGTTTTTTTCCTTATTTTTGAGTTTCACAGAAAAGGAATACCAAACGGAATAAAACCTTCGCGATGATTTTTCTTGGACCAGAAGACACCCCAGAGACTTAGAGATCAAGTCAGAGGAGCCATGAGGCAGCCATAAGGGGGAAGGGCGCGCCCCCTGCCTTGTGGCCCCTCCGTGATTCCCCTAACCTAATTCTTTGGCCTACATATTCACAAATATTCCCAAACCACCAGAAGTATCCACGAAAACACTTTTTCACTGCCACAACCTTCTGTACGCGTGAGATCCCATCTTGGGGCCTTTTTGGCATCCTGTCGGAGGGGGATTCGATCACGGAGGGCTTCTACATCAACTCTATTGCCCTTCCTATGAACCGTGAGTAGTTTACCTCAGACCTACGGGTCCATAGCTAGTAGCTATATGGCTTCTTCTCTCTCTTTGATTCTCAATACCATGTTCTCCTTGATGTTCTTGCAGATCTATCTGATGTAATCTTCTTTTGCGGTGTGTTTGTCGAGATCCGATGAATTGTGGATTTATGATCAGCTTATCTATGAATATTATTTGAATCTTCTCTGAATTCTTATATGCATAATTTGGTATCTTTGTAATTCTCTTCGAACTATCGGTTTGGTTTGGCCAACTAGATTGTTTTTTCTTGCAATGGGAGAAGTGCTTAGCTTTGGGTTCAATCTTGCGGTGTCCTTTCCTAGTGACAGTAGGGGCAGCAAGGTATGTATTGTATTGTTGCCGTCAAGGATAAAAATATGGGGTTTAAATCATATTGCTTGATTTTATTCCTCTACATAATGTCATCTTACTTAATGCATTACTCTGTTCTTCATGAAATTAATACTCTAGATGCAGGCGGGAGTCGGTCGATGTGTGGAGTAATAGTAGTTGATGCAGAATCTTTTCGGTCTACTTGACACGGAAGTGATGCCTATATTTCATAATCATTGCCTTAGATATTGTCATAACTTTGTACTTTTCCATCAATTGCTCGACAATAATTTGTTCACCCACCGTATTATTTGCTAACTCGAGAGAAGCCTCTAGTGAAACCTATGGCCCCCGGGTCTACCATCATATAAGTTTCTGATCTACTATTTTGCAGTCTTTTACTTTCCTATCTATAAACCAAAAATACCAAAAATATTTACTTTATCTTTCGTTTAGTTTCATCTATCTCTATTAGATCTCACTTTTGCAAGTAACCATGAAGGGATTGACAACCCCTTTATCGAGTTGGGTGCAAGTTGTTTGATTGTTTGTGCAGGTATTGGTGATTTGTGCGTTGTCTCCTATTGGATTGATACCTTGGTTCTCTAACTGAGGGAAATACTTATCTCTACTTTGCTGCATCACCCTTTCCTCTTCAAGGCAAAACCAACGCAAGCTCGAGAAGTAGCAGGATGCTGATACATCTCCAATGTATCTATAATTTTTTATTGTTCCATGCTGTTATGTTATCAATCTTGGATGTTTTATATATATTTACTAGCAACTTTACATCATTTTTTGGGACTAACCTATTGACACAGTGCCCAGTGCCAGTTACTGTTTTTTTGCTTTTTTTACTTTGCAGAATATCGATACCGAACGAAGTCCAAATGCCATGAAACTTTTTGGACATATTTTTCTAGCAAGAAGAGACCCTGGAAGCTTCTAGAGGCCATGAGAAGAGGCCCGAGGGGCCCACTAGGCACCAACGTGCGCCAGAGGGCCCAGGCACGCCCTGGTGGGTAGTGGAGCCCTCGGGCACCGACTTGACCTACCTCTGCCTCTATAAATACTCTAAAATCCCCAAAACCCTAGGGGAGTTGACGAAATATTTTTTCCACCGCCGGAAGTTCAAGAACCACGAGATCCAATCTAGAGGCCTTTTTCGGCACTCTGCCAGAGGGGGCAACAATCACGGAGTGGTTCTTCATCATCCTTGCTACCCCTCCGATGATGCGTGAGTAGTTTACCACATACCTATGGGTCCGTAGTTAGTAGCTAGATGGCTTCTTCTCTATTTTTGATCTTCAATACAATGTTCCCCTCAATGTTCTTGGAGATCTATTTGATGTAACTCTTTTTTGCGGTGTGTTTGTTGGGATCTGATGAATTGTGAGTTTATGATCAGTTCTATCCATGAATATTATTTGAGCCTTTGCTGAACTCTTTTATGCATGATTGTTATAGCCTCATATTTCGTCTCCGATTTATTGGTTTGGTTTGGCCAACTTGATTGATTTATCTTGCCATGGGAAGAGGTGATGGGTTCGATCTTGCGGTGCTTAATCTCGG
This sequence comes from Triticum aestivum, assembly GCF_018294505.1. Classification (NCBI taxonomy): domain Eukaryota; kingdom Viridiplantae; phylum Streptophyta; class Magnoliopsida; order Poales; family Poaceae; genus Triticum; species Triticum aestivum. The sequence goes on from NC_057799.1 coordinate 359,152,892, forward strand.
TGACAGAAAGAGACATGACACGCATGTATCGTTGCTATTAAGGGTAACAAGATGGGGTTTATTCACATGTAATTGTTCTTATTGCATTACTCCGTTTTACCATTGAGGGAGTCCTGGATTATGGGGTCCTCGGGCGTCCGGGCTATGTGACATGGGCCGGACTGGTGGGCCGTGAAAATACAAGATAGAAGGCCTTCCCCCGTGTCCGGATGGGACTCTTCTTTGCGTGGATGACAAGCTTGGCGTGCGGACATGAAGATTCCTTTCTCTGTAAACCGAATCTGTACAACCCTAGCCCCCTCCGGTGTCTATATAAACCGGAGAGTTTAGTCCATAGAGGCAATCATAATCATACAGGCTAGACATCTAGGGTTTAGCCATTACGATCTCGAGGTAGATCAACTCTTTTAACCCATATACTCATCAAAGTCAATCAAGCAGGAAGTAGGGTATTACCTCCATTAAGAGGGCCCGAACTTGGGTAAACATCGTGTCCCCCGCCTCCTGTTACCTTCGATCCTTAGACGCACAGTTCGGGACCCCCTACCCAAGATCTGCTGGTTTTGACACCGACATTGGTGTTTTCATTGAGAGTTCCACTGTGCCGTCGTCAGAAGGCTCGATGGCTCCATCGATCATCTACAACAATGCCACCGTGAAGGAGACTTTTCTCCCCGGCCAAATTTTAGTATTCGGCGGCTCGCACTACGGGCCAACTCGGTTAGCCATCTAGAGCAGATCGACAGCTACGCCCCTGGTCATCAGATCAGTTTTGGAAATCTGAACTATGTCGCTGATGTCCGAGGAGACTTGATCTTCCAAGGGTTCGCGGCCCCAACCACCGCTCCGGCCTTAGATCCAGAGCACATCACTAGGCCCGAAGACGGGAGTCTAGAGCCCGCCGGACTCTCTGCAGCTACAGAGCTTGTCATTAGAGAACCAGAGGGGATCGCGTCAGCGGCATGCCCGGAGTTACGCCGCGCTCCCTCTATCATCGAAAAGCCGGACTCGCCTCCGGACACCAGCTCCGAACTCGCGAGTTCCGCGTCATGTGAGCTCGGCCAGGAAACTTATGTTCCGCCCAAGTCCACGGACTCTCGCTTTCCCGTCCAAACCTCGCTCTTAAACGAGGCCCTAGACTTAATGCGATTCCTCGCCATTACAGAAGAATCACTACCAAACTACACCTAGCCCATGCTAGGGGCTGGGAGCAGGGAATTTTACGTCCCACCCACCACCCACTTTATAGCCACTGTCGAGGATCTAATCGACATGCTCGATTACGCCTCCAAAGACATCGACGGTATGGACGACGATGCCAGAGATGCGCCGTTCACCGGACGCTGGATGGCCACTTCCACATACGACATGTACATGGTGGACACACCCAAAGAGGATGGCGATGACGGCAAGGAGGATCCGGTTGAGGACAAGCCTGCCGAAGCCCCTCTAAAGCGTCGACATCAGCGGCGCCGCTCAAAATCGCGTCGCGACAAAGACAGTAACACCGGCACAAGAGACAATAACACTCCAGAGAATGCCGAAGACCCCGAAGCCCCTGTCAAGCCAACATCCGAACATGATGATTGGGAGGAAGGGCAACTTAACCCCGATGATCCGGTCGGGAACGAGGACTCGGAGGACGGTAATTACCTACCGATCTCCGAAGAGGATGTGAGCCTCGGCGACGAAAACTTCATCGTGCCAGAGGAACCCCTCGAACAATAGCGCTTTAAGCGTCGGCTAATCGCCACTGCGAGAAGCCTGAAAAAGAAGCAGCAGCGGCTTCAAGCTGAGCAGGATTTACTCAATGAAAGATGGACTAATGTCCTAGCTGCCGAGGAATACGGCCTCGAGCGCCCAACTAAGAGTTACCCGAAGCGCAAGCTATTACCACAATTTGACGATGAGGCCCTTGAGCCAATACCGCCAAAGCGCAAAACTGTTGACGAGCCCGACCGACTGCCACGTGGACGGGACAGGCCGGCTACTCATGCCGAACACCAGCCTGCGCCACCCCGCCATCGAGGCAAGGAGGCAACGGCCCCGGGCTACACCTACGACCTACGCAAGGACCTGGACAATAGAGCCGGCCAGCCAAGATCAATCTATGGATCAAAGGGATGTGCTCCAACGTGAGGGGAAGACGACTATCAGGCCTGGCGCGACAAACATAACCTCACCCGGGCTAAAAACCGCATATGGACTTCATCCGAACTGCGTCGTGAAGTGGCCCGACACAGAGGCGCCGCACCCCCCCTATGCTTCACCGATGAGGTAATGGAGCACCAGTTCCCAGAAGGATTTAAACCCGTGAACATTGAATCATACGATGGCACAAGAGATCCCGCAGTATGGATTGAAGATTTTCTTCTCCACATTCACATGGCTCGCGGTGACGATCTACATGCCATCAAATACCTTCCCCTAAAACTTAAGGGACCAGCTCGGCACTGGTTAAATAGCCTCCCAGAAAACTCTATCGGAAGTTGGGAAGACTTGGAAGACGCCTTTAGAGACAACTTCCAAGGCACTTATATCCGACCTCCGGATGCCGATGACCTAAGTCATATAGCCCAACAGCCCGGAGAGTCGGCCAGAAAATTCTGGACCAGATTCTTAATTAAAAAGAACCAAATTGTCGATTGTTTCGGACGCTGAAGCCCTAGCGGCCTTTAAACACAGAATCCGCGGCCCGACACCTCGGCCAAGAGAAGCCAAAGTCTATGGCAGCCCTTACAGCACTCATGACCAGCTTTTGCACGGGCGAAGATAGCTGGCTAGCCCATAGCGGCAACAGTACCATGGACCCGGCAATTCTGAGGCTAGAAACGGCAACGACGGGCCCCGACGCAAAAAACACAAGCGTCGAAGCAACAATGACAATACCGAAGACACGGCGGTCAACGCCGGATTCAGTGGCTCCAAATCCGATCAGTGGAAGAAGCCATTCAGAAGAAACAAAGACGGTTCATCTAGCTTGGACCGAATATTTGATCGACCTTGCCAGATTCACAGCACCCCCGAAGCCTGCCAACCATACCAACATAAGTTGTTGGGTCTTCAAACAGGACGGTAAGTTAAATATCGAACATAAGGAGAAAGGGTTGCCCAGCGAGGACGGCGATGAGGAACCTCGCCCACCGAGCACAGGAGGGCAGAAGAAATTTCCCCCCGAGGTCAAAATGGTGAATATGATATACGTTACTCACATCCCCAAGCGGGAGCGCAAGCACGCATTAAGGGGCGTCTATGCGATGGAGCTAGTCGCCCTAAAATTCAACCGATGGTCAGCCTGTCCGATCACTTTCGATCGCAGAGACCATCCGACCAGTATCCGCCATGGAGGTTTGGCCGCGCTGGTCCTCGATCCAATTATCGACGGATTTCACCTCACGCGAGTCCTCGTAGATGGCGGCAGCAGCCTTAACTTGCTCTATCAGGACACAGTCCGCAAAAATGGGTATTGATCCGTCGCCCACCAAAACTACCTTGAAAGGACTAATACCTGGTGTAGAGGCCCACTGTACGGGCTCAATCACATTGAAAGTCGTCTTCGGCTCGACAGACAACTGCCGAAGCGAAGATTTGATCTTCGACATCGTCCCTTTTCGCAGTGGCTATCACGCACTACTCGGACGAACCGCGTTCGCTCGCTTTAATGGGATCCCGCACTATGCCTATCTCAAACTCAAGATGCCCGGATCACGCGGTGTTATAACAGTCAATGGAAACATGGAGCGCTCCCTCCGCACTGAAGAGCACACTGCAGCCTCGCATCAGAGGTACAGGGCAGCCTTATCAAGCCAAATACTACATCAGGAGTCAAACCCCCGGACACTGTTAAATGAGTCCGGACTACCCCGCAGAACGATAGTCCAGCTCGTCGGGAGCTCAATTAGCAATTCGGTCTCCGTCTCAGCCCTAACCGCATTGCGGCGTATGTACCACATGTACATAACTACGCACTAAAAGTACTATGGGCAAAGATGGAGGAATAGTAAAGATAAAGTCCACAATACGGCTCGAACCTATCCGGACACGCATATCCTTTTTTTCTTTTTCTTATTTTTATTTTTTCAGGTTCCTTACAACTCACGTCACCTTTCGACGGTACCAAGGGCCCTTTTTCTAGGCCCCTCATGAAAAACCGCTCGTTGATCCTTTCAAAGGATAATACACCAAGAAAAGCTTCATGGACATGCGGTGGAGTATCTAAAGGATCTTTAAAGATCACCTCTTCCTTTTTTAGGACTCGTACACAGCTTTCCCTTGTGCTGGGCATGCAAAATAGCCTCGATGCTTATTGCATTATTTGTACAAATATGTTTTGACGTATCAGCCAGACTATAATGGAAACAGTTCTTTTGCCAAACCTATTCGGTACTGGCTTATTTCCTAATTTGTCTTCCCTCTTTTCGTCTAATTTTCATGTACACCTCGGTACGACTTAAATCGCCAGGGGCTCCATTCAGCCACGTACATAAAATAAGTCCGAACACTTTCATAGTACAATTCGGCGTCACGAATATCGCATTATATGCATCGGCTCTGAATCATGTCTTTGGTCAATAGTTGGGTTGCCCGGCTCCTGTGGTTACTGCCTTACGTTTTGCTCGTTCGGCTCAGGTAGTAAAGGGAGAACTACTGCGATTGTGTTTCTGGTTCATCCGGCTAAACACCTCAGTAGAGAAAGCCGAAAACTGACTGTCATGGTGCGGCGAGAGCTGGTCAGCTATTTGGTGACTAATTATAAATCTCTTTCAATTTTTCCCACATTACGTGAAGGACCGGTTTTCACCCGGTCAGGCGTCTACAACACCCAAATCCGGATAATCGAATAATACCAGCGGCTGCGCCTACAATCTCATTGTCAAACTCCTATGGCTAAGTGAGAGTGATAAAGCCACATAGTTTGATTGCCTGGTTTGCTGCACTAACACCTCCTTCAAGGACCAAATCATTGGGTCAAGTGTGTTTAGGTGCTATTCCGAACACCGCCGTACTACCTACGTGGGGGCTGAAGCCGACGACTGGCCAACTCTCAAATACCGTAAACGGCCGCACAGGAGGAAAATAATTTGAGGTAAAACAAGCAACATATTATACATAAGCCTTGTTTCATAATACAAAGTTCGGGCAGCACGGATACATTCATTCAAACATAATGTCCTTCGAACACTGGCCCTCTACAATGCGGGATCCTACCAAGACGTCATCAAAATACCGCTCCAGCGTGTGATGCTCCTTGCCTGCGGGCGGTCCCTCGGTTGCAAGCTTGACGGCATTCATCTTCGCCCACTGCACCTTGACATAGGCGAAGGCCATCCGGGCACCTTCGATGCAGACCGACCGCTTTATGGCATCAAGCCAGGGGCAGGCACTGACTAGCCGCTTCACGAGCCCAAAATAACTGTTGGGTATGGGTTCGGCTGGCCGAAGACGGACTATAACATCCTTCATGGCCAATTCGACCACCCTATGCAGTTCGGTTAGCTGTTTTAGCTGATCACTGAAGGGCCCTAGATGCTCTAGCGCAAGGTACTGTGACCAGAACAGCTTCTCCATCGAGCTCCCCTCTTCGGCTCGGAAGAACTCCGCAGCATCAGCAATACTCCGGGGTAGATCCACAAACGCTCCTGGAGAACTCCAAACGCGGGTCAGTAAGATGTACCTTCTCCTTACATATTTGCTTTGCATATTAAAGGCCTTACCCGCCACGATGTGCTTAGCCTCTTGGATCTCCTGCGGGCCCCTTGGGCTTCAACCCGGGCTTCCTTCGCGCTTTCAAGGGCCTTAGCAAGTTCGGAATTTTGATCCGAAATCTTGCGCTCCAAGGATTCACATTTGCTTATGGCATCCCTGAGCTCTTGTTGGACTTCCTCCACCCTTGATTCATGTTTTAGGCGGGCGGCTCGTTCCTCCTTCGCCACCTTCTTGGCCTCGGCCAGCGCACTCTTGAGGGTCTCGACGCCAAAGGCGTCAGCTATGAGCATAATCATAAAACTCATTCAGATAGCAAATCAGAGCTGATATCATTTCAGATGCGTTTCGGTATCACTTACCTTGCCATTCCTCTAATTTCCGCTTCAGTTCGGACACTTCGGCGGCATGGGAAACTGCCGCCAACATTGCAGCCTGTTTGTTAAAATAGATATGTATGTTAATCTCCTGCGAGAGTGATTCGATCCTCTGTTTGGCCTTTCTTTCCGAACACCGAACAGAGTCTCAGGGGCCACTATCTATACATAGGCATTCCTTTTATATAGCTAAAAAGTATTACATCACATACCTCAAAGCCTCTCAGAAGGCTAGTATAGGCCTCGTTCAATCCGCTTTTAGCGGACCGAACCTTTTCCACTACCGTACCCATAAGGGTACGATGTTCTTCCACAATGGAAGCTCTTTGAAGCGCTTCCACCAGATTGTCCGGCGCCTCCATATTGACAGAGGTCGCTGGCAGAGTTCATGCGCCCCCTTCCTTCAAAGGAGGCTGCTCACCTGATTCCGGAGACGTACGGGTCTCCGGAATGACATTCGGTTGGGGGCCGAATTGGGCATGGCCCCCTTCGCCAGTCTCCATGGGGGTCGGTTCCCCCATGTTTTCGGCAGCAGAGGTATTACCTTGACGGCTTCCTCCAGCACCCCATGGCCTGGAAGGGTCCTTCAGGACAACACTTCGGTGTTGTCTGTAGCAGTGGGTGGGGAGGCCGGTGGAGGCGACTCGCTCTTGTTGGGGAACGTAGATTTCAAAAAAAATTCCTACGATCACGCAAGATCTATCTAGGAGAAGCATAGCAACGAGCGGGGAGAGTGTGTCCACGTACCCTCGTAGACCGAAAGCGGAAGCGTTAAGTAACGCGGTTGATGTAGTCGAACGTCTTCGTGATCCAACCAATCAAGTACCGAACACACGGCACCTCCACGATCTGCACACGTTCAGCTCGGTGGCGTCCCTCGAACTCTAGATCCAGCTGAGGCCATGATATGTCTCCGTCGTATCTATAATTTTTGATTGTTCCATGCTAATATTCTACAACTTTTACATACTTTTGGCAACTTTTTATACTATTTTTGGGACTAACATATTGATCTAGTGCCCAGTGTCAGTTCTTGTTTGTTGTATGTTTTTTGTTTCGCAGAAAATCCATATCAAACGGAGTCCAAACGCGATAAAAACTTGCGGAGATTTTGTTTGGAATATATGTGATTTTTTGGAAAAAGAATCAACCCGAGACGATGCCCGAGAAGTCCACGAGGCAGGGGCACGCCCCAGGGGGTAGGGCACGCCCTGGGCCCTCGTGGCCACTCCGTAAGGCCGTTGGTGCCCTTCTTTCGCCGCAAGAAAGCCAATATCCGGATAAAAGTCATGTCCAAATTTCAGCCCAATCGGAGTTACGGATCTCCGGGAATTTAAGAAACGGTGAAAGGGCAGAATCAGGGAGCGCAGAAATAGAAGGAAACAGAGAGAGAGATCCAATCTCGGAGGGGCTCTCGCCTCTCCGCCGCCATGGCGGCCATGGACCAGAGGGGAAACCCTTCTCCCATCTAGGGGGAAGGTCAAGGAAGAAGAAGAATGGGGGCTCTCTCCCCCTCTCTCCCGGTGGCGCCGGAACGCCGCCGGGGCCATCATCGCGACAACGATCTACACCAACAACTTCACCGCCATCATCACCAACTCCTCCCCCTCTATGCAGCGGTGTCGACCCTCTTTTACCCGCTGTAATCTCTACTTAAACATGGTGCTCAACGCTATATATTATTTCCCAATGATGTATGGCTATCCTATGATGTTTGAGTAGATCCGTTTTGTCCTATGGGTTAATTGATGATCGTGATTGGTTTGAGTTGCATGTTTTATTATTGGTGTTGTCCTATGGTGCTCTCCGTGTTGTGCAAGCGTGAGGGATCCCCGCTGTAGGGTTTTCAATATGTTCATGATTTGCTTATGGTGGGTGGCATGAGTGACAGAAGCACAGACCCGAGTAAGTAGGTTGTTTGTGTATGGGAGTAAAGAGGACTTGATGCCTTATAATGCTATGGTTGGGTTTTACCTTAATGATCTTTAGTAGTTGCGGATGCTTGCTATAGTTCCAATCATAAGTGCATATGATCCAATAAGAGAAAGTATGTTAGCTTATGCCTCTCCCTCAAATAAAATTGCAATAATGATTACCGGTCTAGTTATCGATTGCCTAGGGACAAATAACTTTCTTGTGACAAAAAGCTCTCTACTAAAACTAACTTAGTTGTTTCTTTATCTAAAAAGCCCCTAGTTTTTATTTACGCGCTCTTTATTATCTTGCAAACCTATCCAACAACACCTACAAAGTACTTCTAGTTTCATAATTGTTCTAGGTAAAGCGAACGTTAAGCGTGCGTAGAGTTGTATCGGTGGTCGATAGAACTTGAGGGAATATTTGTTCTACCTTTAGCTCCTCGTTGGATTCGACACTCTTACTTATCTAAAGAGGCTACAATTGACCCCCTATACTTGTGGGTTATCAAGACCTTTTTTTGGCGCCGTTGCCGGGGAGCAATAACGTGGGGTGAATATTCTCATGTGTGCTTGTTTCCTTTATCACTAAGTAGTTTTTATTTTCTGTTCTAAGTTGTTCTCTATCTTTAGTTGTGGATATGGAACACGAAATACCAAAAAATTTAGGTTTACTTGCTACTCATGGAGATGGGGAACCTCCTAAAACCCTCGATGCTCATTATGTGAAAGATATTATGTACTACTTTAATAATCCTGAGAAAACCCCATTCAATTATGTAACGGGAGACACATTGGATCAACATGAATACTTTAGGGATTGTCGCTTGACTCAAAAAGGGAAACTATTATGGGATCAAATTCATATGTTGCATTGGTATGCTCGGCAACTATGCTTGAGATATGATTATACTTGTTGCTCTAGGATGAAGGCTCCACACCTTCCCTTTTCATGTAGATTTAATGATAATAAAACCTTGGATTCTTATGCTAGAGGTATATATGATTACTATGATGTGGAACGAATAGAAGAATTTTTTTGCTTTTAAGGGTGCATGTGAAATTGAATCTTTGTTTAAAGAGTTTGAAGATTTTGATGATTCAGTTTATAGACCTGAAAATTTAGCTATCCTTAAATATTGCTATGAGAATTATAAATACAATTATGATATTGATGAATTTATTGAGAAAGTCTCCGCTGTCCGAGAAGAGACTAATATTTTGCAAGAGTCTATGGAAGAAGAAATTGATGAAACTGTGAGCTCATTGGATGAAAAAGATGATGAGGAGAGCGAAGAACAAAAGGAGGAAGATCGGATTAGCTACACGTGCCCACCTTCTAATGAGAGTAACTCTTCAACTCATACATTATTTAATGCCCCTTCGTTCTTACCGAAGGATGAATGCCATGATAATTGCTATGATCCCGTTGATTCTTTTGAAATATCCCTTTTTGATGAACTTGATGTCTGCTATGCTTGTGGCCCAGATGCCAAGATGAATGATGCTTATGGAGATGAACTTGCTATTGTTCCTTATGTTAAACATGAAATTTTTGCTATTGCACCCACACATGACAGTCCTATTATCTTTTTGAATTCTCCAAACTACACTATATCGGAGAAGTTTGCTCTTGTTAAAGATTATATTGATGGGTTGCCTTTTACCGTTGCACATGATGATTTTGATGAATATAATATGCACGTGCTTGCTTCTCCTACAATTATTATGAGAGAGGAACTATATCTCCACCTCTCTATGTTTCCAACACGATAGAATTGCAAGAAACTACTTATGCTATGTATTGGCCTTTACTTGATGTGCATGAATTGTTCTTGTATGACATGCCGATGCATAGGAAGAGAGTTAGACTTCATCATTGGTTGATATATTTTGCTTGGTGCTCATTACTAAATGCCAAATCATTGTTAATTAAAATTGGCTTTGATATACCTTGGGATCCAGGTGAATTCATTATTTGAGCACTTTATGCCTAGCTTAATGACTTTAAAGAAAGCGCTGCCAGGGAGACAACCCGGAAATTTTAGAGAGTCATTTATTTCTGTTGAGTGCTTTTATAAAGTTTAAAAACGAAAAAATATAGAGGGGAACTTAAAACTTAACAAAAAGAAAAGTGAAAGTGAGATAGACGAGCATTGTGAAAGTGGGGGACGTCCTTGAACTTTGTTCATGCTCACGGAAACTTTGTGAATCTTAATTACAGAAACTTTTCAACAAAAATAATTATCCCCTTGTACAATTCCATTGTATTATAAAAATAATGTGCCAAGATTTGCCTTTAGGATGTTTACATTGCTTGTTGGTTTGTTCGGTGCAAAACAGAAACTTTGGCTGTAGTGCGCGATTTTACATTTTTTACTGGAACGTCAAACGGTTCGGAAACTTTTTGCACTTTCTTTCTATACAATTTTTTTATTTTACTAATTTTTCAGAATTTTTGGAGTACCATAGGTATGGTGAATGTTCAGATTACTACAGACTGTCCTGTTTAAGACAGATTCTGTCTTTGATGCATTGTTTTGCTTGTTTTGATGAAACTATCGATTTCTATCAGTGGATTAAGCCATGGAAAAGTTATATTACAGTAGTTACAGTGCAAAAACAAAATATGAATTGGTTTGCAGCAGTACTTAGAGTAGTGATTTGCTTTATTATACTAACGGACCTTACCGAACTTTCTGTTGAGTTTTGTGTGGATGAAGTGATGGAAGATCGAGGAGGTCTCAATGTGAGGAGGAGGAGGAGAGGCAAGAGCTCAATCTTGGGGATTCCCAAGGCACCGCAATTAAATATTCAAGGAGACTCAAGCGTCTAAGCTTGGGGATGCCCCAGAAGGCATCCCGTCTTTGTTCAACAAGTATCGGTATGTTTTCGGTTTCGTTTCGTTCATGTGATATGTGCAGATCTTGGAGCATCTTTTGCATTTATTTTTCACTTTTCTTTGATGCACCATGCTGGTATGAGATAGTCCATGGTTGATTTATAGAATGCTCATTGCATTTCACTTATATCTTTTAAGTATGGCTTTATAGAATGCTTCATGTGCATCACTTATATCATTTGAAGTTTGGATTGCCTGTTTCCCTACACATAGAAAACCGCCATTTGTAGAATGCTCTTTTGCTTCACTTATATTTGTTAGAGCGTGGGCATATATTTTGTAGAAAGAATTAAACTCTCCTGCTTCACTTATATCTATTTAGAGATTTGACAGGAATTGGTCATTCACATGGTTAGTCATAAAATCCTACATAAAACTTTCTTGTGACAAAAAGCTCTCTACTAAAACTAACTTAGTTGTTTCTTTATCTAAACATCACCTAGTTTTTATTTACGCGCTCTTTATTATCTTGCAAACCTATCCAACAACACCTACAAAGTACTTCTAGTTTCATACTTGTTCTAGGTAAAGCGAATGTTAAGCATGCGTAGAGTTGTATCGGTGGTCGATAGAACTTGAGGGAATATTTGTTCTACCTTTAGCTCCTCGTTGGGTTCGACACTCTTACTTATCGAAAGAGGCTACAATTGATCCCCTATACTTGTGGGTTATCAGGCCGATGGAGAGTTCCATCAGCACGACGGCGTGGTGACGGTGATGATGAAGTTACTGGCACAGGGCTTCGCCTAAGCACTACGACGATATGACCGAGGTGTAAAACTATGGAGGGGGGCACCGCACACGGCTAAAGATCAACTTGTGTGTCTATGGGGTTCCCCCTCCCCCGTATATAAAGGAGGGGAGGAGGAGGCCGGCCGGCCACAAGGAGCGCGCCAAGGGGGGGAGGAATCCTACTCCTAGTAGGAGTAGGTTTCCCCCTTTCCTAGTCCAACTAGGAGGAGAAGGAAGGAGAGGGAGAGGGAAAGAGGGGCCGCGCCCCCCTCCCCTAGTCCTATTCGACTCCCCTTGGGGGGGCGCCTGTCGGTGTCAAAACCGGCGGATCTTGGGTAGGGGTCCCGAACTGTGCGTCTAGGATCGATGGTAACAGGAGACGGGGGACACGATGTTTACCCAGGTTCGGGCCCTCTCTATGGAGGTAATACCCTACTTCCTGCTTGATTGATCTTGATGGATATGAGTATTACAAGATTTGATCTACCACGAGATCGTAATGGCTAAACCCTAAAAGTCTAGCCTATGACTATGGTAATGAGTATATGCGGTGTCCTTTCCGGACTATCCCCTTCGGTTTATATAGACACCGAGGGGATCTAGGGTTTACATGGAGTCGGTTACATAAGAAGGAATCTTCATAATTGGTCGCCAAGCTTGCCTTCCACGCCAAGTAGAGTCCAATCCGGGCATGGGTATTATCTTCGGTCTTCATGTCTTCACAGCCCATCAGTCTGGCCCATAGATAACAGGCCGGACGCCCGAGGACCCCTTAGTCCAGGACTCCCTCAGTAGCCCCTGAACCTGGCTTCAATGACGAGGAGTCCGGCGCGCAGATTTGTCTTCAGCATTGCAAGGCGGGTTCCCTCCTTCCGAACTCCAAAATTGTCTTTGGATGAAGTAAATATATCCGGACCTGTGTATATAAGCACGGAGAATACGATATCTCACGAACCCAACTTGTTGATAACTGTTCATGACATCGTATCATGCCCGCCCGGTTACTTTTTCCAACCGTTGGCTAGCGGGCCGCCCCATGTCTCGGGGCGCGGTTTTATTGGCACGTCTTGTCAAGGCAGAGATCGTGTCCCTTTATTTACGGAATCTTCATTAAGGCAGGCGTGGGCAAGCCAACCGTCCCCTGGGTACAACTCCTCGATGATAGGTAAGTTTAGAGACCCGGGGGGAAACGCCCAGAATTCGGGGCCTTTATATAGAGACCCAGTCTAGTCTTCTTCTTTTGCGCTTGCTCCTTCCTCAACCCCAGCCACACCAAGTTTCAACCCTTGGGTTCCAATCACCACCAGCACTAATCATGTCCGGATCCAACTGTTGGGGCCGGTGGGTGGCTTCTTCTATCACAGAGGAGGATATTGCGAAGCTCCGCGTAGCGAGGTATCTGACTCCGGAAATCGTTCATCGGCTTCCAGCACAAGGGCAAATTATACCGACCCCCAGATCTGGCGAGAGGGTAGTATTTGTATCCCACTTCCTTCACGGGCTAGGGTTCGCGTTTAACCCCTTCGTCCGAGGGCTCATGTTCTACTACGGGCTAGATTTTCACGATCTGGCCCCGGACTCTATTCTCCTCATCTCGACATTTACCGTCATGTGTGAGGCCTTCCTCCGGACTCCTCCACACTTTGGTTTATGGCTCAAGACCTTTGACGTGAGGCCGCAGGTGGCAGAGGAGGAGCAGGCGGAGTGTGGCAGCGTCATAATAGGCAAGCTGGCCGGCGCGGTTTGGCCCGAAGGGTCTTTCGCCAATTCTTCCGACTTATGGCAGCAGGGGTGGTTTTATATCAACGAGCCGCGGGGCTCCAAGTGGGCGGCCACACCTGCGTTCCGACCCGGCCCTCCAACTCAGCTCGCTTCATGGATCAACAAGGGATTGAACTGGGGATCCGTTAATGAGGTGCAGACTCTGCAAAGTCGCATCCGAAGCCTTACCGAGAAGGGCATTGATCTTGTGAACGTCGTTCAAGTAATGCTGGTCCGCCGAATCCTGCCATGTCAGCGGTGGCCTCTCCGTATGTGGGAATTTAACCCAGAAGGGCGGCGGAGCCTAAAGCACTTCTTCGGCACTACGCAGGAAGGAATGTGGAAATTGTATTTCGGGGAACGAGAGCAATGGTCGGACACCACCGAAGACGTTGGCCTTAACTGCAACCATCCGGACACTTCGTTAAGTACTCGATATCCGAACACCTTCTGTTCGAGCGCCTCTTGACAAGATACTGAACAATCCATCCTTGTGTAGGACTGGATAAAGAAAGCGGTGTTAATCTGGTGTCCGGCGCCTCTTCCCGAAGACCCTGCGACCGCCCTGATGACGAGAATGTTGATTCCAGTACTATACCAGGTGGCCGCGTTCGGGGAAACCGAAATCCCTTTGCCCAAGGGTAAGGGTGCTGAGAGAGCCCTCCATGGCAAGAAGAGGGCCACCTCCGAAGATCGGGAGGGGAAGCCTTCCAAGAGAGGAAAGACGTCGTCGTCGAGCGGCTTGGGCTGGGCGAGCGAGGCTGCCATCGAACTTGATGACGAGGATGAACCTCAAGGAAAACCGTAAATGAGGCTGAGGTAAAACGCACCTCATTCTTTTCCTACTAGTGAAGTGTTCATCCGATATATGTTCATCCACGCAGGTTAATGCCTGGTGCTTCTCAATCCTCCTCCTCCTCGGGAGATCTTCTTTCGGAGATGATGGAGAGTGACACGCCTTCTCCGGCCTCATCGCCCAATAGGGGGATGATACCGAGGTATCATCCTGAAGGGCTCCTCCCGAACACCAAGTAGTACAGGAAACAAAGAAGGCGTTAACCGAAGGCAGTGTCTCCGTCACCCGGGGTTCTGGGATCGAGACTGACGTCCCCGAACCGTCCGGTTTACAGCCGGAGAAGGTTCTGGAGGCAAGCAAACGGGTTCCTTTACCGGAATGCCGTACTCTGGTGCCGGTTTCCGAAGACCCAGGAGCGCCGGGGATGCTGACGGACATGCTCCAACGAGCGTCCATTTCAGAAGAGCACCGTTCCTTGATGTTTACGGTGGTCGAAAGGGTTCTATCTGCGAAGAGTGGTTTGAACGAGGCCTTCACGAGCCTCCTAAGAGGTTTTGAGGTTTGTGATGTAGTTTTATTAATTGAATTTTATTTGACAGAATGCACCTGTTGTATATGCAGTAGCCCCTGGGACTCGGGTTGTCTTCCAAAGGAAGCGATCGGAGGATCAAAGATATGTGCTCAGGTTTTAACCTTGATTTAATTTGAGATACAGGCTGCTTCCCCTCCCGTGGCTTCCCGGAATACGGAAGTAGCCGAACTGCAACGAAAGCTGGATATCGCGGAGGATGACATTGCATTGATCAACAGGCGTCTTGACGACTCGCAAGGGTATTTCGAGCATTCTTTACACCGGTGTGCTTGACGCAGAAAAGAGCTTTATATGAAATGTGCATGAAATGCAGATGGTCCTGCCGCCGTGGAGGCTCTTCAGGCAGAGCTGGTCCATGCCAAGGAGCGGGCCCGGTTTAGTGAAGCTGCTGCTGAGAAAGCATCGGCTGAATTTAAGGCCGAACAAGCTGCGCGATGCCAGGGCGAGGAGAAAATATCCACGATGACACTTGCTTTGGAGAATGCTACCGGCCGCTGCGAATTTCTTGAGAAGGAGAATAAAGCCTTGACGGCCGAGCTGGACAAGGCCCGACAGGAGGCGAGAGAAGCGCGATCAGAATCCAGAGCACTTCGTGAGGAGGTTCGGCAGGCGAAGGAGATAGTGGCTGGAAAGCCCTTTCTACTGCAGACTAAATTCGGCGACCCGGACTATGCTCAGCTAAACCATGTGTGGAGTTCTCCGGACGAGTATTTGGACTTGCCAAAGAGTTCTGCCGATGCAGCGCGGTATTACCAAACGCAAGATGGATATGCAACAGAGAAGCTTTTTTGGTCACAGTTTGGCGCGTCAAAGCGCCCGTTGCTGCTCAATGAACAGTTGTCCCAATGGGCCGAACTTCATAAGGTATCGGCGGCTGCCATGAAGGATGTCATAATCTGGCTGTGGCCGACCGTGCCTGCGCCGAATAGTTATTTCGGTTTGGTGCCGCGAATCGATGCTGCGAAGCGATCGGTGTGCATTGATGGTGCACGAATGGACCTTGCCCGAGTCAAGACATTCTGGGGGAAGATGAAGGCCATCGACGTCGCAACGAGGGGTCCGCCCAAAGGCGAGGACCGTCCGAAACCGGAGCATTACTTTGAAGACGTTTTGGAGGCCGCCCGCTTGATTGAGGGTCAATGCTCGAAAAACATAATGTTCGAGTGAGGTTTATAATGATTGTAAAAGACAACTTTATAGTTAATCTATTTATGTTTTGCTCGAAAAGCTTGAATTCCTCCTGTGCGGCCGTTTTAATATAATCTGAAAGTTTTCCAGTCGTCGGCTTCAGCCCCCTTGTAGAAAGTATGGGGGTGTTCGGAAAAGCATTTAATCACTCTTTAACCAACATCTTGGTCCATGAAGGAGGTGATAATGCGGCGAACCAGGCAATTGGACTATAAGGCGCTAACACTTTCACTTAGCCATAGGAGTTTTATGGTGGGGTTACGACATAGCCCCTGGTAGGTATGCGGCGTGTTGTGCCTTACATATCTGATCTGAAAAAGATCCCTCGTGTTACACGGAGAATCGCTAAGGATTCCAATAAGTCATCAAGTGGTTGACCAGCTCTCGCCGCATCATGACGGTCAGTTTTCGGCTTTCTCTACTAAGGTGCTCATCCGGTCTAGGCCAGGGCACAATCGCAGTAGTTCTCCCTTTACTACCCTAGCCGATAGAGCGGAACGTAGGGTAGCAAGCACAGGAGCCGGGCAACCCAACTATTGACCCAAGACAATGATTCAGAGCTGATGCATATAAGGCCAAACTTGCGACGCCGAAGTACGCTATAGAGTTGTTCGGACTTTTACTGGCAACTCATTCGTTCCCATGCCGAGCCCCTGGCAGGGTGTGCCGAGGTGCATCTGCAAAGCGGCCGTTGAGGCTGTTCTTATTGCTGAAAGAGTATGAGAGATCGGTTCGAGTGAGGCTTACTGAGAATGGAGCGATGCGCCAATGATAAATTTATGTATATATATATAAAGAGAAACCACAGACCCGGCTATTTGACATGCTCGCGGTCGGGATCAGAGGGAGAAAGGGCAGAGTACAGGCTCGGAATAAAGAGTGCGGTCTACAAAAAGTAATTTTTGGACCTCCTGTCGCACGTCTGCGTCGCCCATCCTCGGGGAGGGGGATCCTTAACGGAAGTAGCCCCTTAGGTGAATGTACGGATCCGAACTCCGATAGAGTCCGTTGTAAATGTTGTCCAGTTGGTCACCTGTTCTTTAAGGATAATACAGAAAAAAATGAGAAAAACATATTAAAAAAGTTACGGGAATGCTTGTAGGGTTGTCCTTATTGTGGTTCTGCCGATGCCCATGGTATCTTGAGTGCGTAGTGATGTGCGCGGGGCGCAAATTTCGCCAGTACAGTAGGTGGGTGGCGGAAGCCGAACTGCTATTTGCGTTCCGGGAGTGGTCGAACGTCGGAGGGGAACTGCTTCTGGCCCCTGGTGTTCTGCTGGTGAGCCGATCCGTCATCTTTATCGCCCGGTGGACTCCTCCCCTTGTGATCAGCGTTAAGCTTGCCTGCCTGCTTGAAGACCCAACAGTTACGGTTGGTATGATTAGCTGGCCTATCGGGGTGACCGTGAATCTGGCAAGGTCGGTCCAATATCCTGTCCAGGGTGGATGGTCCATCCTGGTTTGCCTTTAGTGGCTTCTTCCGTTGACCGTGCTTCGGATTGTGAAATCCGGCGTTCACCGCTGTATCGCGTATATTACTGCGACTGTTTTGTTCGGTTCGTCGTGGCTTGCCGTTGCCGTCTCGGATTTTGGAAGTGCCCGGGCTGCTGGCGTTGTTGCTTTTACGAGCAAGCCAGCTGTCTTCTCCCACGCAGAAGCGGTTCATTAGAGCGGTAAGGACTATCATGGATTTGGATTCTTCCTGGCCGAGGTGACGCGCTAGCCATTCATCCCGGACGCTATGTTTGAAGGCCGCAAGGGCTTCTGTGTCCGGACAGTCGACAATTTGGTTCTTTTTGACTAAGAACCTGGTCCAGAGCTCCCTAGCTGACTCGTCGGGTTCCTGGACAATGTAACTTAAGTCATCGGTGCATAATGGCCGGACATATGTTCCCTGGAAGCTGTCTCAAAAGGCGTCTTCCAAATCTTCCCAGTTGCCAATAGAATTTTCTGGCAAGCTGTTTAGCCAATATCGAGCTGGCCCTTTCAGCTTGAGAGGTAGGTATTTAATGGCGTGGAGGTCGTCTCCGCGGGCCATGTGAATATGGAGGAGGTAATCCTCGATCCACACCGCGGGGTCTGTTGTCCCATCGTATGATTCGATGTTAATGGGTTTAAACCCGTCTGGGAATTCATGTTCCATTACTTCGTTAATGAAGCAGAGAGGGTGTGCGGCTCCTCTATGTTGGGCCACGCTATGAAGCACCTCCGGCGGGCTCCGTTTACGGTGCTCGGACCGGGCGTGGTCAGCTCTGTAGTGTCCGAATAGGCGACCACCATCGTTGGTCGGGGTATATCTTCGTGATCTGTGCATCGATCTTGTGCGTCCTGCTCTACCCTCCGTGTCTTGTTTGATATCGCGAGTGTTCCCCCAAACTATTTTGTTTTGACGGCTGGATGGGTTGGTATGGTGCTTTGCTTGGGCTGCTGCTTTGTCTGGACCGAACTGTGGTCGGCCCGCCGCGTTGTTCGATGGTGGTATGGGCTCCATTGCCCTAGCATTGTATTGAGGGAGCCACCTACTCTTGGGGTGGCTTTTGTCTGGGCTGCCAAGGCCGTATTCTTCGGCGGCCAAGACCTCGGTCCATCTATCATTGAGCAAGTCTTGGCTTGCTTGAAGCTACAGCTGCTTCTTTCTTAAGCTCCTTGCGGTGGCTATAAGACGGCGTTTAAAGCGCTCCTGCTCGAGAGGTTCCTTTGGCACGATAAAATCCTCGTTGCCGAGGATCTGCTCCTCCTCGGAGAGGGGGAGATAATTTCTGTCCTCCGAGTCCCCACATGTGGCCTGTTCATCAGGGCTGTCTTGCCCGCCTTCCTGTTCCTCCTGCTCGGATTCTACCTCAACAGGGTCTTCAATGTCCGGAATATCATCTTATTTGGTGCTGGCAGTGTTTTCTCTTGGGCGATGAGGCCTAGAGCGCTGGTGTTCGGGCTGTGTACCAGGCGGTTTATCCTCGACCGGATCCTCCTTCTCATCGTCGAGAGTGCCGTAAGGTGCGGCTATCATACACACGTCATACCAGGAAGTGCTCATCCCGTGTCTAGCGGCTAGTACGCTCTGGCCTTGCCCCTCATCGTCGTCCACACCGTCGATGTCTTCGGAGCGGGGATCGGGCGTGTTTGTTACATCTTCAACAGTGGCTATGAAGTGGGTGGCGGGTGGGAAGCAAAATTCTCCGTCGTCCGCCGTAAGTTCGAACCGAACATGGTTCGGAGACGGGTTGTCCGCCAGGGATATGGTTTTTAGCGAGTTTAGTATGTCGCCCATGGGCGAGTGTTGGAAGACATCCGCGGCGCTGAACTTTAAGATCGATAACCGATCGAGTTCGGTACACGCGGGCTCGCAGGGTTCGGAGCTCGGCATCGGAAGCGAGTCCGAGGTTCCGTTGATGCGGATATCGTTTGAAGTGGAATCTGCATGCGGCTCCAGCACCGTGGAATCGGTGGCCTCCGTGATGGGGTTGAGCTTCCCATCTTCGGACGACTTGAGCTGCTCTGGATTTAGGGCCGGAGCTGCTATGGGAGCTATCTCCTGGATGCGGCCTGATGACAGGTTTAAGCCATGTTCATCGGGGCAATGGGGAGCGGTTGCCGCGGTCTCGAATCCATCGAATATCAAGTCTCCACGGACGTCCGCAACGTAATTCAAGCTCCCGAACCTGATTGATGGCCAGGGGCGTAGTTGTCGATCTGCTCCAGATGGCCAAGCGAGTTGGCCCGCACTACGAAGCCGCCGAATACGAAGATCTGTCCGAGGAGGAAGGTTTCTCCCTGGACAACGTCATTACTGATGATCAAAGGGGCCATCGAGCCCTTTGCCGACGGCACAGTGGAACTCTCAATGAAAGCACCAATGTCGGTGTCAAAACCGGCGGATCTTGGGTAGGGGTCCCGAACTGTGCGTCTAGGATCGATGGTAACAGGAGACGGGGGACACGATGTTTACCCAGGTTCGGGCCCTCTATATGGAGGTAATACCCTACTTCCTGCTTGATTGATCTTGATGGATATGAGTATTACAAGAGTCGATCTACCACGAGATCGTAATAGCTAAACCCTAGAAGTCTAGCCTATGACTATGGTAATGAGTATATGTGGTGTCCTTTCCGGACTATCCCCTTCGGTTTATATAGACACCGAGGGGATCTAGGGTTTACATGGAGTCGGTTACATAAGAAGGAATCTTCATAATTGGTCACCAAGCATGCCTTCCACGCCAAGTAGAGTCCAATCCGGACACGGGTATGATCTTCGGTCTTCATGTCTTCACAGCCCATCAGTCCGGCCCATAGATAACAAGCCGGACGCCCGAGGACCCCTAAGTACAAGACTCCCTCAGCGCCACCTCTTGGTTGCGGCCCTCTCTCTCCCCTAAGGCCCATAACTTCCCGGGGGGGTTCCGGTAACCCTCTGGCACTCCGGACTTATCCGAAACTCTCCGGAACACTTCCGGTGTTTGAACAACATGGTTCAATATATCAATCTTTATGTCTTGACCATTTAGGGACTCCTCGTCATGTCCGTGATCACATCCGGGACTCCGAACAACCTTCGGTACATCAAATCACATAAACTCATAATACCAATCGTCATCGAACGTTAAGCGTGCGGACCCTACGGGTTCGAGAACTATGTAGACATGACCGGGACACATCTCCGGTCAATAACCAATAGAGGAACCTGGATGCTCATGTTGGTTCCTACATATTCTACAAAGATCTTTATCGGTCAAACCACACAACAACATACATTGTTCCCTTTGTCATCGGTATGTTACTTGCCCGAGATTCGATCATCGGTATCACCATACCTAGTTCAATCTCGTTACTGGCAAGTCTCTTTACTCATTCCGTAATGCATCATCCCGCAACTAACTCATTAGTCACATTGCTTACAAGGCTTATAGTGATGTGCATTACCGAGAGGGCCCAGAGATACCTCTCCAACAATCGGAGTGACAAATCCTAATCTTGATCTATGCCAACTCAACAAACACCATTGGAGACACCTGTAGAGCATCTTTATAATCACCCTGTTACGTTGTGACGTTTGATAGCACACTAAGTGTTCCTCCGGTATTCGGGAGTTGCATTATCTCATAGTCAGAGGAACATGTATAAGTCATGATGAAAGCAATAGCAACGAACTAAACGATCATAGTGCTAAGCTAACGAATGGGTCTTGTCCATCACATCATTCTCTAATGATGTGATCCCGTTCATCAAATGACAACACATGTCTATGTCTAGGAAACATAACCATCTTTGATAAACAAGCTAGTCTAGTAGAGGCATACTAGGGACACTCTGTTTTGTCTATGTATTCACACGTGTACTAAGTTTCCGGTTAATACAATTATCGCATGAACAATAAGCATTTATCATGATATAAGGAAATGTAAATAACAACTTTATTATTGCCTATAGGGCACATTTCCTTCAGTCTCCCACTTGCACTAGAATCAATAATCTAGATTACACAGTAATGATTCTAACACCCATGGAGTCTTGGTGTTGATCATGTTTTGCTCGTGAGAGAGGCTTAGTCAACGGGCCTGCAACATTCAGATCCGTATGTATCTTGCAAATCTCTATGCCCCCTTCTGACACTTGATGATGGATGGAATTGAAGCGTCTCTTGATGTGCTTGGTCTTCTTGTGAAATCTGGATTCCTTTGCCAAGGCAATTGCACCAGTATTGTCACAAAAGATTTTCGTTGGACCTAATGCACTAGGTATGACACCTAGATCGGATATGAACTCCTTCATCCAGACTCGTTCATCTGCTGCTTCCCAAGCAGCTATGTACTCTGCTTCACACGTAGATCCCGCCACGATGCTCTGTTTGGAACTGCGCCAATAGACAGCTCCACCATTCAATATAAATACGTATCCGGTTTGAGAATTAGAGTCACCCGGATAAGTGTCAAAGCTTGCATCGACGTAACCATTTACAACGAGCTCTTTGTCACCTCCATAAACGAGAAACATATCCTTAGTCCTTTTTAGGTATTTCAGGATGTTCTTGACCGCTGTCCAGGGATCCACTCCTGGATTACTTTGGTACCTCCCTACTATACTTATAACAAGGCACACATCAGGTCTGGTACACAACATTGCATACATGATAGAACCTATGGCTGAGGCATAGGGAATGACTTTCATTTTCTCTCTATCTTCTGCAGTGGTCGGGCATTGAGTCTCACTCAACTTCACACCTTGTAATACAGGCAAGAACCCTTTCTTTGACTCATCCATTTTGAACTTCTTCAAATCTTATCAAGGTATGTGCTTTGTGAAAGTCCAATTAAGCGTCTTGATCTATCTCTATAGATCTTGATGCCCAATATGTAAGCAGCTTCACCAAGGTCTTTCATAGAAAAACTCTTATTCAAGTATCCTTTTATGCTATCCAGAAATTATATATCATTTCCAATCAGCAATATGTCATCCACATATAATATTAGAAATGCTACAGAGCTCCCACTCACTTTCTTGTAAATACAGGCTTCTCCAAAAGTCTCTATAAAACCATATGCTTTGGTCACACTATCAAAACGTTTATTCCAACTCCGAGAGGCTTGCACCAATCCATAAATGGATCGCTGGAGCTTGCACACTTTTTTTAGCACCCTTTGGATCGACAAAACCTTCTCGTTGCATCATATACAACTCTTCTTCCAGAAATTCATTCAGGAATGCAGTTTTGACATCCATTTGCCAAATTTCATAATCATAAAATGCGGCAATTGCTAACATGATTTGGACAGACTTAAGCATCGCTACGGGTGAGGGAGTCCTGGACTAGGGGGTCCTCGAACAGCCGGACTATATACTTTGGCCGGACTGTTGGACTATGAAGATACAAGATTCAAGACTTTGTCCCGTGTCCGGGTGGGACTCTCCTTGGCGTGGAAGGCAAGCTTGGCAATTCGGATCTATAGATCTCCTCCCTTGTAACCGACTCTGTGTAACCCTAGCCCCCTCTGGTGTCTATATAAACCGGAGGGTTTAGTCCGTAGGACAACAACAATCATAATCATAGGCTAGCTTCTAGGGTTTAGCCTCTATGATCTCGTGGTAGATCAACTCTTGTAATACTCATATCATCAAGATCAATCAAGCAGGTAGGGTATTACCTCCATCGAGAGGGCCCGAACCTGGGTAAACATTGTGTCCCCCGCCTCCTATTACCATCCGCCTTAGACGCACAGTTCGGGACCCCCTACCCGAGATCCGCCGGTTTTGACACCGACATTGGTGCTTTCATTGAGAGTTCCACTGTGCCGTCGCGATAAAGGCTTGATGGCTCCTTCGATCATCTGCAACGATGCGATCCAGGGCGAGGCTTTCCTCCCCGGACAGATCTTCTTATTCGGCAGCTTCATACTGCGGGCCAACTCGCTTGGCCATCTGGAGCAGATCGAGAGCTACGCCCCTGGCCATCGGGTCAGGTTCGGAAGCTTGAACTATACTGCCGACATCCGCGGAGACTTGATCTTCGACGGATTTGAACCCATGTCAGGTGCGCCACACAGTCACGATGAGCACGACTTAGCTCTGTCATCGGACGGTGTTCGGGAGATCACACCTGTAGCTACTCCGGCCCTCAATCCGGAGCAGATTGCGTCGTCCGAGGACGGGTGGATGGACCCCGCCACGGAGGCCGCACACTCAGCGGCGATAGAGCCGAATACTGACTTCACCTCCTATGACACCCGTGTTGCCGGACACTTGGATTCGTCCCCGGCCACGGGCTCCGAACCGCCTGCGTCCGTGCCTATCGAATTTGATTGGGCACCGATCATGGAGTTTTCCTCCGCGAATATCTTTCAACACTCACCACTGGGCGACGTGCTAAACTCATTAAGGTCTCTCTCCTTGTC
Organism: Triticum aestivum; assembly: GCF_018294505.1. NCBI lineage: Eukaryota > Viridiplantae > Streptophyta > Magnoliopsida > Poales > Poaceae > Triticum > Triticum aestivum. The sequence continues at coordinate 359,176,743 of NC_057799.1, forward strand.
AGGAGACCCTTGGCCGAACTATGTCCAGCTGGAGTGGGATGCGGACGACGAAGAAATTCGCTCCCCACCCACCACCCACTTAATAGCCACTGTCGACGACTCAACCGACATGCTCGATTTCGGCTCCAAAGACATCGACGGTACGGACGACGATGCAGGAGACGAACAGGAACCACCGCCCACAGGGCGCTGGACTGCCACCTCATCATATGATATATACATGGTGGACACCCCAAAGAAGGCGATGGCGATAAAGCAATGGAGGATAATCCCTCCGGGAAGCAACCCAAGCACCGGCGTCAGCGGCGCCGCTCTAAGCCTTGCCATAGCAAAAGCAGCGATACCGGCGCAAGAGACAATAACGCTCCGGATAGTGCCGAAGACGAAGACAATCCCCTCCAGCCAGGCTTAGAGCAGGAGGACGGGCAAGCTAGCCCTAAGGAACAGGCAGTTGGCGGAGAACCTGAGGATGACAATTACATGCCCATCTCCGAAGACGAGGTGAGCCTCGGCGACGAAGAATTTATCGCACCCGAGGATCCCGTCGAACAGGAGCGCTTCATGCGCCGGCTTATAGCCACAGCAAAAAGCCTGAAGAAAAAGCAGCAGCAGCTTCAAGCTGACCAAGATCTGCTAGCAGATAGATGGACCGAGGTCCTGGCGGCCGAGGAATACGAACTCGAACGCCCAACCAAGAGTTACCCAAAGCGCAGGTTACTACCCCAACTCGAGGAGGAAGCAGTAAAACCTACACTACCAGCGTATGATGCGGCTGATCGGCCACCTCGTGGCCGAGACAGAGCGGCATATCAGCCTGAAGACCAGCCGGCACCCCGTCGCCTGTCAAACAAAAACACCAAGGCCCGGGGCAACACGCAGGACCTACGAGACGTATTGGAAAATAAAGCAGGACATAAAAGATCGATCTAAGGATCACGAGGGCGCCCCCCAACGCGTGACGACGACCATCGCGCCGGATATACTAACAAATCCAGTCGGGCCGAATACAGCAGACAAGACTCGTATGAACTGCGTCATGATATAGCCCGGCACAGAGGCTCCGCACACCCCCCATGCTTCACCGATGAAGTAATGGATCATGAATTCCCAGAAGGGTTTAAACCCATAAACATTGAATCATATGATGGTACTACAGACCCCGCGGTATGGATAGAGGACTTCTTCCTCCACATTCACATGGCCCGTGGGGATGATCTACACGCCATCAAGTATCTCCCGCTAAAACTCAAAGGGCCGGCTCGGCATTGGTTGAATAGCTTGCCGGCAAACTCCATCGGAAGTTGGGAGAACCTGGCAGACGCATTCCTGGACAATTTCCAGGGCACTTATGTGCGACCACCGGATGCTGACGATTTAAGTCACATAACACAACAGCCCGGAGAGTCAGCCAGGAAATTCTGGACTCGGTTCCTAACTAAAAAGAACCAAATTGTCGACTGTCCGGATGTCGAAGCCCTAGAAGCCTTTAAACATAACATCCGTGATGAGTGGCTCGCCCGACATCTCAGCCAAGAGAAGCTCAAATCCATGGCAGTCCTCACGACACTTATGACCCGCTTTTGCTCGGGCGAAGATAGCTGGTTGGCCCGTAGCAACAACACAGCAAGCAAACCTGGCACATCAGAGGCCAGAGATAGCAACGGCAAACCCCGACGCAACAAACACAAGCGCCGCAAATATGGTGAAAATACCGACGACACGGCAGTTAATGCCGGATTTAGTGGCTCTAAGTCTGGTCAGCGGAAGGGGCCACGCAAAAATAACAATCCGGGTCCATCCAGTCTGGACCGCATACTCGACCGCCAATGCCAAATTCATGGCACCCCAGGAACGCCAGCCACTCATGCCAACAGAGAATGCTGGGTCTTCGAACAAGCTGGCAGGGCAGGCGCCAAAAACAGAGATGAGGGGTCTCAAAGCGATGATGGCGACGAAGAGCCCAGACCACCAAGCACAGGAGAGCAAAAGAAATTTCCCCCGCAAAGTCAAACGGTGAACGTGGTAAACAACACCCACATTCCCAATCCGGACTGGATGTGCATGTTGGGGAACGTAGTAATTTCAAAAAAAATCCTACGCACACGCAAGATCATGGTGATGCATAGCAACGAGAGGGGAGAGTGTTGTCCACGTACCCTCGTAGACCGACAGCGGAAGCGTTATCACAACGCGGTTGATGTAGTCGTACGTCTTCACGATCCGACCGATCAAGTACCGAACGTACGGCACCTCCAGGTTCTACACACGTTCAGCTCGATGACGTCCCTCGAACTCCGATCCAGCCGAGTGTTGAGGGAGAGTTTCGTCAGCACGACGGCGTGGTGACGATGATGATGTTTCACCGATGCAGGGCTTCGCCTAAGCTCCGCAACGGTATTATCGAGGTGTAATATGGTGGAGGGGGGCACCGCACACGGCTAAGAGATCTCAAGGATCAATTGTTGTGTCTCTGGGGTGCCCCCTGCCCCCGTATATAAAGGAGCAAGGGGGAGGCAGCCGGCCAAGGGGAGAGGCACGCCATAGGGGGGAGTCCTACTCCCACCGGGAGTAGGACTCCTCCTTTCCTTGTGGGAGTAGGAGAAGGGAAGGGGGAAGGAGAAAGAAGGAAGGGTGCGCCCCCCTTCCCTAGTCCAATTCGGACCAGACCATGGGGAGGGGTGCGGCCACCTTTTGAGGCCTTTCTCTCCTTTCCCGTATGGCCCATTAAGGCCCAATACGAATTCCCGTAACTCTCCGGTACTCCGAAAAATACCCGAATCACTCGGAACCTTTCCGAAGTCCGAATATAGTCGTCCAATATATTGATCTTTACGTCTCGACCATTTTGAGACTCCTCGTCATATCCCCGATCTTATCCGGGACTCCGAACTCCTTCGGTACATCAAAACTCAATAAAACTGTCATCGTAACGTTAAGCGTGCGGACCCCACGGGTTCGAGAACTATGTAGACATGACCGAGACACGTCTCCGGTCAATAACCAATAGTGGGACCTGGATGCCCATATTGGCTCCCACATATTCTACGAAGATCTTTATCGGTCAGACCGCATAACAACATACGTTGTTCCCTTTGTCACCGGTATGTTACTTGCCCGAGATTTGATCGTCGGTATCTCGATACCTAGTTCAATCTCGTTACCGGCAAGTCTCTTTACTCGTTCCGTAACACATCATCCCGCAACTAACTCATTAGTCACAATGCTTGCAAGGCTTATAGTGATGTGCATTACCGAGTGGGCCCAGAGATACCTCTCCGACAATTGGAGTGACAAATCCTAATCTCGAAATACGCCAACCCAACAATTACCTTTGGAGACACCTGTAGAGCACCTTTATAATCACCCATTTACGTTGTGACGTTTGGTAGCACACAAAGTGTTCCTCCGGTAAACGGGAGTTGCATAATCTCATAGTCATAGGAACATGTATAAGTCATGAAGAAAGCAATAGCAACATACTAAACGATCGGGTGCTCAGCTAACGGAATGGGTCAAGTCAATCACGTCATTCTCCTAATGAGGTGATCTCGTTAATCAAATGACAACTTATGTCTATGGCTAGGAAACATAACCATCTTTGATTAACGAGCTAGTCAAGTAGAGGCATACTAGTGGCACTCTGTTTGTCTATGTATTCACACATGTATTATGTTTCCGGTTAATACAATTCTAGCATGAATAATAAACATTTATCATGGTATAAGGAAATATATAATACTTTATTTTTGCCTCTAGGGCATATTTCCTTCAGTGCACCCTTAGGGATGCCAACTTAACTGAACTAGTCATCCCACAATATAAACTAGGGCCGGTAACCTTCAACCGCACGGATCGTCCGGCTAATGCCAATCAGGGCAATCCAGCCGCACTAGTCATCGACCCAATAATTGACGTGTTCCACCTCTCACGAGTCCTTATGGACGGAGGCGGCAGTCTAAATCTGCTTTAACAGGACACAGTGCGCAAGATGGGCATCGATCATTCGGTGATTACACCCACTAAAACCACTTTCAGCGGCATTATACCAGGTGTGGAAGCCAGCTGTACAGGATCCATCGCCCTTGGGGTAGTCTTCGGATCACCAGACAATTACCGTACCGAAGAGTTAATCTTCGAAATCGTCCCTTTCCGTAGTGATTATCAGGCCGTGCTCGGACGAACTGCGTTTGCTCGATTCAACGCGGTGCAACATTATGCCTACCGTAAGCTCAAGATGCCCGGTCCACGCGGTGTCATCACGGTTAATGGCACGGCCAAACTTTCCTTCGGCACCAACGAGTACACCGCTGCCTTAACAGCAGAAGCAACGAGCAGCACCTTGCAGCCGAACCTCGAGTCGATGGCCAGGCTCCCGGACACCGTCAAAGGACTCCGAACTACTTCGCGGCGGGATAGCCCGGCTCGTCCAGAGATCAATTAAACACTCCGGCGAAGGCCAGGACAGGCCGCACTCAGCGGCTCAACCTCTCTCCGGCACACAAACATTTCTTGCATTTCCTTTGCAAGTTCACCTTTGCGTCGACCAGGACGGGCGATATGGAGGCAGCTCGAACGCGCAAGGGAATCCTTAGATATTCCCCGCGATGACCATCCGACTATACTCCGGATCCGCACACAGCTTCTTCCCCCCGGTCTCAGCAGGTTCCACAGTCATATTTCCTTTTTATCACATTACCTGTACTCATACGCATCGACGTACTATTAAAATACAACATGTGGATTCATATGACGCTTATCTGCTGTTATTTCTTATTAAAATTCTTTTGTAAAGTGGCATCCGTACACCGCGATATGCCTTCAAACATGCCAGGGGCTTCGTTTTACCCATAATACGGCAATAAAGTCCGAACACCTTCACGGAAGTTCGGCACCCCGAACTTATAGCATTATATGCATCAGCTCCGAATCATGTCTTGGGTCAATAGTTGGGTTTGCCCGGCTCCCATGTTTTGGTACCTTACGTTCCGCTATATCGGCTAAGGTAGCACTAGGAGAACTACTGCGATTGTGTCCCGGTTCTTTCGGACGAGCACCTCAGTAGAGAAAGCCGAAAACTAACTGTCATGATACGGCGAGAGTTGGTTAGCTGTTCGAGAGGTTGTAAAATCTTTAAGGATTTCTCCCGCATAATGCCATAACCAATGCAGCGTGCGACGGATCGGTTCTTCCTCCGATCAGGTGCTTATAGAGCCCCTCGTGCGGTCTTCCGAACACCAAGGGCTGCGCCTACCTTCCTAAAGCTCCTATGGCTAAGTGAGAGCGATAAAGCCCTATAGTCCGATTGCCTGGTTCGTTGTGCTGAACACCTCCTTCGAAGGACCCAAAACTGGGATAAAGAGTGATTAGGTTTATCTCGAACACCCCCGTACTTCTTACGTGGGGGCAGAAGCCGACGACTGGCCAACTCTCAGGATTAATATATAAAACGGCCGCGCAGGAGGATAAACTTTTATATAACAGGCAATAAATAATATAAATGGCCTTGTTCAAACATTACAAAGGACAACATGATTTACATTCATGTAAATATAATGTCCTTGGGGCATAGCTCCGCTGCAAGGTAGGATCCTTTCAGGACACTCTCATAATATAATTCGGGCTTGTGGTGCTCCTTCCCCTCTGGCGGTCCTTCGGTCATCAGCTTTTCAGCATCCATCTTCCCCCAGTGCACCTTTGCGCGGGCGAAGGCCATTCGCGCACCCTCTATACAGACCGACCGCTGGATGACATCAAGTCGAGGGCAGGCACTCACAAGCCGCTTCACGAGCCCGAAGTAGCTGCTTGGAATCGGCTCGGTGGGCCATAGCCGGATAATCAAATCCTTCATGGTTAGTTCCGCCGCCTTATGCAGTTCGATCAGCTGTTTCAGTTGATCGACAAAAGGCGCCGGATAATTCGGTGCCAAATACTGCAACCAGAAGAGCTTATCCGCAGTGTTCCTTTCTTCGGCTCGGTAGAATTGGGCGGCATCCGATATGCTGCGGGGCAGCTCGGCAAATACCCCTGAGAAATCCGAATTCAAAATTAGAAACATAATTTTCTCCTCAAATACTTGCTTTACATGGAAAAAAGCCTTACCCGCCGCGATCTTCCTCGCCTCTTGGATCCCCTGCAGGGCGCTTTGGGTTTCCCCCCGGGCATCGCTCGTGGCCTAATGAGCCTTGGAGAGTTCGGATTCTTTCTCCGTTAAACTCTGCTCCAAAGTCTTGCACTTCTTCACGGCCTCTTGAAGCTCCTGCTCAGCTTCAACAACCCTGGCCTCGTGCTTCTCACGAAGAGCCTGCTCTACGGCTGCCTTTTTCTCGGCCTCGGCCACAACCTTCTTAAGAGCCTCGACTTCGGTCATCATCCCTAGCACAAATCATGAAACATATTTTATCATACTGAAAATTCATTCGCAATAAACGCGAACAAGACCTGCGCATACCTTGTTTATCTCCCAACTGCATTTTCAACTGGCCAAGTTCTTCTTTGGCCCGCTCCAGACTTTGATTCAGCCCGGAGATCTCCGCAGTATGAGAGGCAGCAGCCGCTACAGATGCCTGCTTATAAAAGAAGAGAGATAGATGTCATCAAATGAGTCTTCCCGCAAACATAAATTTGATCCTCTGTCCGGTTCTTTCTATCACCGAACAGTGTATCAGGGGCTACTATCCATACCATGACACTCTTCAAAACCTCATAAAACATACCTCAAAACCTTTTATAAGGCTGATACAGGCTTCATTCAGTCCACTCTTAGCAGACTGAATCTTCTCAATCACCGCACCCATAAGGGCACGGTGTTCATCGACGATGGAGGCGCTCTTCAGCGCCACCAACAAAGCATCCGACACCTCTGGTTGGACAGAGGTTGCCGGTGGAACTGGCACGCCCCCCCCCCCAGCTGAGGGAGGCTGCCTGCTTGATTCTGGAGCTGTATTGGTCTCTGGAATTGCATCCGGCTGGGAGCCGAATTCAACGTGGCCCCCGCCGTCAGCTCCCATGGGAATCTTCTCCCCCATGTGTCCGGCCCCTGAAGTTTGACCCTCAGGCGCCGCCTTCACGGTCCTTTCCTCTCCTCCTTGGCCGGGGTGCTTCTGGGACGAAGCCTCGGTGTTATTCACCTGTTTGGGGGAAGGGGCCTTCGGGGGCGTCCCGCTCTCCATAGCATCCGAGCTCAGCGAATCCTCTAATGAGGATTGTTTGGTACGGGACCTCGCCGGACTACAAAAAATATGGCTCAGGTTAAAATAGTATGCCATTATGAGTCTGGACGCATAAATGTACTCGGACTTTATATACTCACGAGTTCACCAGGGGCTGGGCCCTGGGATCCCATGCCGGGCCACTGTCGGCGGCGGCAGTAGACTCCTCCGGAAGAGGAGCTTTTCCCCTTTTAGGTGACTCGGCCTCCAAGTGTGCGGAGGCCGTCCTCTTCTTTCTTCCCTCCATGGGGGATTCATCTTCCTCCTCCTCCTCGTCCTCTTCGGAGGCGGAACGGGCATTGGAGCCTTCAGATATTGTGTCCGAAGTGCCGCGGCGACGAAGGCCGCCCCGGGTCTTTTTGGCCTCCTTCTCGACCGTCTTCTTCGGCACTTTGTAAGGCGCCGGGACTAGTATCTTCCTCAGAAGTGGGACGGCCGGTTCTTCGGGCAGTAGGGCCGGACAATGGATCCGCTCCGCCTTCTTCATCCAGTCCTAGGAGAGTTGTGGAAAACACGTTAAGCATTACCTTTGGGTTATGCGGATAAAAAGTATGATGACTTACCGAGCTTGCAGGGCGGGACAGTTGGTACCCGCGGTCCTCGGCTGAGTCCGGCCATGATTTGCCGGACTTGAAAAGCACCTTCCAGATGTCTTTATGCGAGGAGCCAAAAAGCTCTCGCTAGGTTTGGTGCTTGACCGGATCGAATTCCCATAGATTGCAAGTCCGGTGTTGACAAGGTAGGATCCGGCGAACTAACATCACTTGGACTACATTGACAAGCTCGATGTTCTTGTCTTCCATATCTTTAACGCGCGTTTGGAGCACCGACAGTTCGTCGAACGAAGACTAGTTCAGGCCCTTCTTGACCCAGGATGTAAGCCGGAGAGGGGCTCCGGATCGAAACTCGGGAGTAGTGGCCCATTCCGTGCCGCGCGGCTCGGTGATGTAAAACCACTGCTGTTGCCACTCCTTGACGGAATCATTAAAGGTGCCTGTTGGCCATGTGACGTTGGGCACCTTGCCCACCATAGCACCCCCGCACTCGGCGTGCTCACCGCCCACTACCTTGGGCTTCACATTAAAAATCTTCAGCCATAAGTTGAAATGTGGCGACATGCGGAGAAAAGCCTCGCACACGACGATGAATGTCGAGATGTTGAGGAAGGAATTGGGGGACAGATCATGAAGATCGATCCCGTAATAATACATGATGCCGCGAACGAACGGGTGGAGGGGAAACCCTAGCCCGCGGACAAAGTGAGGGAGGAATACAACCCTCTCGTGGGGTTCCGGAGTAGGGACGATCTGTCCCGCCGTCGGAAGACGGTGGCTGATTTTCTTGGCCAGATACCCGGCCTCCCGAAGCTTTTTGATATCCTTCTCCCGGACGGTAGAGGCCATCCACTTGCCTCCTGCTCCGGATCCGGACATTTTCGAAAGGCCTTTGTGGGCGGAGAAGATGAACGCTTGGGCGCTGGAGCTCGAGCGAAGGGGAATGGATCGGGAAGAAGAAAGCGTGGGTGCGAAAGGGAGTCCTTATCCCCTTATAAAGGCAGCAGGGATTCTGCGCCTCCCCACTTGCCCGGTAAACTCGCTTATTCCCCAAGCGCCGTGATTGATGGCACGGTTGGGTTACCCATGCCTGTATTGATGAGAATCCCGTGATAAGGGGACACGATCTCTGCTTCGACAAGACGTGCCAAGAAAACCGCCTCGCAACATGTGCAGTGGCAGGCTGGGAAAAACGGTTCGAATAATGACCGGGCCGTGGCGTGATGTCACGTTATGAAATTTGTCAGCAGATTAGATTTGTGGAATATTATACTCTCTACGGTGGTATGTGGAATTTGTTTTGCAGAGCCGGACACTATCCTTGTGTTCAAAATCTTCTATGGAGTATTCGGAGGAGGAACCCGCCTTGCAATGCCGAAGACAATCTGCGCGCCGGACTCATCGTCATTGAAGCCTGGTTCAGGGGCTACTGAGGGAGTCCTGGACTAGGGGGTCCTCGGACAGCCAGACTATATACTTTGGCCGGACTGTTGGACTATGAAGATACAAGATTGAAGACTTCGTCCCGTGTCCGGGTGGGACTCTCCTTTGCGTGGAAGGCAAGCTTGGCAATTCGGATATGTAGATCTCCTCCCTTGTAACCGACTCTGTGTGATCCCAGCCCCCTCTGGTGTCTATATAAACCGGAGGGTTTAGTCCGTAGGACAACAACAATCATAATCATAGGCTAGCATCTAGGGTTTTAGCCTCTATGATCTCGTGGTAGATCAACTCTTGTAATACTCATATCATCAAGATGAATCAAGCAGGAAGTAGGGTATTACCTCCATCGAGAGGGCCCGAACCTGGGTAAACATTGTGTCCCCCGTCTCGTGTTACCATCCGCCTTAGACGCACAGTTCGGGACCCCCTACCCGAGATCCGCCGGTTTTGACACCGATAACGGATGAGAAAGTCTCATCGTAGTCAACTCCTTAAACTTGTCGAAAACCTTTCGCAACAAGTCGAGCTTTGTAGACAGTAACATTATCGTCAGCGTCAGTCTTCCTCTTGAAGATCCATTTATTCTCTATGTCTTGCCGATCATCGAGCAAGTCAACCAAAGTCCACACTTTGTTCTCATACATGGAGCCCATCTCAGATTTCATGGCCTCAAGCCATTTCGCGGAATCTGGGCTCATCATCGCTTCCTCATAGTTCGTAGGTTCGTCATGGTCAAGTAACATGACGTCCAGAACCGTATTACCGTACCACTCTGGTGCGGATCTTACTCTGGTTGACCTACGAGGTTCGGTAGTAACTTGATCAGAAGCTTCATGATCATCATCATTAGCTTCCTCACTAATTGGTGTAGGAATCACTGGAACTGATTTTTGTGATGAACTACTTTCCAATGAGGGAGCAGGTACAATTACCTCATCAAGTTCTACTTTCCACCCACTCACTTCTTTCGAGAGAAACTCCTTCTCTAGAAAGGATCCATTCTTAGCAACGAAAATCTTGCCTTCAGATCTGTGATAGAAGGTGTACCCAACAGTTTCCTTTGGGTATCCTATGAAGACACATTTCTCCGATTTGGGTTCGAGCTTATCAGGTTGAAGCTTTTTCACAAAAGCATCGCAGCCCCAAACTTTAAGAAACGACAACTTGGGTTTCTTGCCAAACCACAGTTCATATGGTGTCGTCTCAACGGATTTAGATGGTGCCCTATTTAACGTGAATGCAACCGTCTCTAAAGCATAACCCCAAAACGATAGCGGTAAATCAGTAAGAGACATCATAGATCGCACCATATCTAATAAAGTGCGGTTACGACGTTCGGACACACCATTACGCTGTGGTGTTCCGGGTGGCATGAGTTGTTAAACTATTTCGCATTGTTTCAAATGAAGACCAAACTCGTAACTCAAGTATTCACCTCCACGACCAGATCGTAGAAACTTTATTTTCTTGTTACGATGATTTTCCACTTCACTCTGAAATTCTTTGAACTTTCCAAATGTTTCAGACTTATGTTTCATCAAGTAGATATACCCATATTTGCTCAAATCATCTGTGAAGGTCAGAAAATAACAATACCCGCCGCGAGCCTCAACACTCACCGGACCGCATACATCAGTATGTATTATTTCCAACAAGTCTGTAGCTCGCTCCACTATTCCGGAGAACGGAGTCTTAGTCATCTTGCCCATGAGGCATGGTTCGCAAGCATCAAGTGATTCGAAAAGCCCATCAACATGGAGTTTCTTCATACGCTTTACACCAATATGACCTAAACGGCAGTGCCACAAATAAGTTGCACTATCATTATTAAACTTATATCTTTTGGCTTCAACACTATGAATATGTGTATCACTACTATCGAGATTCAATAAAAATAGACCACTCATCAAGGGTGCATGACCATAAAAGATATTACTCATATAAATAGAACAACCATTATTCTCTGATTTAAATGAATAACCGTCTCGCATCAAACAAGATCCAGATATAGTGTTCATGCTTAACGCTGGCACCAAATAACAATTATTCAGGTCTAAAACTAATCCCGAAGGTAGATGTAGAGGTAGCGTGCCGACGGCGATCACATCGACTTTGCAACCATTTCCCACGCGCATCGTCACCTCGTCCTTAGCCAATCTTCGCTTAATCCGTAGCCCCTGTTTCGAGTTGCAAATATGAGCAACAGAACCAGTATCAAATACCCAGGCACTACTGCGAGCATTAGTAAGGTACACATCAATAACATGTATATCAAATATACCTTTCACTTTGCCATCCTTCTTATCCGCCAAATAGTTGGGGCAGTTCCGCTTCCAGTGATCAGTCCCTTTGCAGTAGAAGCACTCAGTCTCAGGCTTAGGTCCTGACTTGGGTTTCTTCAGTTGAGCAGCAACTTGCTTGCCGTTCTTCTTGAAGTTCCCCTTCTTCCCTTTACCCTTTTTCTTGAAACTAGTGGTCTTGTTGACCATCAACACTTGATGCTCCTTCTTGATTTCTACCTCCGCAGCATTTAGCATTACGAAGAGCTTGGGAATTGTCTTATCCATCCCTTGCATATTATAGTTCATCACGAAGCTTTTGTAGCTTGGTGGCAGTGATTGAAGAACTCTTTCAATGACACTATCAACCGGAAGATTAAATCCCAGTTGAGTCAAGTGATTATGATACCCAGACATTTTGAGTATCTGTTCACTAACAAAACTATTCTCCTCCATTTTGTAGCTGTAGAACTTATTGGAGACTTCATATCTCTCAATCCGGGCATTTGCTTGAAATATTAACTTCAACTCCTGGAACATCTCATATGCTCCATGACGTTCAAAACGTCATTGAAGTCCCGGTTCTAAGCCGTAAAGCATGGCACACTGAACTATCGAGTAGTCATCAGCTTTGCTCTGCCAGGCGTTCACAACGTCCGGCGTTGCTCCTGCAGCGGGTCTTGCACCTAGCGGTGTTTCCAGGACGTAATTCTTCTGTGCAGCAATGAGGATAATCCTGAAGTTATGGACCCAGTCCGTGTAGTTGCTACCATCATATTTCAACCTAGCTTTCTCTAGGAATGCATTAAAATTCAACGGAACAGTAGCACGGGCCATTTATCTACAACAACATAGACATGCAAAATACTATCAGGTACTAAGTTCATGATAAATTAAAGTTCAATTAATCATATTACTTAAGAACTCCCACTTAGATAGACATCCCTCTAATCATCTAAGTGATCACGCGATCCATATCAACTAAACATGTCCGATCATCACGTGAGATGGAGTAGTTTTCAATGGTGAACATCACTATGTTGATCATATCTACTATATGATTCATGCTCGACCTTTCGGTCTCAGTGTTCCGAGGCCATATCTGCATATTCTAGTCTCGTCAAGTTTAACCCGAGTATTCTGCGTGTGCAAAACTGGCTTGCACCCGTTGTATGTGAACGTAGAGCTTATCACACCTGATCATCACATCGTGTCTCGGCACGACGAACTGTCGCAACGGTGCATACTCAGGGAGAACACTTGTACCTTGAAATTTAGTGAGATATCATCTTATAATGCTACCGCCGTACTAAGCAAAATAAGATGCATAAAGGATAAACATCACATGCAATCAATATAAGTGATATGATATGGCCATCATCATCTTGTTCCTTTGATCTCCATCTCCAAAGCACCATCATGATCACCATTGTCACCGGCTTGACACCTTGATCCCATCGAAGCATCGTTGTCGTCTCGCCAACTATTTCTTCTACGACTATCGCTACCGCTTAGTGATAAAGTAAAGCAATTACATGGCGATTGCATTTCATACAATAAAGCGACAACCATATGGCTCCTGCCAGTTGCCGATAACTGTTACAAAACATGATCATCTCATACAACAAATTACATATCATCACGTCTTGACCATATCACATCACAGCAAGCCCTGCAAAAACAAGTTAGACGTCCTCTACTTTGTTGTTGCAAGTTTTACGTGGCTGCTACGGGCTTAGCAAGAACCGTTCTTACCTACGCATCAAAACCACAACGATTTTTCGTCAAGTGTGTTGTTTTAACCTTCAACAAGGACCGGGCGTAGTCATACTCGATTCAACTAAAGTTGGAGAAACAGACACCCACTAGCCACCTGTGTGCGAAGCACAGCGGTAGAACTAGTCTCATGAACGCGGTCATGTAATTATCCAACAATACCGCCGAATCAAAGTATGACATGCTGGTAAGCAGTATGACTATTATCGCCCACAACTCCTTGTGTTCTACTCGTGCATATAACATCTACGCATAGACCTGGCTCGGATGCCACTGTTGGGGAACGTAGTATTTCAAAAAAATTCCTACGATCACGCAAGATCTATCTAGGAGAAGCGTAGCAACGAGCAGGGAGAGTGTGTCCACGTACGCTCGTAGACCGAAAGCGGAAGCGTTAAGTAACGCAGTTGATGTAGTCGAACGTCTTCGCGATCCAACCGATCAAGTACCGAACGCATGGCACCTCCGCAATATGCACACGTTCAGCTCGGTGACGTCCCTCGAACTCTAGATCCAGCTGAGGCCGAGGGAGAGTTCCGTCAGCACGACGGCGTGGTGACAGAGATGAGGAAGGTACCGACGCAGGGCTTCGCCTAAGCACTACGATGATATGACCGAGGTGTAAAACTGTGGAGGGGGGCACCGCACACGGCTAAAGATCAACTTGTGTGTCTATGGGGTGCCCCCTCCCCCGTATATAAAGGAGGGGAGGAGGAGGCCAGCCGGCCACAAGGGGCGCGCCAAGGGGGGGAGGAATCCTACTCCTAGTAGGAGTAGGTTTCCCCCTTTCCTAGTCCAACTAGGAGGAGAAGGAATGAGAGGGAGAGGGAGAGGGAAAGAGGGGCCGTGCCCCCTCCCCTAGTCCTATTCGGACTCCCCTCGGGGGGACGCCACCTCTTGGATGCGGCCCTCTCTCTCCCCTAAGGCCCACTAGGCCCATAACTCCCCGGGGGGGGGGGGTTCCAGTAACCCTCCGGCACTCCGGTTTTACCCGAAACTCTCCGGAACACTTCCATTGTCCGAACAACATGGTCCGATATATCAATCTTTATGTCTCGACCATTTCGAGACTCCTCGTCATGTCTGTGATCACATCTGGGACTCCGAACAACCTTCGGTACATCAAATCACATAAACTCATAATACCAATCATCATCGAACGTTAAGCGTGCGGACCCTACGGGTTCGAGAACTATGTAGACATGACCGAGACACATCTCCGGTCAATAACCAATAGCGGAACCTGGATGCTCATATTGGTTCCTACGTATTCTACGAAGATCTTTATCGGTCAAACCGCATAACAACATACGTTGTTCCCTTTGTCATCGGTATGTTACTTGCCCGAGATTCGATCGTTGGTATCACCATACCTAGTTCAATCTCGTTACCGGCAAGTCTCTTTACTCGTTCTGTAATGCATCATCCTGCAACTAACTCATTAGTCACATTGCTTGCAAGGCCTATAGTGATGTGCATTACCGAGAGGGCCCAGAGATACCTCTCCGACAATCGGAGTGACAAATCCTAATCTGGATCTATGCCAACTCAACAAACGCCATTGGATACACCTGTAGAGCATCTTTATAATCACCCAGTTACGTTGTGACGTTTGATAGCACCCTAAGTGTTCCTCCGGTATTCGGGAGTTGCATAATCTCTGAGTCAGAGGAACATGTATAAGTCATGATGAAAGCAATAGCAACAAACTAAACGATCATAGTGCTAAGCTAACGAATGGGTCTTGTCCATCACATCATTCTCTAATGATGTGATCCCGTTCATCAAATGACAACACATGTCTATGGCTAGGAAACATAACCATCTTTGATAAACAAGCTAGTCTAGTAGAGGCATACTAGGGACACTCTATTTGTCTACGTATTCACACATGTACTAAGTTTCCGGTTAATACAATTCTAGCATGAATAATAAACATGTATCATGATATAAGGAAATGTAAATAACAACTTTATTATTTCCTCTAGGGCACATTTCCTTCAGCTCTCCATCATGTTCGAGCCCAGCGAATTCCCAGAAGACGATGATCGTTCGTGGAGATCGCGAGATGGACTACAATACGTGATTCCATGTGTTAAAATCGCAAGGCATAAAGTTGGATATGTACATTATCTTTAAATACTTACGATTCGGCCGAGGGCTTCGGCATGGGGTGCCACTCAGGGATGGCTTCGACGTCCGATTCCGAATCGTCTGAAAGGGAGAGTTTCCCCTTCTTGGACGCCTCTGCCTCTAGGTCCACGGAAGGCCCCCTTTTCTTCTTTCCCCCCTCCGGGGGAGAATTGTTCTCCTCCTCTTCCTCCTCGTCTTCATCTCCCTCGTGGGAGGAGAGAGCTTCGGTGTCTTCAGACGTTATGTCCGAAGTGCCTTTACGGCGAAGGCCACTTCTGACCTCCTTGCCCTTCTTCTTGGTCTTCTTTTCTGGCGCCTGGTACGGCGCCGGAACCAGCATCTTCGTCAGAAGAGGAATAGATGGGTCTTCGGGCAGGGGAGCCGGACACTGGATCCGTTCTGCCTTCTTCGTCCAGCCCTGGAGGATAAAGGGAAGGCTTAAGCTTATTCCTTGGATCTATAAATCGGATATGATTAGAAATCTGAAAAACTTACTCGGTTGGCTGGATGAGCGCAGTCGAGGCCGAGGTCTTCGGTCGTTGGCGGCCACGTCTTTTGGGTCTTAAAAAGAAGCTTCCATATATCTTCGTGCTTCGTGCCGAAGAACCGCTGCAAGGTCCGGGGACTTGCCGGATCAAACTCCCACATATGGAGAATCCGGCGTTGGCAGGGGAGAATCCGGTGAAACATCATCACCTGGATCACGCTGGCAAGGCTGGTATTCTTGTCTACCATGCTCTTGACGCGCTTTTGCAGCATCGCCACTGGATGACGCCCAATCCAGGCCCTTACTGAGCCACGATGTGACCCGCAGTGGTGGACCGGATTTGAACCCAGGGGTGGCGGCCCATGTGGTGTCATGAGGTTCCGTATAATTAAAACCACTCCTGTTGCCACCCTTTCACGGTCTCTACGAAGGTCCCCTTTGGCCAAGTGACGTTGGGGAGTTTACTCACCATAGCGCCGCCACACTCCGCGCGTTGACCCTCGACCACTTTCGGCTTCACATTGAAGACCTTGAGCCACAAGCCAAAGTGGGGGGGATGCGGAGGAACGCCTCACACACGACGATGAACGCCGAGATATTGAGGAATGAATTTGGGGCTAGATCGTGGAAATCTAGCCCGTAATAGAACATGAGTCCGCGGACGAAAGGGTGGAGAGGAAACCCTAGCCCGCGAAGAAAGTGGGGGATGAATACTACCCTCTCATTGGGCTCTGGTGTGGGAATGATCTGCTTTTTGGCAGGGAGCCGACGGGCGATTTCTTTGGCTAAATACCCCGCTTCCCGGAGCTCCTTGATGTTCTCCTCCGTGACGGAGGAGGCCATCCACTTGCCCTGCGCTCCAGATCAGGACATGGTCGGAGCGCTAGTTGGGGACGGGAAGGGTCGAAGCTGGGGCGCTCGAGCTCAAGGACAGATGGGCTGAGGAGGAAGAAGGCGTGGGGTGAAAAGCGTATCCTTATCTTCTTATGAAGGTAGTGAATATCGAGCGTCCCCCCATGAGCCTTAAAACTCGCCTGTTCCCCAGGAGTCGTGCGAATGGCACGGTTGGATTACCCAAATCCGTATCGATGAGAATCCCGCGATAAGGGGACACGATCTCTGCTTTGACAAGACATGTCAATGAATACCGCATCTCGAAACGCGAAGCGGGAGGATGAAAAATGGTTTGAAATAATAATAAGGCCAGAGCACAATGCCTCGCCGAAAAAGCTGTCAGAAGACATAACCTATTTTTATTTAAGTATTTTTCCCTTGCGGTTCAGGGTTGTAACTATTGTACAGAGCCAGATTATTGTACAGAGCCGGATGTAGTTCTTTTGGTCAACTACTTTGAAGTATTTGGAGGAGGAACCCACCTTGCAATGCCGAAGACAATCTGCGCGCCGGACACATCGTCATTGAAGCCTGGTTCAGGGGCTACTGAGGGAGTCCTGGATCATGGGGTCCTCGGGCGTCCGGGCTATGTGACATGGGCCAGACTGGTGTCCGGGCTATGTGACATGGGCCAGACTGGTGTCCGGATGGGACTCTTCTTTGCGTGGATGACAAGCTTGGCGTGCGGACATGAAGATTCCTTTCTCTGTAAACCGATTCTGTACAACCCTAGCCCCCTCCGGTGTCTATATAAACCAGAGGGTTTAGTCCATAGAGGCAATCATAATCATACAGGCTAGACATCTAGGGTTTAGCCATTACGATCTCGAGGTAGATCAACTCTTGTAACCCATATACTCATCAAAGTCAATCAAGCTAGAAGTAGGGTATTACCTCCATTAAGAGGGCCCGAACCTGGGTAAACATCGTGTCCCCCGCCTCCTGTTACCTTCGATCCTTAGACGCACAGTTCGGGACCCCCTACCCGAGATCTGCCGGTTTTGACACCGACAACCATGAACTTAATACACTAGATGCATGCTAGATAGCGGTCGATGTGTGGAGTAATAGTAGTAGATGCGTAATCGTTTCGGTCTACTAATCTTGGACGCGATGCCTATATACATGATCATTGCCTCATGTATCATCATAATTATTTGTTTTTCTATCAATTGCCCAACAGTAATTTGTTTACCCAGCGTATGCTATGTTCTCGAGAGAAGCCTCTAGGGAAAACTATGGCCCCGGGTCTATTTCCTATCATATATTAAATCCAAAATAACTTGCTGCAATTTTTCTTTATTTATTTTATTTTGTATTTTTGTTAGATATATTTATCAAACATGTATAATTTAATCTATCTCAATACCGTTGAGGGATTGACAACCCCTCTTACGTGTTGGGTTGCAAGTATTTTGTTGTTTGTGTGCAGGTGTTGTTTACATAGTGTTGCTTGGTTCTCCTGCTGGATTGATAACCTTGGTTCATAACCGAGGGAAATACTTACCTTTGCTTTTCTGCATCATCCTCTCCTCTTCGGGGAATTACCAATGAAGATCACAAGCATTCATAGACAGTCGGAAGTCGTCATGCTAAAGCCCAGGAGGACCAGCGCAGCAGAACAACAGCCGCCGCCGATGAAGAGAAGCGTAGACCGGAAAGATCTAACCTGAAGGCACACGAACACATACGAACGAAGACCGGATCCAAGTGGATCCATCAAAGACAAACACCGACTGAATCCCGCGAGATCCGTCGGACATAAATCTCCACACGCCCTCTGATAATGCTAGACGCATCACCAGAAAGGGCTAAGCGGGGAGAACCTTATTCCAACATCAGAAAGCCGCCGCCACTTTGTCTTCCTGAACAGAACACAAACCCTAGACAAACACAAAAAAACACCTAAAAACGATGTAGGAGCCCTCCCGCCGGCAAGAGCCAAGATCCATTGCGTCTCCATGGCCTGACACCACTGAAGACAAAGCGATCTACGACGGCGCCAACGTGAGGCGTCGGTTCTTGGTCGCCCTCGCACGAGCGCACGAGGTGAAGGCCCGGAGACGTACGAAGGACTAGAGATAACCTTAGGAAAAGGCATATCATCAAACCTCTAGATTGTGTGTTCTGCTTTGAAACCGAATCTATCCAGCACTTGTTTTTTAGTTGTGTAGTAGCTAGATATGTGTGGGCAATTTTTAGGGAGCATTTCAACATAAATTTGGGGTCCTATTTACATGTCCTTTGCTAGGTTTTGGCTATCTAACATGCATAAATCTGCCCTTAATGTAGCATGTGCAACTGCTATGTGGTATTTGTGGAATATTAGAAATTCCATGATTTTTAACAATACCACATGGACTTCTGTAAAACAGGTTATTGGGAAGATTCACAACCTGGTCAAGATTTGGGCGATCTTGTCCACAAATCAATGGAAGAAAAGTTTGGGGGACTTCTCAATGGGGTGAAAATGAGGACTCCATTGGCCATCAGAAGTGGCCGAGCTGGGACAAACTGAAGATCATGAATGCAGAACAAGTGGACCATGACTCCACCTACTCCTTACAAGATGGTTGCAGGAAGTGTGGTGGTCAGCCCAACCTCGGCGCTGGACCCCAGGTGGTCTCCGCAGCTTGCAATAGCTCCACCGGTGAAGTCCAGGAGGGCTTTCTATGAACTTGACATATTTGCCGCCTGAAGCTATCCAGCCCCCCCCCCCCCCCCTCAGCCTTGGTGCTGTTAAGGGATGGAAAAAGATCTGTAATGAACTGTATTTCCCTTAGTTTCTCTTCCTCTTAGTTGGTACTTGATTGCTCTGTGGCATCCATCTGGAAAAACCGTTAGTTTATTTTCGCACCTTTACGCTCGTTTCAGGGGAGACTCGTTTGTTCTGAATCTTGGTTTAATTTATCAATATGGAGCCAGGGACATGGTCCGTTTCCTTCTAAAAAAGTACCATTTACGGCAGGGGCGCTGGAGCAACTTAAAGTTATTTTTGGATTCCAAGTTTCCAACCAACGGGCCGCCCTGAATTCATTCCTATCAAAGGGAATGCATTAACCTACTAGTATTAAATTGAAATGTTTCCACCATGACACTAATAAAAAAATAAAACAACCTTTTCTCTGAACTAGGGTCTCGTCGTTGCATTTTGTTAAATACACGACATCAACAGCAACCATGCATGTTCACGTATTTCTTCTAGAAAAGTTGTTCTGGAAAGGCTCACCAGTTTCTCGATCACAAACAAAACTCTTCCTTACACTCTTCAATATATATTACTCCTTATACGAAAAGACTAGTGTCATTATCTTTTTGTTGAGATACTAATACATACATACAAAAATGGAAGAAAAGTAGGAATAAAAAAAAGAAGCCCAGTTCAAAACTCCAAGTCAGGTGACAAGTGTTTGTGCATGCACGCAAACATGCTCTTATGTCTCTGAGCTGACAAAATAACTGGTTCGGAGTAGTGATTGAAAAAGGTTTGGAAAATTAATTTACTATGATTAATTAGATTTATGGCAGGAGCCGTAGAATATCTTCAAATTTATTGTTGGATTCTCACTAACAGGCCGCTATCAATTCATTCCTATCAAGGGAAACACATTAACCACTCATGAAGGTACCCTCATATCAAAACAAATGTTTCCACTATGAATAATATGAAAAGAATCAACCTTTTTATGAGGTAGGATCTCATTGCCTTTATGTGAAAATACGTGTCATCCATAGCAACCACACTTGCTCGTGTATTTCTTCTAGAAAAGTTGTTTTGGGAAGCCCCACAAGTTTCTCGGTCACAAAAGAAACCCTTCCTTATACTCTTCAATGTATATTTCTCTTTTCTACGAAAAGACTCTAGCAACTTTTTGTTGCGATGCTAATACTGGTGACAAAAGGAGAAGAAAAGCAGAAAAAAACTATGGCTCAAAGCTCCAAGTCAGGTGACAAGTGTTTGTACATGCATGAGCCATGCTCTCCTGTCTCTGAGCTGGAAAAAATGGATCTAAATGCTGATTAGTAACTGAAGAAAAGCTTGGAAACTTTTGCAGATTTTGTTTTCTTGAGTTTTTAATTTGGAAAAAAATTAGTGCGGTTCAGACCTCCAAGTCAGGTGACAAGTGTTTGTGCATGCACGAGCCATGCTCTTATGTCTCTGAGCTGGAAAAATAAATAATTCTAAATGCTGATTAGTAACTGAAAAAAAGCTTGGATGCTTCTGTAGATTTATTTATTTATTTTGAGAATGTAAATTTTGTTCTTTGAGAATAAACTTTTGCTGATTCATAGTTAGTTAGCCCTTAATCCAGCACCCCAAAGAAAAGAAAAGAAAAAAAAAAAAAAGGAAAGCCGCTTTGAGACGGGCGCACGGCCACACGAGGCGATGCCTTGAAACCGTGCAAGGTAGGCTCCTCGCCTCTAGTTTCGTGGCATTCGATGCATGGATGCTGCACTAACCTTGAGGCAAAACAGTAAAGGAGTAGAGCCATCAAATCAAAGAAAAAGAAATCACAATCTTTCTGGTACTATACTACAGATCTTGGCCGTCCGTAATACATGCATTCATGCGGGTCGGACGCCCGTGCAGCCGGTGTGACACGTCACCCGGTGTACTGGAATGTTCGTATACTTCCTGGTACCCAAATACAATGTGCACCGAAGAAAAAAACAGAGATGGAGTGAGCGAGAAAAAGCAAGGAAGCAGCACCAAAACGAGAAGAAAAGAAATCCCGGGGATAGAGATGCCAAATCATTTCCATGCGGATCTCGCCATCGCAGCCCCTCCCTCGCGGTGCCCACCCGCTACTTAAGGCGAGTGAGTGAGGCCACCCCCTCCACCCCACTGCCAGTCTTGTAGCGAGCGACACACCCACAGGGAGCCGCAGAGAGCCACCACCACCACCACCACCCAACGCCACCAGACAAGCAGGGCCGTGGGAGCGGGACAGAGGAGGAAGGACGAGCGCCATGGGCGAGGTAAGGAAGGACGCTTGCTTGCTTGCCTGCCTGCTACTGCATTCCTCGGCGGCGGCGGCGGCGGTGAGGCGGGTTGAATCTTGACTGACTGACTGACGCCCGTCGTGGTGTGGTGTTTTGGTTCGCAGGAGGAGAAGAAGCCCAAGGAGGAGGAGAAGCCCAAGGAGGAGGAGCCGAAGAAGGAGGAGAAGCCCAAGGAGGGGGAGGAGGACAAGCCCAAGGACGACAAGCCCAAGGAGGGGGAGGGCGAGGGGGAGAAGCCCAAGGAGGAGGAGGCGGCGCCCCCGCCGCCGCCGCCGCCGCCGGAGGAGGTCGTGATGCGCGTCTACATGCACTGCGAGGGCTGCGCCAGGAAGGTCAAGAAGATCCTCAAGAGATTCGATGGTAATGCGCCTCATCTATTCTAATTAATCCCTGCTCTCTAATTTCCTCTGCTTTGCTTTGCTTTGCTGCATCAGGATTCGCCGGTCAGAGTAAATCTTTTCGTTTTCGTTTCGTTTTGAACTAGTAGTACGCTGTCACGTGGATTTTATTTCCTTAGTGCAGGAACATTTTTACGGAGTTCGTTCGACATTTTCTTCGTGAGTGTTCTTAGGGAGTGCGTGTTTTCTGCATCTTGATTCACGAATCATCATGGTTAGTGGTAGACTTGTGTTCTCCTTGCGGTTGTGGGAAGCAAGCTAAAAGTGAATCTGTTTGTTTGTTCATCAGATTTAAGAGACATGATGATGTGGTTGGCTACCTCTAATCTTTTTTTTAGGATTCCTCCTTATGTCCTTGTATTAAAAAAAGGGTCCAGATTTTGTGTTTTTCTCTGTGCTGTTCTGACGTCCAATTAAGTGATATTGTAAGGTTGTTCCGTGTGCAATTCATAGTGGACTAGGTCGTGGGCTAAGCTTTTAAATAAACAGATTCACCTAATTAATAAGATCCTCTTGTCTAAAAAATAAAATAAAATAAATAAGATCCTCCTTTCTCATGAGCCGCACATGAATCTGGTGGTTGATTAATGGTGATGGGAATGACTTTTCACTCCAAAAGGTTGGAGTACATTCCAAGAGAATGACAACCTTTGAGTATACAATGCCCTTGAGGCCACACGTCCTCAAAAGTTAAGCTGATTCCTCTATCATCTCCAAATACTGCTCAAAATGTTCCAAGCATCTCTGCATATTCTCCATGCACTACTTGTTGCTATCAAGGGAAAATTAAAGTTTCTTTGGCTCAAAGATCCATTCTCTGTTCTACCTAGTACCGCATCTGAAAACCTTTTTGTGTGGATTCAGGGGTAGAGGACGTCATTGCCGACTCCAAGGCACACAAGGTGGTTGTGAAGGGAAAGAAGGCGGCTGCCGACCCGATGAAGGTGGTGGAGCGCGTTCAGAAGAAGACGGGCCGCAAGGTGGAGCTCCTCTCGCCGTTACCGCCGCCGCCGGAGGAGAAGAAGGAAGAGGAAAAGAAGGAGGAACCAGAGCCGCCGAAACCTGAAGAGAAAAAGGAGGTGAAGGACCTTAACGAATGCACGCAATGCAGTACTAGTTTGTATGGTAATTTTCTTCAGATTTGGCAAAACTGACTGAATGATGTTTGGTTCTGAAGCCAACGGTGATCTCCGTGGTGCTGAAGGTGCACATGCACTGCGAGGCCTGCGCCCAGGCGATAAAGAAGAGGATCGAAAAGATGAAAGGTGCGTAATGGGCTGCTGCGGGATTGCCTGTCCTTTTTTCATTTCTCTCTCGCGTCATTTTCATCAGGACAGAAACACCTATGGCTTTTCTCTTACTATTTATTTTCACTAGCTCCTCCTAGAATTAGTTTACTACTATGTGTCATGTTTAGAATCTACCTAGTGATTCAGCAAAGGTCAAGCAAATCTTTCCTCTGATGCAATGATGAAAAAAAGAGGGATTCCTCTTTAGGTCGATGGCTGAAACAAAGCCAAAATGTGGGCCTTGTACGTGTAGCTCCTTTTCTTGCAAAAGATGCACAACTGTGTGCAGATAAGATTCACTCCTTCACCTACCTGTCTGCCTATATACCGTGACAAGATTAATCTGGATCGTATAAAAAAAATTCTGCCTAAAATCACACTAGATAGATCATCCTCGAGCTCGGTGATACTTTGTTATGTAGTAGTATTGCTGAAGATTTTTGGTTCGAAATTATGCAGGAGTGCAATCTGCAGACCCAGACCTGAAGGCGTCGGAAGTGACGGTGAAGGGCGTGTTTGAGGAGGTCAAGCTGGCCGAGTACGTGCACAAGCGCACCGGCAGGCATGCGGCCATTATCAAGTCCGAGCCGGTCGCCCCGGCCGAGAAAGCCGGCGAAGGCGACGCCAAGGATGAGAAGAAGGCAGCCGAAGGCGGCGAAGAGAAGAAAGACGACAAGGAGGAGAAGAAGGACGACAAGGATGGCGCCCCAGAGGAAAAGAAAGAGGAGAAAGACAAGGAGGATGGCGGCGCCGGCGGCGAGGAGAAGGAGAAGGAGAAAGACCCCGGCGCCATCGCCGCAGCCAACCTCTACATGCACTACCCGCAGTTCGCCTTCCCGGGAGGGTACTACCCGCCGAGGCCGGGGTACGCCGCCTACCCTCCGCCGCCGGCCTACCCGCCGTACCCGCCGCAGATCTTCAGCGACGAGAACCCGAACGCCTGCTCCGTCATGTAAAAAAGGTTAGAACCTTGGTGGTCTAGAGTGGAAAACAAATAAGAAGGGGAGAAGGGACTGCATGAGTTGAGGGGTGCCATGGCAGCAAAAATGCCGTCGAGCAAAGCAAATGGCAGCAGCTTGAAGAAAGTACCAGGCTTTTTTGCGGTCAGGTTTTCCTTTTTTTTGAACCTTTTATGTTTTTACCGTCTGGTATAAAGTAAGTCTGGACTTCCTTGTCAGTTGATGGATGTTTTCATCTTATGTAGATTTTTCTTTTTGCCTTGTACTGAACTTATGTAAAAACTGTTATTATAGTATAGTAATTCTCTCCATCTCCTTGGCTGTGTACTGGAGCCTGGCTCTAAACATCTAGGACCCGGAAGAACAGTCGCCCTGTCAAAAAACTGTGGTGGTGAAAGGGAGAAGTCACAGGGGGTGGGGTGGGGTAAATGAAATGGAATGGCAATGGTGAGATGCAAGAGGAGGTAGGAGACAAGTGGTTGTCATGTGCATGGGGCATGTGAGATGGGTCCCACTTTTGCATAACACAAAATCCTAGGCGGATTGCAGCTTCAATCTTGATGCGCCCACTTTTTACCCGGTAGCCCACTAGCTGATGATATCCAGGGGCTACAGACTTTGGAGCTTGCTGTGAATGTGAGGGAATACTTTCCCATCATCATCCTCCGACTTGAGGTTGCTTGCTTCCCTTGCAAAATATGATGGTTTTGCCTACGTCCCTGACTGCCCTGCGATTCCTTTCTACTCCTGCCGTGTGGCTTGTGATACTTTGTATTTTACTTATTATTATATTAATGCGAAAAAAATTCCGTAAAACCTCAATGATAGTAATAATAATAATAATTATTATTATGATTATTATTATCATCATTATACAGGGGCCTGTTTGAAAGGTACTCGTATAAGTTTATTGAATTGCATGCATCAGTTTTGTACAGTGTTCAAAGCAGGCAATTGTTTCAAAATGTAAAAGGCTTCTACCATCATCCTTACCGTGGGTTAGCATCCACAAGTTTTTAGTATAAACTCTGGATTTCGTTGTCAGACATGATTCCAATAGTTGATGTTTCCAAAATTGCGGGGAGTATGGTACAGAATGGGGCTTTTTTTTTCTGCGAATAAGTACGGAATGGGGCTTGATGTGTCAACCTTGAGCTATTCTTTGCCCATATAATTTTCTCACTTATTTGAGCTTTAATCAATCTTCCATGAAATAAATATATCAGTGGTTCACAGACTCTCAGACCAACAATACCGTTTCATCTGTATCTCTCCTACAAGAGACTGGGCAAAACCCTAGGCGCCGCCACCCCGTCCTCTCCCTTCTCCCCGTCCCCCCTTGCCGCTGGGTGCGGCGGCAGGGATCCTTTTTCTCCTCCCCTGGTCTACTGCGGTGTGGGCCCGACATCTAGGCGGTGATGCCACTCTTTGGCGTAGGGCGTAGCACCGATGGCGTGGTTGGGCGGTGGCTGCGTGGCGACAGCGATGTTCCTCTCCCCTTCCGTCTTTGGATCCTCCTTCCTCGACTTCCTGCATGAAGCCGATTGGCTGGGCTCTAGATCCGAACGTCCCGATGACCGGCTGCATCCTCATCGGCCGATGGGGCCCGGTGGTGCATCGTTTTGGATCCCTTGCCATGTGGGGGGAGGGGTTCATCTTCCTGGGAAGTTGTGGCCGTAGCCAGGGGCCAGCGGTTGCCTCCTACTCGTTGTTGCGTGGTAGGGGAAGATGGGGATGGTTTCCCCCGTCCAGATTTGGTATCCATTGACCGATTTGGGTTCACTGGTTGCCGCCGCAGACCGTGGTGGCACTGACATGGTGTGCGCCTTCGTCCATGGTATGACGTGGGAAAGGAAAGGAGGAGCCTTTCTGTCTCATTGCCGGTGAGTGAGGTATTCGGGGTTTGGAGTTGGTGTGCGGGATCGAGGTTGGGAACTTGGAAGTCGGGACGGTGACCTCGGGTGGTGGTCTGTCGGATTGGCTTTTAAGTAGGCGTCTTGGCAGTGATGATGGTTGCATCTTTTGGTCTTGTGGGCGGCGAAGGATGTAGCACTCAGTAATGCTGGTGTCGGCGGTGCCTCAGCGTTGGCATTTCTTAGGTCGTGCTCTGGAGGTCATCTTTGGTGGTGGCTTTTCTTTCCTCTGAGTGGATTGGTGCTCTGGGTTCCTTGAGTGAGCGGGTGAGAGGCCCCGGGCAAAAGCCTTGTGCTCCATCGCTAACAGTGCTGATGCTAGTGGGTGTCGTGTCCCTCTTGGGGGCGCCGTTGTGGTCCTTCTCGCCAAGTCATGGCTTCGGGTGAAAACCCTTGACCGTACCCTCGGTCTCGATGGCTGCGATGCGTTGTTTACTCTTTCTCTAAAGGACTTCGTCATGGAGCCCAGATTTCCTCAGGTGCACCACGCCATCATTGGCGGACATTTTCGAATCCTGGCTTGAAGCTTCCTCAGCTCTCGCGCGGGCAACCACACTTGTCCCCTTATCTTATACATGGGACCTTGTTGGTGCCACTCGCTGTCCTTGTTATCTCCTGGCAGGGCTCGACGGTCCGGAGAGGGAGGGCAAGGGGCCCTCTTTGGCAACAACTTGGTGTGAGAGGTGGAACGAGATCCGATGATTTCCCTTGGTGGCTAGTCTTCTTCCTTGTCGGTAGTCTAGGTTGCTTTTGTGGTAGGGTGTGGATTCTCCTATATTCTTATTTTACTTTGATATGCTTTGTAAGAGCATCTACAACTGGGTGCCCCAAATCCGTCTCAAACGCCCCGGCGGGCTGACCGGTCACAAAAAATCGACTCAGCCAGGCGCCTCAACCCGTCCTCAAACGCCCGGGCTGACCGGCGCCCCTCATATCCAGCCCAAATATGAGGCGGATATGGGGCAGCCCAGGCACGTCCGCCTGACAAGTCCGGCCCACCACCGACCACACGATTGTCCCACAAAAAAACTCCATCCGGCTCATCGGTCCAAACCCTAGCTCACTCGCACTCTCCTCTCTCGCTCTGTCCTCTTCTCTTCCCACACCGATTTTGATCGAATCCGGCGCAATGTCGAGCTCCAGCAGCCGCTGCGACTCCGAGATGGATCCCGACTTTGAGCTGGCCCTCCGCATTGCCTTGGACCGGTCCAAGGTGGAGACCGGGGCATCTCTAGATTTGTAGCGTCGCCGCAGAAGCAACTCCCCCGCCGGCGCAGCGCGAACGCCGTCGCTGGCCCCTCCCGGCCCGTGCGCAGCTCCGACAGGCCTGTGCAATCCGCGCCTCCCCTATGTCGTCCCCTGGACGCGTCGGCTACTGCTCCGCCACGTGGGCAGCGGTGGGTGCTTATGCCCGCCTCGCCGGCCCGGACACACACGCCGAAATCATAGGCGTGTGCAACCTGCTGCGAGAGGCAGCGGGAAAGGGAGAGGAAGGTGGCGGAGCAGTCCATGCGCCGCCGTCGCGGGATGCAGGCGGACCTCGACGAGGACGCGCGGCTCCTCAATTGGGTCTACCGCCGACACTTACGATCGTGGAGACGGACGCGCGGCGGCTCCGCCGGAAGAATGCCAAGGCACTCCAGATTTCCATTGAGCAGTCCGAGCGTGAGGTGGCGGAGGCGGCTTGGCTCGTGAAGCTCAAGCGGCAGTAGGACAGGACCGTCCGGCAGTTGAAATGGCTCATCATCCTCTCCGGCATCTCCGACGACGACGACGACGGCTCCTGGTTCGACGACTCGGACGATCCTCCACCAGCCGCCGACGCCTACAGCTGCACCAGCGACTGGAAGGGCAAAGGACCGGCGAGGAAGTGGTGAAGCTCCACCGTCTCTGTCTTTAATTTCAAGTTTTTAGTAATCTAGTTTAAACTTGTCCGTCGTTTATGTGAATTATTGAACTTTGGCGATTTTTTGGAGATCCGTTGGTGATCTTTTAGTGATCAGAATGTGCATTTCTATGTCCGTTTGATGATCTACATTGTTTAGTTCTACGTTGCATACTTTAGTACGGATATATGGTACCGGATATGAGATATACGGATGTGGACAACAGGATTTGAGAAGTGTCCAGTCAGTGCCCGCGGACGTTTGAGGACCTGGATTTGTAGGTTGCGACTGTAGATGCGCTAAGAGGATCTCTTTATCACCATGCATTGGTTTGATTGTGTTGCTTTATATATAAAATAAAGCGGGAAGGGAGCCTTTTTGCGTAAATGAATATGTCAGTGATGACAAACTGCATCATATGTTGGTGCATGGAGCTGGTGACGAAGGAGACCTAGAAACAGCACAACTCAAAAGTTACAGGTTTACCTTTCGAATATGCAACTACGTGTCCAGTCAGGAATGGGATATCCGTGGTAAGGCCAACTCCAGCGCACGACTCCAAACGGACGTCCGTTTTGCCCGGATCCTGTCTGTTTGGGTAGGGCAATGGGATCGTGTCTGGGCCTGTCCTGAGATGCGGTGACCGTGCGCCCAACACACGAACGCATTGTTTAGCCCCATCATGTCCGCCTCCATTTTCAAACGCCAACTTCCGAATAACCATGCCCTAGTTCAGGCCAGCTGCCCTAGTTCACGTCGGCAACAGAGTCAGCGACCTACACGTCCTCGCCGGCAACACAGCCAGCGGCCGGCAACAGTGCCAGCCTACAAAATGAATAGTTTTGTCGCCGCGACACAGCCAGCGGCTGGCAACACAGCCAGCCCCCAAAATGAATATGTTTCTCGCTGGCACACAGCCAGCGGCCGACACCCATGCCAGCCTCCAAAAAAGAACGGCCACGGCCGATTAGACGACCTAGTTCAGGCCGTCGGCGCCGAACATCTCCTTCTGCCTGGCCTCGAACCAGCTCCTCATCTTCTCGCTCATCTTGGTCAAGTCTACGCTCATGATCGCAAGGGCCACCTCCTTTTCTTTGGTTGCGGCATTGGTAGCCTCGATGTCGAGCTGCCTCTGCCTGGCCGTGACATTGGCGGCCTCGATGTCGAGCTGCCTCTGCCGGGACACCTCCTCCATGTCGATCTTCCTCTTCTTGGCTGCCTCCTCCATCTCAAGCTTCTTCCTTTGAAGCTCTAGGTATTGCTTCATTTGCTCATCCTTGCTTTGTCGCTTTTTCTCGTCCCTCATATCCTTTTAAGACATCATGTCGTGCAAAGTCTCATGCAAGGCCATGGATGACGCATCACATATGTCGTCCACCTTGGAGTTGGTCTTGCCCCTCGGCCTCTTCAACGCCTCACCATATCCACCTCCGTCCAACGCGGCCATCTTTTTGCCTCTCTTCCTTTGATTTCACGGTATTGATCCTTGAACTTCGGGCAATTGTTGATGATCGTCCAACAATGCGTAAGAGTGAATGGCTTGTCATTGTACCGGGCCTTGAATGCTTCCAAAGATTGAAATGCCTACACCACACGATCAACAACAATTGAACATGCAACCATATAGAAGGCCGAAGTCTCATGGCCGTAGCAACGAAAGAACTAGGATGAGGAGAGCATACCATGTGCCCAATGCCGAGACCACTCGCGGGCCGTGCTTAAACGCTCTCAAGTGTGGCACAATACTTGTTGCATTCTTGTTGGATGAACAACCACCTCTTTTGAATCGAGGTAATGCCACGGTCGCTCGTAATTTGGTAGGGCTCAAACATCTTTCTTTCATGGAATATTTTGTGGACTCTCATCCAAAAAACAAGGCCCTTTTTTGCGCACCGGTCCTCGGATCTTGACTAATCTCCATCCAACATTGGCAAATCAACTTGTCCTCGTCTTGTGAACATGAACCCGTGCGAATGCTCTTCTTCCTCTTTTGTGCTTCCGCTCTTTGGGTGAGCTCGTCGATGAACAATGGCTCGCCCCCAATATCAATATCAATGCATTCTTCTTCATCACCATCACCTTCACAATAGATGTCATCATCTTCATGCCACGAGTCACCATGGTCGTAGTCAGCATGGTCGTGGGCCTCTTCATCAGCAACGTACTGGGCGCCGCCATCCTGACTTTGGGTCTCCTCGGGATCGTAGGCATCGCCATGTCCACCCTCATAGATCACATTCTCCATGAACTGGTTGTAGAAGGGGTTGTTGACCGTTGACGTTGGTGTTGGCATTTCGTCGAACAGGACGCGGGGCAACGACATGGTGCCCGTAAACGGTGGTCGTGCCTGCTTTCTTTCCATCTCGACGGACGGCCGGCCGCCGCTGCTGGACCCCGGCGTGACGTTGAGGTCGACGACCGAGGGGCGCGGGGTGGACGGCGCGATCACGCCAACGTTGGGCGACCCCAAAAAACGGGTCTGGCCATCGTGCCTTGACGGGGAAAAGCCGGGAGACAAAGGCGTGGTCCGCGACGTCGGCGAGGGGCAGTGGTGAGGCCTGGCGACCGACGAGCCTGTGCTCGCCGGGCCGACGGCCGCACCAGAGAAACCCGCCGGACGACACAGCCCAAGCATGAGGAGGGTGTGCACTTTGTTGATGATGGCCTCCTTCTCGTCGACCTTGACCTTGCGCCGCGCGGACTCCACCTCATCGCGCTCGGCGGCGAACTTGGCCGCGGTGTTCTTGCCCTTGATGGCAGCCCTCCGGTTCCTCCTCTTCGCCGATTTCGCGTCCATCTTTGCGAGCTCCTCCGGCGTGCATTCCGACTGCGGCTTCCTTGGACCCTTGGCCGCCTTCTTTTTCACCTTTCCGGGCGGGTTGACGGCCAGGCCGCCGGAATTTGGCGGGGCGTCGGCCATGGATGGGGGAGGGTGGTGGGCGGGACGTGGAAGGGTTTGGGAGGGGGGGGGATGGCGTGAAATGGGCACGGGGTTTTTGCTTTGTGCCACCGACGGACAGGCCAGGGGAGGACAAGCGCGCGCGTCCCGCCCGTCCGCTCGCTGTCCTTTTCACCCCAAAAGCGGCCCAAACTTGGGTCGGGATGGGTCGAAAGCTGACAGAAAACGGACAAAAATCCGTTTACGCCCGCGCGCTGGGCTGTCTGGTTTGTCCGTTTTGGCCCAAACGGACGCACCCGGACAGGATGGGGTCGCGCGCTGGAGTTGGCCTAACGACATCGGAACAAGTCCTTGCGTGTGCCCATAACATTTTCCCTTCATTTTTAGCTCTCATCTAATCCCAGCCCTCCATATCCAATTGGGCGACAGGCAATCAACCGAATGATGTGTGTGGCAGAGGATCCTAACCCCAAACAAACAGCAGGTAGTGAGATGTGGTGGGTGATGATGGTGATGGAATGCCATGGGCGACCGTTGGTTAGCACATTCACATCACCTGATCATAACCAACATTCTATAGATTTGCATGAGGGGAAAGTTAATTAAACAACAACTTGCTTTGTTCTCTGGCAAGCTCTGGCTAAATAACCCCATAATAATCTATAGATGTGTTGAGCTCTGGGGATCCTAAGTTAAGCGAGCTCCAGACTGACAACTTAATTAAACACTCTGAGTCTTGCTCAGCACATATGCATGGCCATGTGCAGACAAGTGACCATGTCCTTTTCTTGTACTGGTAGGCCTGGGAATTCAATGTGGCATCACATGCCCGGTGAAGCAAACAAATTAGCTAAGCCAGAAGAGGGTAAATCATGGCAGGGAATTGATTATTACTAGGAGTACAATGGATTTCATCAGAATGGGAATATTCCAGGACCGGCAAACGATGACGACATGTGTGGATTCAAAAATTGCAAGCTTGTTTCTTTGTTGGCATTTCAGAAAATGTATATGGTCCCAAAACCAAAGGTCCTTCTGTTCAGTTTGTAATGCCCACATGGTGTCCGTTTGACAGATCGTGGGGTTTGACAGATATGCATATTTTAGATCATTGAGCTAGCTACATCCAGGAGTTACACTACCACATCCGCTCCAAAATATACTATGCTTTAATGCACCTGGATGAACAGTAAAAATACAAAAAGGGTAGTTTTTTTAAATTCATTTATTTTTGTCAGAAAAACATTGAGGAGTGCTTAACATGTGTGTGAAGTTTTGTGATGAAATAACATTCGCGGAGCACTGATTTTTGAAAGTATTTTGGAGCACTGATTATTTTTGCCACACATCCATGAATGTTATTTCACCAAATAAATTTGCACTCGCGCCAAAAGCTAAGCAATGTTTATTCTCCAAAAAACCTCAAAACCTTTTGAATTTCTTATATTTTTTTGGATTTTACTGTTCATACCATGTGCCTGTGAGCCCAGGACTAGAAGCACATATTCATGCAATAAAACTTCTTTATCTTTGACAAATTGTAATCAACAAAAATGATTTATTAGGTTGAAATAATACCCAGGACAATGGGTAGTCCTACTACGCAGAGATAGGATTTCCTGCTCCCGAACTTCACGGAGTCCTTAGAAAACAAATTAAAAAAAAGGAGATTTTATGTTTGAAATTCTGGCAAAAATACACATGTATACAGATACGTATACTACGTTTCTGTAAATTTTCATGATGAAATATTTGATGGTGTGAGCTTGACCAAAATAATAATAATAATGGACTTTTGTAATTTATAGTACATGTGCTAGAATACATGATTTTATCCTTCTTGATAGCTAACATAAATCATATTTCATCGTCAAAATTTACAGAAATGTGGTATATATCTCTATTTACTCCCTTCATTTCTTTTTAGTTTGCATATAAAATTTATAAGAAGTCAAACTACATAAAGTTTGACCAACTATGTAGAAAAAAATATCAACATTCAAAATACAAAATCAATATCATTAGATGCATCATGGTGTTAATTTTCATACTATATAACTTTGGTATTGTAGATATTGATATATTGTAATATAAATTGGTCAAACTTTGTGAAGTTT
Source organism: Triticum aestivum (assembly GCF_018294505.1). Classification (NCBI taxonomy): domain Eukaryota; kingdom Viridiplantae; phylum Streptophyta; class Magnoliopsida; order Poales; family Poaceae; genus Triticum; species Triticum aestivum. The sequence goes on from NC_057799.1 coordinate 359,209,982, forward strand.
GACTTTAAATCATCTTATACACGGAGTAAAAGTAAACAGAGGGAGTATGTGTGTAACAAACTCTAGTCTTTTTTTAACCTCAGAATATGAATTATGATTTTTTTTAAAAAATCCAGGCTCCATGAGCCTAGAATCTAAGGCATTTTAGTACTAAGTATTTCTACACAATATATATACATAGTATAAAAGCCATACGTGCCTAAAAGGTATATTCTTGATTGGTTAGAGGGTCGAGCTGTAACCCATATCATAGTAAATACAAGGGCATTCCCAGTGCTCTAAAGTGTACTATATCTAAAATACATTGTCAAAATAAAAATCTCATGTGACAACATATGTAATGAGGAAAGAGAATACTACTATATCTTAAGCTAGATATAGCTATAAGCATAGAAAGGAAGGAAGCTTTTTCTTTTACAAGTCGTATTAAAAGAAAGGGATAATTAGATTTGTGCCCCTAGTTGTGTCCCACTCGGCTGTTTTATCCCTAATTTCCAAAAGTCACCGGTTCTGCCCAAGTCACTTCGCTCCTCTTATGCATTTGTCCTTTGACCGTCACTTTCAAAACTTCATAACTAATTCATACTAGATCAGAAAAATGCAAATAAGATACCAAAATGTTCAGAAAAACATCACCATATGTGAGTGTCATTTGCATTCATGACAAAAGTGTTGGAAAGTGCCCACCGAGTTTTAGCTCCTATGATACCACCATGAATAGTAAAATCTAGAAAAAAAATTGGTGGCAAAGAATGACAAATGTTTTAAGTGCTTGCCAAGTTTCATCAGGGAATGACATTCGTGGATGTAGTGGCAAAAAAATCAACACTCCAAAATAGATTATTTTTTTGCCACGACTTCCACGAATGGCGTTCCCTGATGAAACTTGGCAAGCACTTAAAACATTTGCCATTCTTTTCCATCAATTTTTTTAAAGATTTTACTATTCATGGTGGTAACATAAGAGCTAAAACTGGGATGGGCACTTTCCAGCACTTTTGTCATGAATGCAAATGACACTGACATATAGGTGATGTTTTTCCGAATATTTTGGTATCTTATTTGCATTTTTCTGATTTAGTATGAATTAGTTATGAAGTTTGTAAAGTGACGGTCAAACGGTCAAAGTGCAAATGCATAAGAGGAGCGAAGTGATTTGGGAAGAACCGGTGATTTTTGGAAATTAGGGGTAAAACAGCCGAGTGGGACACAACTAGGGGACATAAATCTAATTATCCCTAAAAGAATGTACTTTTAGATACAACTCAGATATACTACTCCTTGTAAAACCATTTTACGAGATGTCCATAAAATTTAGTGGAAGTTGACATGTGAGATGTTTTCTCAGATCTCGTAAATATCTTCCCTAAATCAGTTTTTTATATATTTCCCATTAAAGAAGCATACAAATGGCACATGCATGTATATACTATCATCATAATAATTCGAACGAGGTTATTTCTGATACATATACTTGATACTCATATCAAATCCACAAATTTATGAAATTCCATTTGAAATTCACATTCAAAAGGAAACATAACAAATCCGGTAAATGATTCGAAGTAGACATAACAAATGGTTCAAACACGAAGATCAAACATGCAACATATGGTTCACCTAAACAAGAACATCAACACATAAAGCATAAATAGAAAATCAATCATAGAACATCACTTCTGACTTCTATCACCATTGCCACTCCAGTGCATCCGCAATTCCTATCATCTTTGGTGCTTAAATTACTACCTTCATGATCTCAAGATATTGTAGATGGGCTACCTCAACTCATGCAGGGTTAGTGAACATGCTTTTCTATTCTTGCTCCATTTTTTTGTCTGCATTTCGCGTGCAAAGACATTTGGCTTCTCTTCTTCGATTGAAGTCTTGCGTTCCTCACATGCACTTTTTTTATTCCCTCTTACTTTTTCTTGCTACGATCTCTTCCACCTCAATCTTGAACACAACTACGTCTCCTCCATTTTTTTTTCTTCCTCACCTTTCCTTTTGGGTGGCCCTTTTGTAGGGAGCTTGGGGTAGTGGTGGGTTTAGGATTTAGGACTTCGTCAACATGATCATCGGTATCTTCATTGTTGTGCACTTGTGTAGCCGATGATGATTTTGCCTTCCTCCTCCGGTGAAGATGCTCATTTTCCCTAATTTTTCACTTCTCATTGATCTGGAGCAATGCCCAATAATGGTACATGAAAAATACTTACTTTTTGGATCCCTATGCTCGTACATGTTGTTTGTGTAGCCGAGTTTTCAAGTTTAAAATTTCACATTAGAAACCAGGGATAAACAATTTATAGAAAAGTTTGAACAACAAATACTCACTAGCATGTCCTTTGTCATTACACTAGGTTTGACATGTTCTACATCAGTAACAGAACCTGCCCAACAAGTGCAAGATTCCTAAATCAAGGCTCATCGACCATCGAGTGGCTTAATGGAGCGCTCAATTGAAAGAGACACATTGCGATGACAGTGATCTGCAATGTGCTTCCAGTAGGTCTTTATGCTTTGATCAGCCCTTGTTCTCAGATCAATGCTTACACAATGGCATGCCATGACAACGCTTTATCCTCCTCCATGGAGCAGTTGCTCCCCATGTTATTTGTTTTCGAAGCAAAATCATCCTCATCCTCAAAAACAGTGGACAAAGACATATCATGTATGCTTACCGCCTCATTGATCATCTTCATATATGAATGTTGACTACATTATCGTAATTACGGAAGTAATGAGCAATACAAATTTCCATGTAAAATTATGATTATGAGTTGTACAAATTAAACAAATGAAGACCAATTTTTTTACCTTTCATTCGTTTCATCGTATGGCTCATTGACATTGTACATGTTGAAGTTGTCATCGGCCTCGAGGAAGGCCGACAACATCCTCGTGAAGGCCAGGTGAAGGTTGGCGGTGAAGGTGCCATCATGGAGGAAGGACCAGCCATGGTCTCACCCTTCCCTTTCTTCGACACTCGTGGCTTCAAATGTCAGTGCGGCGGGGCGGCGGGGATCGATGGCAGGGTAGGCCCGCTTGCCTGCGAGATCGGGCAGGCCGGGCCGACGGTGGCCAACAACGAAAGAGGTCGGGGTGGTCAGCGACACATGGCCTGCCGCGGGAGGCAGGGTGGGCGGCGGCGCCGTGGGATCGATGGTGGACTAGGCAGTGGGGTCGACGACGACAACATGTAGAGAGACACATGAAGTTTTACGCGGGAGATGAGAGGTACTTGGTGTGAAGCATTACAAGAAGGGCCATCTTCCCCCTGGCGGAGGGGAAGTTTTAAAGATTTTAAGACATGATGTAAGATATTTGCGACTTTATGAAACTGTTGGATCACTTTTCAACCAACTTCTTCTAAACCACAGTTATTTTACAGATATGGGCACCATGTGTGTGTGGGGGGTGGGGGTTGCGGGAGTCCAGACAACAGCCGCACAGGACTTCGACACCTCCGGGTCACCCAATCCCCCCTCTCGGTCCCATTTCTTCCACTCCGCCCCTTCTTCCCCCTTTCTTTGCATCTACACCCTCCACCTCCACCGGTGTCGCTATACCTCTCCGGCTGCTATAGAGGCATTGTTGGATGTTCGCACCCAACACCGACGCGCTAGCTCGCCCTGTCCACCATGTAGTCGTTTGTACCCAGGTACACTCCGCCCCCTTGTTGACGACCACCATGGCAGACACCACTCCCGGCAGGTGTTCAGTCAAATGCCATTGAGCTTATTTTCGAACGCTATGTCGTTTTTTAGAGTACGAAGGATGTCGAGCTACTTGACCATGGAGGATGAGTAGTTGTGCGATGCGTGGTTGCCCGTATTCGTGGATTTTGTAGGTAGGAGCAGATGGGGGGGGGGGGGCTTCTGGCAGCAAGTGAATGAATTGTTTCACACACGAATGAACAGTGCGCCTTCTGACATGTACATCATTCAAGGGCGCAACGTGAGGTTGTTATCGTATTGCTGGTATGCTATCCAAACCAGCATCACCAAGTTTTGTAATGTGGTTCGTTAGCTGAAGGCAAGGTGGCCATTACACGTGGCAAAGGACGAGATCGCAAGTTTTGCTTCCTCTTGCTCAACTTTGTTGATTGATTCATTCACTCAATGTTGGTCTGCACATTATGGAGCCCGCCCGCGCTGTCGTGATGTATCACAGGACAGATGGGCGGTCATTTACGTACACACACTACTGTATCAAGCCGAAGGGGGAGTATGTGGGGGACGACATGGTCCGTTGATAAAAAACTTGTTGGACATCTGGTTAATCTTGTCGAATTTTAGACATTGTTGTATTGGACTTAATTTACATGCTATGTGTGAATGATTTGTGCTATTTTCGATCCAAATTTGATGAAATCCGCCGTGTTTGCATGCATTTTGTACGGTTAGTAGAAACCCGAGTTGAAATGTATGCGGACAGCGTTGGATGGTGGCCTCCCGCATCTGTGTCCGCGGACTAGCCCTCCTATCCACGAACAGATGCGGGAGAAAATTTGCCTTCGCTGTTGGAGATGCCCTTACCAAAGAAAGCCCTCTGTAGCAAGGCCAGGTTTGTGGATCTAATTCAGAACAACTCCAACTGCCCGACCCTTTTCGTCCGCCCATGTTCCTTTGGGTCAAAGCGGACAAAACCCCCGGCCCAACGCACTGACCCAAACCGAAAACGCGTCCCTAAACGTCCGCCCGACGCATTTCAGGCTCAAATTTGGGCCGGGTTTGTGTCGGCGCAAACATGAAACAGACACGCCGCGGTCCCACATGTCGGTCGGCCAACCACCACACACGGTCATATTTATTGTGGCCACCTACCGCAGACCTACACGTCAGTGAGCGAAAGCTATGGAAGACCGTCCTTTTTTAATCCACGCGTGGGGGGGGGGTTGGGGGTGCTCATCCACTTCGACTGTCGTCCACATCTAGCCCCGTGAGCTCCCTCGCCGGTGGCAAGCAAACCCTAGCCATGGGATTCTTCAGTGGCAATGGCAAGAGCAAGCTCAACCCCGGCGCCAGCCCCTCCAGCGCTCCTCTTCTGCTGCCGCCGGCGCCTTCATGCCCCGTGAGGGAGCGACTCCACATCCCGGTTGTAACACCCCGGATGTAACTTTCCATATTTGTAACTCCGACTCTTGCCATTTTCGGCTATGTGTTATGATATTTCCCTTCGTGGTCGGGTTTTGTCTTTCGTTTTGCATTTTGTTCATGTCATGCATCTCATACCATGTCATCATGTGCATTGCATCTGCATACGTGTTCGTCTCTTGCATCCGAGCATTTTCCCCGTTGTCCGTTTAGCAATCTGGCACTCCCACCTCCTCCGGTGCACCGCTCTTGTTTTCGTTTCGTGAGCGGGTGTTGAACGTTTTCGGAATGGACCGAGGCTTGTCAAGTGGCCTTGGTATACCACCGATAGGCCACCGGTCAAGTTTTGTTCCATTTGGAGGTCGTTTGGTACTCCAACGATTAACCGGGCAACCGCAAAGTCCGTTTGTGTGTTGCAGAAAAACCCCTCTCTAAACAGCCCAAAACTCCTCTAAGTCTCTTCCATGCTCTAGGTCGTTCGATCACGATCGTGTGGGCGAAAACCGCACCTCATTTGGACTCTCCTAGCTCCCTCTACCTATATATACACCTCCCCTCCCGAAACATTCGCAGTCCAAATCCTAAAAAAAATCCCCGCCGCCACCGGACGTGTCCACCGCCGCCGGACACATCCCCGCCGCCGCGCCCGGCCAACCAGGCGCTGCCACGTGGCGCCGTACGCCGCGCCGCCGCGCGAGCCCGCGAGACCCGCGGGAGGCCCTCCCGGCCCAGATCCGGCGTCGCCCGCGCGCCTCCTCCTCTGACCCGCGCCGCCGCCCCTCGTCCTCCCGTCCGCCGCCGCGCCCGTCGACGCCGGCCGCCGTCCGGCGGGTGCCCGTAGGAGCCCGCGCCGCTCCTCCCGTCGGTGACCGCGCCGTCGCCTCCTCCTACGACCGCGCCCGTCGCCGCCTCCCCTCCGAGTTCCTCTCCTCCTCTCCAACGCCGTCGTCGCCGTCTCCCCCCCAAGCTCCGGCGAGCAGCCCAGCGAGCTCGGTCCTAGCCCCGATCTCGATCTGGTTTGACCTAGGTTGACCCCGAGATCCCCCCCGAAATATTTGCAAGTCTTGTTATTTTTTGCAGTATGTACCTCTGTTCATCGCATCGTAAGTCTCTGCATATAGCTCCGTTTCATGCGTGTAATATATCAAATTGTTCGCCTCATGATGCTCTTCATTTTGTTCCATTGCACCATGTTCATTTGAGGCCATCTTGATGCTCAAATCTCTCGTGCAAGAGTGCTAGTTGCTGTTATCTGCTGTTACTTATCAGAACTTGAGGATTTGTTATTTTTGTATCATTTAATCTATGCATCTTATGGGCATGAGCTCTACATGTGTTTTGTTGTATGCCATGCCATCTTTACAGAGGTGTATGCTATGTATTTTTGTGATCTCTGTGGTGACTAGCACAAGCATGCAAACTAGGCCCCGTAATGTTTCTGATTTCAGGGACTAAATTTTCTAAGTCTTTGTCTGCTGTTATTTTGTTGCTATGTATCCATGTGGCTACTGAGAGATCCATGCTTATTTTGGTGATGTTCAGTAAGGATGTTGTGTAGATATTGTTGTAATTGATCCATTCCTGCCCTTGTTTGCAATTATGGAGTGCCATAGCATGACTCAATCTTGCTCTACTTTCGCTATAAAATAATTCTATTCAATCTTGCCAAGCTTGTTGTAGTTGTTCCATACATGCCATGTACTTGCTCTTGCCATGGATAGCTTCATAAACATGCCATATTGCTGTAGGTATGCTTGTTTTGTCATGCATTGCTTTGTGGTGAGTGCATCAAGCTCACCAAGATGCCTTCATATTATTGTTTCTGCCATGCTCTGTTTTCTGCTAAGTCTGAAACCTGTTAACGTAACTTGCTATGTTTACATGGTTGACATCATATCTTCTGGTCCTTTTTGGCTTATGGTCAGTAAGGGACTTTTGTCATATGCATTTAGCAGAATACTTCCATGCCTTGTTTTGCCATGTTAAGTTCCTGTAGCATGTTCATTTCGTGCTCTAAACATTGCTACCTGATGCTGTTTCTGCCATGTCCAGTAATTTCACCAAGTCTGTGAACCTGTTATCTTTTGCTCTTTTGCCATGCTTGTTTGAACCTGTTATGTTGTGAACTAGCCGTAGCTCATTGTTCATCTTTTGTCAAGCATCTCCTGTAGATTACTGCCATATGCTTATTTGCCATGTTGAAGTGGTGTAACATTGTTACTTGTTGCATTTTAAGTGCTACCATGCTGTTAATCGTAGATTCATGTCATTCTTGTTTTGCTTGCCATTTGCAAACCGTGCCTCCGTTTCCGGTGATCTTTATATCGATTTCAACCGAAATCATCTCATCTTTCTAGTGGCATGCTTGGTTTGCCAAGTTACTGCCTTGTTCATCATTTTCCTTCCGGAGCACGCATATGCATCGCATATCATATCTTGCATATCATTCATGTATTGCATCATGTTGCTTGTGCATTTCCCGTGATTGATTGTGGTTCCATTGCTTGTGTTCTTGTCTTGGGTAGAGCCGGGAGACGAGTTCGTGAACGAGGAACCTGTTGAGTACGCTTACGAGGATCAAGCTTTCGACAACTCTGAGAACCTTGCAGGCAAGATGACCACCCCTCGAAATCACTTCTATCTTTGCTTTGCTAGTTGTTCGTTCTATTGCCATACTGCGCTACCTACCACTTGCTATATCATGCCTCCCATATTGCATGACAGCCTCTAACCATCCTTTCCTAGCAAACCGTTGTTTGGCTAAGTTATCGTTTTTGCTCAGCCCTTCTTATAGCGTTGCTAGTTGCAGGTGAAGTTGAAGCTTGTTCCATGTTGGAACATGGATATGTTGGGATATCAAAATATCTCTTATTTAATTAATGCATTTATATATTTGGTAAAGGGTGGAAGGCTCGGCCTTATGCCTGGTGTTTTGTTCCACTCTTGCCGCCCTAGTTTCCGTCATACCGGTATTATGTTCCTTGAGTTTGCGTTCCTTACGCGGTTGGGTGATTTATGGGACCCCCTTGACAGTTCGCCTTGAATAAAACTCCTCCAGCAAGGCCCAACTTTGGTTTTACCATTTGCCACCTAAGCCTTTTCCCCCGGGTTTTCGCGAGCCCGAGGGTCATCTTTATTTTAAACCCCCGGACCAGTGCTCCTTCGGGTGCTGGCCCAAACCGAGCGATGTCCGGCGCCCCCTGGGCAACCAGGGTCTATGCCAACCCGACGTCTGGCTCATCCATTGTGCCCTGAGAACGAGATATGTGCAGCTCCTATCGGGATTTGTCGGCACATCGGGCAGCTTTGCTGGTCTTGTTTTACCATTGTCGAAATGTCTTGTAAACCGGGATTCCGAGACTGATCGGGTCTTTCCGGGAGGTTTATCCTTCGTTGACCGTGAGAGCTTATGATGGGCTAAGTTGGGACACCCCTGCAGGGTATTATCTTTCGAAAGCCGTGCCCGCGGTTATGAGGCAGATGGTTATTTGTTAATGTCCGGTTGTAGAGAACTTGTCACTTGACCCAGTTAAAATACATCAACTGTGTGTGTAGCCGTGATGGTCTCTTCTTGGCGGAGTCCGGGGAGTGAACACGGTTTGAGTTATGCATGAACGTAAGTAGGAGTTCAGGATCACTTCTTGGTCATTACTAGATGACGACCGTTCCGTTGCTTCTCTTCTCGCTCTCTTTTGCGTATGTTAGCCACCATATATGCTTAGTGCCTGCTGCAGCTCCACCTCATTTCACCATCCTTTCCTATAAGCTTAAATAGTCTTGATCTCGCGGGTGTGAGATTGCTGAGTCCTCGTGACTCACAGATTCTACCAAAACAGTTGCAGGTGCCGACGATGCCATTGCAGATGATGGGATCGACCTCAAGTGGGAGTTCGACGAGGAACGTGGTCGTTACTATGTGTCTTTTCCTGATGATCAGTAGTGGAGCCCAGTTGGGACGATCGGGGATCTAGCATTTGGGGTTATCTTATTTTCATTTGGATCTTGACCGTAGTCGGTCTATGTGTGTATTTTGGATGATGTATGATTTATATTTATGTATTGTGTGAAGTGGCGATTGTAAGCCCACTCTCGTTATCCCATTCTTGTTCATTACATGGGATTGTGTGAAGATGACCCTTCTTGCGACAAAACCACAATGCGGTTATGCCTCTAAGTCGTGCCTCGACACGTGGGAGATATAGCCGCATCGTGGGTGTTACACCGGTGCACCAGGCGCGGTGGCACTGGCAGTTCCAGCAGCCGCTGCCGTGCCCAGATGTCACGTTGCCACACTAATGGCACCTCGATCTACAACGCAGCCCGGTGCTGGCAGTGCTGCGGTTGCGGCGGGCTCACGCCGAGGAGGTACGGCGGCGCCGGGAGCTCCTGGCGCCGAAGCAGCGCCGGCTACCTACGTACGCACCGGACTCTCCCGATTAGGAGGTCTGGTTTGCCCTCGAGCACGAGGAGCAACGCCGTCGTGGCCTCCAGCACCACCACATCTACCCCCACCGCCCTCAGTCGTCAAGCCGGAGAGGAGGCTGCCTACCAGGCAGCATTGGCGGCGGCCATGCAGACCTCCATCAAGGAGGAGCGGCGCAAGGCGGATGAGGAGGTAGCCTACGAGGCGAGGCTGAGCCCAAGGTCGAGCCGCCGACGCCGGAGCCCGTGGAGCGCTACGTATGGTTTGGCGGGCTGCGCGAGTGGGTCAGCCTCCCTCCCTCGCGTGGCTCGGCGCGACGCCGGCGCAGGAGCAAGTGTACCTCGAGCAGTGGAAGGCCCGCGTGCTGGCTGCGGAGCGGGAAGAGGGCGAGCGCGAAATGCAGGTCGAGCGCCAGCTAGAGGAGGAGCGTCGTGCCCGCGGACAAGCAGTCTAGCCGGCGGTGCAGGGCGACGTGGCCCCGGCTTCGGTGGCGACATTCCCCTGGGCTGGCCCGGTGCCGGAGTTGATCGACCCCACCAGCCCCGGGTCGGACGATGAGGATGCATAAGGCAGCGCGTGGCGGCACAAGTTTTTTTAATTATGTTTAATTAATGTTTATGCGGACTTTGGCCCGCGGTTGATCGGCTTTTAATGTTTAATTATGTTTAGTTTGAATGTGTTTGATTCTAAATCCGCAGTTAACACAAATGTATTGGTCAACATTCTATGCACGCGTCGACCGAAATGAAAAAACGAACACGGGTGTCTATACAGCCTATCTAAATAATAAAAAGCGGACGAAATCGTGCGTATGTTTGGATCGGCGGTTGGAGTTGCTCTTCGTTTCACAACGTAGTACCTAGTGAAACGTTTACGAGCAGTCCGCTACGCAGTGGAACGTTTACGAGCAGTCACGGACTGGTGGCCCCGCTAATTTAACAGCGGTCCATGGGTCCGCATGTCACTATGTCAGAGCCTGTCCCTCGTAATTTTGGCCGTGCACGCAGTGCATCATATCCCAGCTACGCGCGCCCCAGTAGAGCTGCCCATTGCACTAGTAGGTGAGCCCATCAGCTCTTGTGGCGAGCGAGACAGGGAAAAAATGTGGATTTAAGCATGCATGGAAAGTAGCGAAACGATTCGGCATGCAGTGATTGGGGAGATGAAATCGATGATGAGATGATTGAAGGTGCGATTGATGAGATGGGAAGGAGGCGCTCCGTACAACTACTGCTACAGCAGTGGCAGTAGCAGCAGGGGCCGGCATTAGCAACAGCGGGGCAGATTGCGAGATCTTTGCGACTTGATGGCGCCACTCTTTCCTCTCACGCCTAGTAGGAAAAAAATGCTATATCGACGTCTTCTCCACACCCTTTAATCCATTCGATCGTCTACATTCACTCCATCTATTCACACACAAACACGCCACCGTGTACTTGTCGCCTCGAACGTGATAGACAAGACACATTGTCGAAGAAGCCTCATCGAGAGTGTGATACAAACACACATCAATGAGGTCTTTTGAAAACCTGATACCCCACACATCTGGGAGGGACTGTCACGGAGTGTGGCGGCTATGCATTGCCCTAGATCGACTCATCAAGAGCATCGGGCCGGTCCGGCAACTTGGCTGTACAGCCGGGCCATGCATAAATTTGCATACAACAACATAATTATCGTGCGGTAGAATTCAGATATGACCTTGAATGGAGATGACCATAGAAGAAAGTTATCCATTTGGACGAGACGAACAACTTTCATGCTGAACGTTTTGCGACTCGAAGTCATCTTGAAGGTGTTTTGTCACGTTTTGTATCTTCTGCAATAGAAAAAACATGAAACTTTGCCCGGTCAATGCCCGGACGCCCAAACCTTTGCCCGGCTTCAATTCCAACCTCCTGATGCCTCCGAGCAATTACTCAGGCAATTTCCTATATGTCCAACTCTCCGTCCGGCCCTGGGCTGGACTGTCCAACCATTCTCAGATCCCGCTGATGCAGTGCACTGTTTTGGCCACCGCGGCTGCATACACTTCAGATTGAGATATTATGAAAAAAGCAAAGTTGTTGGCCATGACAATATCAAGAATTTCATGGTTATCACTTTTCCATTTGAAGTGATCTTAATTGTGTTTTCTGTCGTGCCATAATCTGGTGTCAATACGTGCATCTCTGAATTTGTCATAACTTTTGTGTCTGAGCTTCGTTTTGGACCACATTTATCTGCATTTTGATAATCTTAGAGAGTGCCATAAAATGTAAAATCAAATCTTAAAATTGACTTCACCTCCCTATGGGTTCAAGCCATTCTTTATGATCATGCCACTTTTGATCGCCAAACACTTCCCCTAAGAGTAACTTGGTTTCATAATAATCCGCATGTAGATTATGATATGCTTGATGAATATTTGATTTGCGTGGCACGATCTTTTGCATTTCCACCTATCCATATTTGCTAGCATCTCCTGTATCGTGCAATGTCCACTCCCACCTTGAGATTTGGTGCATCCTTCGCAGATACATCCAAACCCCGTGGAGAACTTCCTTTTGTTCTCCTACACATAAACCACCTACCTTCCTTAAAAAGTCACCATATCTACCTATCATGGCATCGGTAACCATTTCGAGATATATTGTCATGCTACTTCGTTCATCATTCATTACATGATTAGAGATATTTATTTGCCTTGCATGATCGTTAGAAAGCTTGCATGATATTTACATGGCTTTTCCATTTTTGTTTTCTTTGCTATGCTAGATCATTGCTCATACTGGTGCACTGCTAGAGGCATTTAGTAGAATTTTTTGCATCATGTTTACTACTTGTTGAATTATGAGTACCATTATTGTATTAATCTTCATCATAGAGTGTTGCCGCTACAAGTGAGGATAAAAAAAAGAGCCATGAAGGCAACTAAATAAGGAAAAGAAAAAGAGCCATGGAAAAGAGACAAAGAAAAAAAAACTAAAAAAGAGAAAGAAGAGAGAGAGAGAAGGGGTACGATACTATCCTTTGGTACACATATGTGCTTCAAAGTAGCAAATTGCATTTCCTATAAGAGTTTTTGTATGCTTCATGATCATATGCTAGTTGGGGATTTTTTACATTATAGAACTTGGCTTGCATATTCCCATGATGAGCTTCCTCAAAATTCTCTAGGTCTTCCTAAGCTAGCAAGTTGGATGTACGCCCTATGAGGGATCTAGAAGATAGGTCTAGAGGGGGGGGGGGTGAATAGACACTAACAAGGCAAAAGGTGCAGTTTTTAATTCTCTTGAAGTTTAGGCAGATTTTAGCACAAGTTAAATGGCAACCAATACAATCTGCACATGCATATCTAGAGTATAGGCCGCAGATAAGGAACAACATGCAAGTGCAAGAAAGTAAAGGGAGATAGAGATAGGAAGATCAAACGCAATGAAGAGACGACGATTTTTGGCGTGGTTCCGATAGTTGGTGCTATCGTACATCCACGTTGATGGATATTTCAACCCACAGAGGGTAATGACTGCGCGAGTCCACAGAGGGCTCCACCCATGAAGGGTCTACGACGAAGAAACCTTGTCTATGCCATCATGGTTTCCGAGCACGAAGGACTAGCCTCACTCGGGGTAGATCTTCACGAAGTAGGCGATCTCCTTGCCCTTACAAATTCCTCTTGTTTTCGCGTCCGCGACGGACCACAGGGGCTCCCAATGTGACACGTAACCGACCTAGGAGACACCACTCCCAAAAAGGTAATAGATGATGTTGTTGATGATGAACTAATTGCTCTTGTGCTTCAAAAGATAGTCTCCCCAACACTCAATCACTCTCTCATGGATTTGACATGGTGGTGGGAGTAGGATTGAAGTGGAAATCAACTCAAGGGGGCTAGAAATCAAGGATCAAATGGTTGGAGTGGAATCCCTTAATGTCAACACAAGTGTAGGTGGTTCTCTCTCCGAAAATGGATATGGGAAGTGGTAGTTTAGTCCTGGTTGCTCTCTTTGAGAGTAGGTGGTGTGGGTGGGGTATATATAGCCTTCACCAAAAATCCTACCATTACAGACCTTTATGCACAACTTGGTGGGACCAGGTGAAACACTTGATGAGACCGTCCAGTGCAAAATATTTGAACTTCAGACGTTTCGGTGAGACCGGATGAATCCACTAGGTGTGACCGATTTATGATGATCTTAGCACTTTCCATGCTTTGGTGACACCCATCGGTTTCACTCGGAAATTCTGAAGTGAAAACAATGGGTTACAGATGGTTTGGCAATGCACTTCGGAGTCACCGAATGTCATCTCAGTGAGACTGAATTTCTCAGGTTTAGGAAGTGGCTTTGTCAAGTGTATCTCGTCGGGTCCAGGTTGGAATGATTCGGTGGATTTAGGGTTTTGGACAAATAGGATTTTGGGGGTGTGGTTGACGGTGTTTGGAGCAATATCTATAAGCACTTGATAAAATTACTCATGATCAAAACCTCATCCCCTTTTAATAGTATTGGCTTTCCTATGGACTCAATGTGATCTTTGGTCACTTATCCAGAAATGCAGAGTCTTGAAGCTATGCCAATGCGTGTCCTTTGTAGCTTAAGGGATCCACATCTCCATGCATCTACTAGCCTAGGTTGAACCTTTCCTAAAAGGTACTTGAGGAAAACATTAGTCCAACAACATGAACTACCAAAACCACCAAGGGAGCAAATGTGCTTTCACCCCACTAGTCAGTTAGAGAGTGTATAGTAAAAAAGTCAATTAGAGTGCTTTCATACATTCATAACTATAGTACATCCATTGCATTGCAATCCCTACTCCTCGCACTAGCATCGATTATAAGGCCTCTCCATTGCCTAATGATCTGTCGCGTCAGTGTCAGACCTTCTTCCATGTATTGTCTTCTTTTAGACCTCTATCATTATTCTCCTTTTCCGTTTAAGTGTAATGATCAAAGCTTGCATGAAAACACAAGTTGAGTATTGAGTGGTTGAAAAGGGAGAGTCGTGTGATTAATTTAATTGACCAACACTCTGGGTTGTGTTATGATAAAAAGTTTGATATGGTAAAACCTTAGAGCGTCAAGTCTCGTGATACACTTGACATTCTTTCTTATAGTGTTGATGATCATGATGTGAAAGCCTTGACCCATGATATAAAAGAATAATTTTGCTTATATATTTTGATGTTACTTGCTTTATATAACTATAAACTATTGCATTGCATCACTATCCTTTGAAGTCATACATAATTACATGCTAGGCTAGTAATAATTCATGCTAGTGACATTTACAATAAAAAATTATTTTGTCATCATCTACCTACTCGAGGAGTAGTAGGGATTAAACTTAGGGAAGTTGATACGTCACAAACACATCTATAATTTTGATTGTTTCATGCCATGTTTATATCATTTCAGCCGCATTTTTTGCACCAATTTATATTATTTTCTAGACTAACCTATTAATTCAGGGCCCTGTGCCATTTGCTGTTTTCTGCATGTTTTTCGTTTTTTAGGAAATTCAATTTTATCGGGTAAAAATGCAAAAATAAACAGCGAAGGAATTTGATCTAGAAGGATCCATCAGCAACCGGCATAGGCCAGGTGGTTACCCAAGGGCCCCCACACACCAGCCCACGCGTCAGGGGTGTGGCATGGTGTGGCCACATGCCCCCCTGAACCTCCATTCCACCGCCTCTTAGTCCATGTGCCTTTATAACCTCTGAAACCCTCCCTGATTTTTACGTCCTAATATTTTGCCATCGCACACCTCTATTTCACGATGATCCAATATGGAGGCCTTTTCCGTTACTCTGTCGGAGGGGAAATTCTTCACAGTGGCCAACCCAATCACATTGAAGGCCATTGTGATTGCCAGTGAGTAGTTTCCATTGGACTATGGGTTTATAGCAGTAGCTAGATGATGTCCTGCAAGTGCACAGGGCTATGCAGCAATTTCTTGATAAGGAAGGTTTGTCGATCCCGCAGTGAGCGAATAGGATGGCACCACAATCTCCGCAGCTGTGTTGTCACGAACACAACCACGCTCACACCAAAACCCGAGTTTGGAAATAGTTCACTTAAGTCGGTGTCCCTCGAGCATGCAGGAAGCCACACGACGCTCAACATATCCATACATGAACAATAGAGGTCGAGGATGTCATTGGGGAGATCGCTCCAGTCGCGGCTCATATGGATGTTGCGCGGTTCGCATTCGGCCATGGTGGAGTTTGGAAGGTGGGGTTTTTTGGGGCTTGATTTATGGGGGAGAAGGCTCTCGGTGCTGGAGCGGCTAGCGAGGGAATAGTGGTGCTGGGGGAGGCGAGCGAGGCGAGGGTACGCGTGGGCATAGTGAGATGATGAAGAGTGACCTCAGGATCTCCGGCGAGATGGAGATGGAGTTCGAGTGGAGCTAGGGGAGAGGGAGACGAGGCGAGGCATGCTATACAACGGCGGTCACAGTGATTGTGCAGTGCACAAGGTGAGGCTGACTTTAGTAACTCGAACACGCCGTCTGGACTAGTGTCACCTCGTGCGCATGGTCTTGTCACTTCACTATGAGGACCGGAAGAATACTATTTTGACCAACAAGTGTACTACAGTTGTACTACTGCTACTACTAGTAACATACATAGTAGTACTGTATAGCGAAAAGAGGTCTCCCGTGCTAGTGTGCCTCTGAGTTCACTTCATCCTCCAGGTAGCATGCATATTGCGAGCAGAACCAAATTCTCATGCATGCGGAAGCACGAAGAAGGGCCTTTTCTTTTTTGAGGATAACCGCATATTCCTTAACCAAAAAATGTTGTGTCACCCACGCACGTGCCAATATCCATCCGAACTAGCTACGACATATTATTTTTGTATATATGTTTGTGTAGGTCCCACCTGTCAGGAGGGGTGCAGAAATAAAAAAGGAATTATAGAATGTGTTCGCCACGGTGATTCGAAAGAGTGACCTCAACTAGCCAGTGGCACATGTCATGCTAGAAGGATGGGCATGTACACGGACAGGTACCACTCCTCAGTCTACCCGCATAGCCTTTTCGTTTAGTCTACCTAGCCGTCTAATCAAGTGCCTGCATGCCACTTCTCCCATTTACTTCTCCATCAGGAACTGATTTTCCTCGGCTTCTTCACCTCTCCTTCATCTTCATTTGCATCCAAACCCCACTGCATTCACATTGTTTTAACCTCTTCACATACTCCTGGAGTAATTCCGAAGCCCCTTTAAATAATCATCTTCTTCAGGTAGACTAGCCATCTAATCCTAATTTTCCAAACCATAGCCCTCCGGTCCAGCGGTTCCAAATGGCGAAAGAGATCCAGATGCATGTTTTAGCGTCAAACATGTCCTCGTCGAAGGCTCGTTGAGCATAGTTGCCACCATCACCGACCGCCCAAGGGTTGTTCGGGACTGGATCAACAATGTATCCAACTCCCTAAAAAAGGTGGAGATGAAGGTCATCGGTCTCGACGCAGAGTACATGGAGCATGCCACTGGGAAGATCCAACGCACCGTCGTCCTTCAGCTGTGCCTCGAAGACGATGTTTTGGTGTATCACATCATACATGCGCCCTCCATAACAGGTGAGCTCCATGATTTCATGTCTCAGGAGGACATATACTTCTGTGGGGCAGCCATCGAAGGGGACAAACAGAAGCTGGCGCCGTACAACCTTGATTTGAAAAACATCGCTGACCTACAAACCAAAATCAAAGTTCCTGTAGAAGATTGTGATAAAGAAACACCATCCCTATCGACATAGCAAATTTTGTGCTAGGAACAAATCTTCAGAAGGGTGACGAGATGCTAGCACTATGGTTGTCTAGATGGGAGAATTATCGCTTGACGTACGAGCAGATAAAATATGCTGCCCTCAATGCCCGTGTGAGTTTCGAGATAACTACAAGGTCCAAAGAGCTTGTTGCGAAGCCGTCTCCCATAGAAAGTGAGAAGAAGAAGAAGAAGCTGCACCAGCAGCAGGGCATTATAGATGGATGAACTATTTCCTCTCTTGTAAAGAAAAATTCCTCTCTGTGTATATTGATATAGATGAACTATTTCAATTGTGTGCATGTTTTTGGAACAAGTGTAGTAGCATAGGTCCGCTTGACTATAAGGAACTATTTATCTGCCTAGCTTTCTCTACTACTCCTTGCAGTGATCGGTATGCAATGCATGTGTCAGTAGACATGACAGCTTGTCCATGGAAGTTGAACTACGACGACCATCATGTTTCTACCACTGCCACTCGCGATTCCCACGATTCCGCTCCAACCCACGACACCACGCCCCCCCACATGCGCCTCACCCCTCTCGGCCGCACCGCCCCTCTGCCTTTGTGTGCATGACATGCGGGCCAGCTGAAATGCGGCGACCATCATGTTTCTACCATAGCCACACGCGATTCCCACGACGCCGCTCGAACCCATGATACCACACGTCCCCCGACCTGTGCCTCACCCCTCTCGGCACCACCGCCCCTCTGCCTTCATGAGTATGACATGTAGACCAGCCACCTGTTGGGTCCACATGTCATTGACACAAAGGCAGGTGTAGTAAGGCGCTGAAGCTCAGTCTCGTGGGCCCCGAGAGGGAAATGTAACTCCTGCGCCAGGCCTTGTGGTTCTATTGTTGCACGAACTCGTGTCAAACTCGAGATTTATTTCTTACTACTAGTACCAATGTGCCGGCCCGTGCGTTACAATGGATCCAAAGTAGTAGAATAGTACTTATTCACAAACTTGAAATATAAACACTCTAGTTTTGATATACATATATCAGTAAAAATAAATCATGCTTCACTCAAAATATTCTCCTCAGGCTGTTTTGATGAGGTGAGGGACGGGTGTGGCTGGTTTGAATATAAGAACAGGTTTAAAAGAATTGGAGCAGGGTTTTTTTAAACATTTTGTAGCGTGGCACGGCATCCAGTGCACCTAAGCGTCTGAAAAAATTGGACTATACTCTTAAGATATTTACATGCTCCTAGTATTGGAATGCACTCTAAACACATTATCTGTTTATTTTTCTCTAGCCTTTCCTCGCCATGCAAACATGCCACATAAGCTAGTCATGCATGCAATCCATAAATTGCAATATACTTGCGTTACTCTCCAGCATGCAATGCCGCCACACCATCTATTCATGCCTGTTAGTCATAGGTTTTTTTTGCATTAGTCTTGTTCCTTCACATGCATATCGGCGTCTTCATAGGAGGAGAGATAATCTTGCATGTCCCCCACCACCTGCATATCAGCGCGGGACTCCTCGAGCGCGCACTGTAGCTCGCGCTCCACCAGGGCGCGGCGGAGTCACGGGATTTTCCTAAACCGCGATGGGCACCATGCAGTACTCCTCGTCGCCGGGGGCGCGGTGCTCGCGTCCCAACTTCTGGGGTACTGTCTGGGGCACATGCTCATCCACCTCGTGAGCCTCCAGGATGCCACGCTGGCTGCCATGCTGTCGGAGCACACACTCGTGCGCCTGAGCGACGAGGATGCGATGTTCGCGGGCGTGCTGCTGGAGCACGCCCTCGTCCACGTCGAGAGTGGCGAGGGTGCGATGTTTGCGGGCGTGCTCACACCCACGTCGAGAGCGGCGAGGATGCGATGTTCGCGGGCGTGCTCTCATCCACATTGTGAGCGGCGAGGATGCGATGCACCTCCTCGTGACCGACCAGGGCGTGCTCCTGGAGCACGGCTACCCCTCGTGGCCGACGAGGGCGAGCCGCTAGATCACACTATCCTCCGCATGGCCAACGAGCGCGCGCTACTCACGGACGTCGAGGGCGTGCTCCACCACGGCGATGTCGGAGACTCCATCCTCTTCCCAGGCCTCGGCGCCATCCACTTCGGCAACATCTGCGTGCCCCGGTGGGTGTTGTGTACGTATGGGAGCTTCGAGCTACAGTACCAGTGGGGGCGGGGGTTGATCTTTTCGTGGTTTCACATGGTATGAGGAGAAATATAGAAAAGTAGCACAATATGTTGGAACGTGTCGGAGGAAGGCTGGCAGGAGCAGTACAACAAACATCACGTGCGCAGCATATTTTGAGAAGGGTTTAATGTAATTTGTGTGACATGGGTCTGTGTGGATGTACGAGTAGTACATCCATATCATTGACATTCATGCACGCATCAAACATTTGTGTTCACGATTTCACCTATTTTCATATTCTGTTTGGGAGTGGACTTTATCTTTGTAATTGGAGCTCATTTTTGCAGATGGTTTCAATTTAGACCATGCATGTATATTGTGAGAGATAGATATAGAGAGAATATTTTTGTGACAAAGAGAGAGAGATATAGCTTGACCAAATTTGGTCAAAACAATATGAACATTTACACTAACAAAGTTACATGACGTGGAAAAAAGCGATGATATATTTGGTGGTGTATATGTTAATACATTTTCGTACAAACTTGTTGAAAGTATAGAAAGATTGACTTTAGAGAAACCCAATAACTCTACTCTTATCTCTACTTTTTTTCTTATAAAAAACAAAGTTGGTGATGATGGTGTGCCTGCCATCCTGCAATATTGGCCGTCCGATCTATATGTGACAGATAGGAAGGAAACTGTTGCAATTTCGCAAAAAGACACCCGCACCCCTCTCCACATTGCAGATAAGGCCTTCCCACATCCATCCTTATCTCCCACAAGAATTATGCAAAAGGATACCCGCACCTCTCTCGTTCATCCTTGTCTCCCACAACTTCATTGTTGAGTAAATAAAAAAGGAAGCCTATGGAACAATCTGGCATGGTGTCCGCTGCCGCCGTCGTCCATCCCAATGCCTCTGCTAAGTCCAACCACCAATCACCACCGCACCTCACTCCTCCTCACCTTATCTCTCATATTTCTCGAGATATCATTTTTAATGAAATTTCAAGATTGATATACAAATTGCCTCTGTTTTCCTAATCTTTCAGAATGTTTGGATTACAGAAGTATTCGAGAGTTACAGATTACTACAAATTGTTCTGTTTTTGACAGATTCTGTTTTCTTTGTGTTGTTTGCTTATTTTGATAAATCTATGGATAGTATCGAGGGGTATGAACCATGGAAAACTTGGAATACAGTAGATATTACACCAATATAAATAAAGAATGAGTTCACAACAGTACCAAAAGTGGTGATTTATTTTCTTATACTAATGGAGCTTATGAGATTTTCTGTTGGGTTTTGTGTTGTGAAGTTTTCAAGTTTTGGGTAAGGATTTGATGGACTATGGAATAAGGAGTGGCATGAGCCTAAGCTTGGGGATGCCCAAGGAACACAAGGTCACATTCAAGGACAACCAAGAGCTTAAGCTTGGGGATGCCCCGGAAGGCATCCCCTCTTTCGTCTTCGTCTATCGGTAACTTTACTTGAGGCTATATTTTTATTCACCACATGATATGTGTTTTGCCTGGAGCGTCTTGTATGATATGAGTCTTTGCTTTTTAGTTTGACACAATCATCCTTGCTATACACGCCTTTTGAGAGGGACACACATGAATCGTGATTTATTAGAATACTCTATGTGCTTCACTTATATCTTTAGAGCTAGGAAATTTTGCTCTAGTGCTTCACTTATATCTTTTTAGAGCACGACGGTGGCTTTATTTTATAGAAATTATGGAACTCTCATGCTTCACTTATATTATTTTGAGAGTCTCTAAAGAGTATGGTAATTTGCTTTAGTTATAAATTTAGTCCTAATATGATAGACATCCAAGAGGGGTATAATAAAAAATATCATATAAAGTGCATTGAATACTTTGAGAAGTTTTAATCCTTATAATTGTTTTGAGATATAAAGATGGTGATATTAGAGTCATGCTAGTGAGTAATTGTGGATTGTAGAAATACTTGTGTTAAAGTTTGTGATTCCTGTAGCATGCACGTATGGTGAACCGTTATGTGATGAAGTCCGAGCATGATTTATTTATTGATAGTCTTCCTTATGAGTGGCGGTCGGGGATGAGCGATGGTTTTTTCCTACCAATCTATCCCCCTAGGAGCATGCGCGTATTACTTTGTTTCGATAAATAATAGATTTTTGCAATAAGTATGTGAGTTCTTTATGACTAATGTTGAGTCCATGGATTATACGCACTCTCACCCTTCCACCATTGCTAGCCTGTCTAGTACCGCGAAACTTTTGCCGGTACCATACACCCACCATATACCTTCCTGAAATGCCACCATACCTACCTATTATGGCATTTCCATAGCCATTCCGAGATATATTGCCATGCAACTTTTCACCATTCCGTTTATTATGACACGCTTTATCATTGTCATATTGCTTTGCATGATCATGTAGTTGACATCATATTTGTGGCAAAGCCACCGTTCATAATTCTTTCATACATGTCACGCTTGATTCATTGCACATCCCGGTACACCGCCGGAGGCATTCATATAGAGTCATATTTTGTTCTAAGTATCGAGTTGTAATTCTTGAGTTGTAAGTAAATAAAAGTGTGATGATCTTCATTATTAGAGCATTGTCCCATGTGAGGAAAGGATGATGGAGACTATGATTCCCCCACAAGTCGGGATGAGGCTCCGAACGGAAAAAAGAGGCCAAAAAAGAGAGAAGGCCCAAAAAAATGAGGGAAAAGAGAGAAGGGGCAATGTTAGTATCCTTTTACTAAACTTGTGCTTCAAAGTAGCACCACGATCTTCATGATAGAGAGTGTCCTATGTTGTCACTTTCATATACTAGCGGGAATTTTTTATTATAGAACTTGGCTTGTATATTCCAATGATGGGCTCCCTCAAATTGCCCTAGGTCTTCGTGAGCAAGCGAGTTGGATGCACACCCACTTAGTTTCTTTTTTAGCTTTCATAAACTTACAACTCTAGTGCATCCATTGCATGGCAATCCCTACTCACTCACATTGATATTTATTGATGGGCATCTCCATAGCCCGTTGATACGCCTAGTTGATGTGAGACTATCTCCTTCCTTTTGTCTTCTCCACAACCACCATATTCTATTCCACCTATAGTGCTATGTCCATGGCTCACGCTCATGTATTGCGTGAAAGTTGAAAAGGTTTGAGAACCTCAAAAGTATGAAACAATTGTGCATGATTTGAATATTTTGTGTGATGAGAATGGAGCATAGCCAGACTATATGATTTTGTAGGGATAAGCTTCCTTTGGTCATGTTATTTTGAGAAGACATAATTGCCTTGTTAGTATGCTTGAAGTATTATTGTTTTTATGTCAATATCTTATGGATCTGAACATTCATGCCACAATAAAGAAAAATTACATGGATAAATATGTTAGGTAGCGTTCCACATCAAAAATTCTGTTTTTATCATTTACCTTCTATAGGATGAGCAGGAATTAAGCTTGGGGATGCTTGATACGTCTCCAACGTATCTATAATTTTTTATTGTTCCATGCTATTATATTATCTGTTTTGGATGTTTTATATGCATTAATATGCTATTTTATATTATTTTTGGGACTAACCTATTAACCTAGAGCCCAGTGCCAATTTCTGTTTTTTCCTTGATTTTGAGTTTCGCAGAAAAGGAATACCAAACGGAGTCCAAACGGAATAAAACCTTCACGGTGATTTTTCTTGGACCAGAAGACACCCCAGAGACTTGGAGATCATGTCGGAACAGCCACGAGGCGGCCACAAGGGGGGAGGGCGCGCCCCCTGCCTTGTGGGCCCCTCGTGACTCCCCTGACCTAATTCTTCGGCCTATATATTCACAAAGATTCCCAAATTGCCATAAGTATCCACGAAAACACTTTTCCACCGCCGCAACCTTCTGTTCCCATGAGATCCCATCTAGGGGCCTTTTCCGGCATCCAGCCGGAGGGGGATTCGATCACGGAGGGCTTCTACATCAAATCTATTGTAACATCCCAAATTGTCAATTTGGAATGTTATACATAGGTCATTCATGCATATCATATTTTATTGCATTTTCGTTTTACGATCCTCGAAATTCTAAGCAACTCAAGGACCCACGGAGAGAGTTGGGGATTTCACGTTCTTCATATTTGAATTTTATCAAATATTGAACAAGGATCATTTTGGTTTTAATAATTTTTCTCTCTGAAAATATTTCGTATTAAAATATATGAGAGGAGATAATATGACTTCTCCAAAAATAAGGAAATATTGGAGGAAAGATATTAAAATCAATAAATAAATTTTATTTGGATTTTTATCGCAATTTTATTTGAATTAGGAAATAATTATATTTTTTCAAAATTGCATTAGAGGTCCAAATAAATGTTCACTTCGTCCGGGTTATTATTAGAAGACCGTGAAAATTTATTTTAGGATTTTTGGAGTTCGTTTAGTATTTCTTTTACTCGTTTTTCCGCGTCAATTTTTTTTTTAATAAAATTACCGACCTAACCGGGCCGTGTCCGACCTGGACTCCGACCCAGCCGGCCCTTATAAGCCGTCACGCCAGCCCACCCGACCCGCCAGCCCTGTTGAAACCCTAGCCAGCTGCCGCGCCCCGCCTTGATTTCCATGCCACGCCGCCGCCGCCAGCCGCCACCGTCGCCGCGCCGCCTCGCCACCGCCCCGTTCCGCCACCCCGCCGCCGGATTCGCTCGCCGCCGCCGCCGCCAACCCCGCCGGAGCCGCCGCCGACCCTGCCGAACCTCGCTGAAGTAGCCTCCCGCCGCTGCTGTATTTCCTTAGAAAGCCGCTCGGTTTTTTTCGAAACCCTAGATCTTGTTTTTTCAGATCGGTTTTGTTTCGGTTTTTTCGGTTCGGTTAAATAGCGGACATTCGTCCGTACGTTTGTTTTAACGAACGCCGTTCAACCGTTAGCCGCAGACAGCGAACGTTCGTTCGTTAGTCTGTTCATCAGTTTTTCTTTTCCAGGGTTTTCCGCGATTTTTTTCGATCGCGATTTCTGCCCTAATCTTCGATCTAGTATAACTTCTCGCTCGTTCATCCAAATCAGGTGAAACAAGCACCTAGATCTTCGTCTCGAAGCCCTCTTTCTGTTTAACCAACTTGAACAAGATTTTGGTACTGTAAAATTTGACTTTAGCCCAGATTAGTAATCGGATCTTGTTTCTTTCGCAGATTGAGTTTAGTTGCTCCGTTTGATTTGGTTCTTTTTGCAAACCGGAGTTCTTCAGTTGAACTTTATGGTTAGATCTTCTTATTTGAGATTTACCCGTGCATCTTTGCTTGATTTCTTATGTATGCTATTGTTTGTTTGCTATAGAATTCCCGGAGTGCGAAGCGTGCTACTACGAGTCTCTAGGATTTGCAGATCGTCAGCAAGGCAAGTAACAGATTGATCATACCCCTTTATTACCCAGTTTTTATGCATGAGTTAAAACCGTCACACATTGCATGAGTAGGATCTCTTAACATGTGGGTTTGGGAAGTAGTTGATGAGGTAGAACCTATTACCTGTTTTATTATCAAACCCTTGGGAGTTACTTCTACGTTATGATTATATTGCTATGCTATGCTCGTAGACGTGGATTGGGTTTGAGTGTATCCATGACAGATGTGAGATTGTTAATTAATGGTTCAACTTAAGGTGGCAACTTTAATACACATCTGGGTGGATTGCTTGTGGGCACCTGGAGAATCCAGTGTTGTCCTAGGATATCCCGGAGTACCCGTGTGATCATCCTACGGTCCGCCACCCAGGCTCAAAGGGATCATGAGATTATTCATGATAGAAACTTCCGTGTGCAGCCACAAGACATTATGGGATCTGGCATAGTTGAGTATGTTGTGTGACCTCTTTTAGTGGTGGGCTAGCAGATGTAGAGGGAAAGTAGGTGTAATTGTCCACCCAGAGTAAAGAGTTAATGCTTCTGAAAGACTGTGTCTCGGTCATCCGTTTCTCAAACACCATGTAGTGCGAGAAATCCAACGGAGGAGATCGATTCTTGTGGGGGAAAGTGTGCAAACCTCTGCAGAGTGTATAAACTAATCATGGTTAGCCGTGTCCCTGGTTATGGACATCTTGAGTATCTGGTACTTGAATTATTGATTTGATCTCATCACTCTGAATAAATTTTGTTGGGTTGTTAATGATTACTTTAAGTGGGATTGAGTTGGAGGAACCTTCTCAATGATGTTTCAACCACCATGATAGTTAAAATAAAATCTATTCCTTTGTTGTAGGAAAAAATTGGCTTTTCGCAAAACAATATAACCTTAGAGCCTCCACCAGCCATATATGCATGTAATGATAGCATTTATCTGTTCATTGCTCTACTGTGTTATATTGCCAGCATATTCCATGTGTTGACCCGTTTTCGGGCTGCAACGTATCATGTTGCAGGCTTTTCAGATGAGGAGTAAGGTTCGCTAGGCCGTTGTCATGCACTCAGCTAGGCCGTTGTCATGCACTCAGCTATGCCGTTGGAGTTGATGGACTCACTTTATCTTCCAAGCCTTCCGCTGTTATCTTATTTAGATGGCCTTAAGCCATATTTATTGTAATAAGTTCTCTTTTGAGACTTTCGATGTAATAAGTGTGTGATTGCTACTCTGTTATAAATCCATTCGAGTACTGTGAGTGTCAGCATTACCGATCCAGGGATGACACTGAAGCACAGAGACTTGACCGTCTGAGGTCGGGTCGCTACAAGATGGTATCAGAGCACACGCTAAATGTAGGACACGACCACTAAGAAAAGCCATAGGTCACTCTTCTCTACTCATTTCTGACTTCTCTCCATTTTCTACTCTTTAGGATGGCGGACTCAAGGAACAAGTTTGCACAACCGGATGAAGACACACCTTTTGGACGACACTTGAAGGAAGTCACTAGGTACCTGAACAACGGAATACCAAGCTTCACCGGGACCTAAACCACCACTTTACCAGAAGAGGAGCGATGGATGATTCAAGTTCAAGTTCCAGGAAGGACATTCACGCCAGTCACTGAGCCAATAGAGTTTTCCTTTGATGCACCCACCTGGAGCCTAGGCAAGAGCATGGCAGACCACATTGCTATGGGACGTATAGGAGAAATCTACAAACAGGAGCTGAAGGACACTATCTACCAGATATGTGGGCGCCGAGATGAGCAATGGGAGATGATCAGCACCAGGAAGGACAGGTCCATTGCAGCTTTCATCCAGGAGTTAAACCAGCACATTCGTCGATAGGAGAACCAGATGTTCTCAAGCATGATAGATTTGAAGAAGGCGATGACTAGGATCACCGAGCTAGAAGAGGAACTCAAGTCTACATGCGATGGACATGAAGAGGAAATGACGATACTCATGGAGAAGAATGACGACCTGATAAGAAAGATAGGAGTATTCTTGGGAGACCCCGCGCCAGGAGGAGAAGACGACGAACCTAAGGAAATTCGTTCTGAAGACTACATCATCATCGACGACACCGACTCCGACCCCGACGATAGTGATGATGATCATGAAGACGAAGCTGGAGCAGATATCATGGAGTCTTCCACCGATCAAAATTTCTAGATGACCACCACATGACTAGTAGTATTCCCCATGTATATATTAGTAGTCCAAGTACTTTTGTAACGATAGTTCTAGACCAATTGTATGACCTTGCTTGAATTGATTTGGTGTGTTATGATTGTGTTTGTCTCATGTGCATATGGGTAGTGCTTTCTCACTAGACCTCATTTCTATTCTAATCTCTCCCCTCTAAACCCATCAGATGCCTCCGAGACGTGACACCGGATTTGTCTTCCCACCGAAGATCACCCAGTTAATCCAGCAGCAGAATGCCTTGATGAAGATATTAGTCTAGAACCAAGGCGACAACAACAACAACCCGCCTCCAATTGACAACTTAGCCCGTTTCCTGAGGTTGCAGCCGCCGGTGTTTTCCAGTAGCACCGAGCCAATAGTTGCTGATGACTGGCTACGCAAGATTGGAAGGGAGTTGACCACCGCAGGTTGCACTGATGTTGAGAAGGTGCGTTTTGCCGCACACCAATTGGATGGACCAGCAACTTCATGGTGGGAGAATTACACAACCACTTTCCCCATAGCCAATATCACTTGGGATCAGTTTCAGCAAGCATACCGCACAACCCATGTCTCAACTGGAGCTATGAGCATGAAGAAGCGCGAGTTTCGCAACTTGCGCCAGGGAAATGGTACTGTGGCTCAGTACGTGGATGAGTTTAGTAAGCTATATCGTTATGCCCCTGACGATGTGGCCACAGATGCCGCGAAGCAAGAGAAATTTATGGAAGGGCTGAATGATGAGATGAGCATGCAGTTGATGGTGGTAACATTTAACAACTACCAGGAGTTGGTAGATAAGGCTCTTATGATTGAAGGGAAGCAGCAGCAGATTGAGAGCCCTAAGAGGAAGTATGGACAAGGAAGGTACAACTCAGGAGCTCAGCAGAAGCCTCGTTTAACCCCGAACTAGGGAGGATTTACCCATAACCATGGAGGCCACACCCACAATGGAGGGAGTTCCCATAACCACAATGGCCCCAAGAATGGGAATGGGAATGGAGCAGGCAACAATCAGAACCGCACCACTCCAGCCACAACCGCTAAGAAGGACCGTGTATATGTGCCCAATAATGCAGAGATTAGGAAATTGATACTACAGGAGGCTCATGACTCACCATACTCGATACATCCCGGAAACACCAAGATGTATTTGGATTTGAAGGAGCATTTCTGGTGGACTGGAATGAAGAAGGATATTGCCGAGTATGTGGCCGTATGTGATGTATGTCAGAGAGTGAAGGCAGAACATCAGGAGCCAGCAGGATTACTGCAGCCTATGCCGATACTCGAATGGAAGTGGGATAAGCTTGGCATGGATTTTATCACCGGATTACCCAGGACCCAATCGGGATATGATTCTATCTGGGTAGTAGTGGACCGCTTGACCAAAGTAGCTCACTTTATCCCAGTGAAAACCACTTATACAAGTGCGAAGTTGGCCAAGAAATATATGACCAGGATCGTATGTCTGCACGGAGTTCCTAGGACCATCGTATCAGATAGAGGAACACAATTTACTTCGAAGTTTTGGCACCAGCTATACCAGACTTTGGGAACCAGGCTAGAGTTTAGTATAGCTTTTCATCCACAGACAGATGGACGGACTGAGAGAGTCAATTAGATTCTGGAGGACATGTTGAGAGCTTGTGCGCTAGATTATGGATCTAGTTGGGATGACAACTTGCCCTACGCGGAGTTCTCATACAACAACAGCTACCAGGCCAGTTTGAAGATGGCAGAGTTCGAAGCCCTGTATGGAAGAGGATGCCGAACACCGTTGATGTGGGATGAAGTTGGAGACCGCCAGTTGTTTGGACCGGATTTGATTAAGGAATCTGAAGAGAAGGTTAAGCTGATTCGAGATAGACTGAAGGTAGCTCAGTCCCGACAAAAGAGTTATGCAGATTCAAAATGCAAGGAGGTAGTCTATGAAATCGGAGACAGAGCATATCTGCGAGTGTCACCTCTGCGAGGAGTTAAACGTTTTGGAGTCAAGGTAAAGTTAGCCCCAAGATTTGTAGGACTGTACCGTGTTTTGGAACGCATGGGAGAGGTGGCCTACAAATTGGAGTTACCCGAAGGACTGTCGGGAGTTCATGATGTGTTTCACGTTTCCCAGTTGAAGAAGTGCCATGCAGAGATGGCCGATATTCCTCTGAGAGATACAGTGCCCCTGGAAGCAATTCAGTTGGATAGTGAGTTACTCGCAGCAAAGTTATCAAGTTTTGCAAGGTTCAGTGGAGCCACCATACCTAGAACGAAGCCACCTGGGAACGAGAGGATGATCTACTCAAAGACCACCCACACCTATTTTCCAGCCAACCCGAATCTCGAGGATGAGATTCATCTTAAGGGGGGTAGGTTTGTAACATCCCAAATTTTCAATTTGGAATGTTATACATAGGTCATTCATGCATATCATATTTTATTGCATTTTTGTTTTGCGATCCTCGAAATTCTAAGCAACTCAAGGACCCACGGAGAGAGTTGGGGATTTCACGTTCTTCATATTTGAATTTTATCAAATATGGAACAAGGATCATTTTGGTTTTAATAATTTTTCTGTCCGAAAATATTTCGTATTAAAATATATGAGAGGAGATAATATGACTCCTCCAAAAATAAGGAAATATTGGAGGAAAGATATTAAAATCAATAAATAAATTTTATTTGGAATTTTATCGCAATTTTATTTGAATTAGCAAAAAATTATGCATTTTTCAAAATTGCATTAGAGGTCCAAATAAATGTTCACTTTGTCCGGGATATTATTAGAGGACTATGAAAATTTATTTCTGGATTTTTGGAGTCTGTTTAGTATTTCTTTTACTCGTTTTTCCGCGTCAGGTTTTTTTTAAGTTACCGACCTAACCGGGCCGTGTCCGACCTGGACTCCGACCCGGCCGGCCATTATAAGCCGCCTTGCCAGCCCACCCGACCCACCAGCCCCGCTAAAACCCTAGCAAGCCGCCGCGCCCCGCCTCGATTTTCGTGCCGCGCCGCCGCCGCCAGCCGCCGCCGCCCCGTTCCGCTGCCCCGCCGCTGCCGCCGCCAACCCCGCCGGAGCCGCCGTCGACCCCGCCGGACCTCGCCGGGGTAGCCGCCCGCCGCCGCCGGTTTTCGTTAGAAAGCTGCTCGGTTTTTTCGAAACCCTAGATCTCGTTTTTGTTTGTTTTGGACCGGTTTTGTTTCGTTTTTTTCGGTTCGGTTAAATAGCGTACGTTCGTCCATACGTACATTTTGACGAACGCCGTTCACCCGTTAGCCACAGACAGCGAACGTTCGTTCGTTAGCCTGTTCGTCGGTTTTTCTTTTTCCAGGGTTTTCCGCGATTATTTCCGATCGCGATTTCTGCCCTAATCTTCGATCTAGTATAGCTTCTCGCTCATTCATCCAAATCAGGTGAAACAAGCGCCTAGATCTTTGTCTCGAAGCCCACTTTCTGTTTAACCAACTTGAACAAAATTTTGGTACTGTAAAATTTGACTTTAGCCCAGATTAGTAATCGGATCTTGTTTCTTTCGCAGTTTGAAATTAGTTGCTCCGTTTGATTTGGTTCTTTTTGCAAGCCGGAGTTCTTCAGTTGAACTTTCTATTTAGATCTTATTATTTGAGATTTACCCGTGCATCTTTGCTTGATTGCTTCTGTATGCTATTGTTTGTTTGCGATAGAATTCCCGGAGTGCGAAGCATGCTACTACGAGTCTCTAGGATTTGCAGATCGTCAGCAAGGCAAGTAACACATTGATCATACCCCTTTATTACCCAGTTTTATGCATTAGCTACAACCCTCACACATTGCATGAGTAGGATCTCTTAACATGTGGGTTTGGGAAGTAGTTGATGAGGTAGAACCTATTACCTATTTTATTATCAAACCCTTGGGAGTTACGTCTACGTTATATTTATATTGCTATGCTATGCTCGTAGACGTGGATTGGGTTTGAGTGTATCCATGACAGATGTGAGATTGTTAATTGATGGTTCAACTTAGGTGGCAACTTTAATACACATCTGGGTGGATTGCTTGTGGGCACTTGGAGAATCCAGTGTTGTCCTAGGATATCCCGGAGTACCCGTGTGATCATCCTACGGTCCGCCACCCAGGCTCGAAGGGATCATGAGATTATTCATGCTAGAAACTTCTGTGTGCAGCCACAAGCCATTATGGGCTCTGGTATAGTTGAGTATGTTGTGTGACCTCTTTCAGTGGTGGGCTAGCAGATGTAGAGGGAAAGTAGGTGTAACTGTCCACCCAGAGTAAAGAGTTAATGCTTCTGAAAGACTGTGTCTCGGTCATCCGTTTCTCAAACACCATGTAGTGCGAGAAATCCAACGGAGGAGATCGAGTCTTGTGGGGAAAAGTGCGCAAACCTCTGCAGAGTGTATAAACTAATCATGGTTAGCCGTGTCCCCGGTTATGGACATCTTGAGTATCTGGTACTTGAATTATTGATTTGATATCATCACTCTAAATAAATTTTGTTGGGTTGTTAATGATTACTTTAATTGGGATTGAGTTGGAGGAACCTTCCCAATGATGTTTCAACCACCATGATAGTTAAAATAAAATCTATTCCTTTGTTGTAGGGAAAAATTGGCTTTTCACAAAACAATATAACCTTAGAGCCTCCACCAGCCATATATGCATGTAGTGATAGCATTTATCTGTTCATTGCTCTACTGTGTTATATTGCCAGCATATTCCATGTGCTGACCCGTTTTCGGGCTGCAACGTATCATGTTGCAGACTTTTCAGACGAGGAGTAAGGTTCGCTAGGCCGTTGTCATGCACTCAGCCATGCCGTTGGAGTTGATGGACTCACTTTATCTTCCAAGCCTTCTGCTGTTATCTTATTTAGATGGCCTTAAGCCATATTTATTGTAATAAGTTCTCTTTTGAGACTTTCGATGTAATAAGTGTGTGATTGCTACTCTGTTATAAATCCATTCGAGTACTGTGTGTGTAAGCATTACCGATCCAGGGATGACATTGAAGCACAGATACTTGACCGTCTGAGGTCGGGTCGCTACATCTATGGCCCTTCCGATGAAGTGTGAGTAGTTTACCTCAGACCTATGGGTCCATAGCTAGTAGCTAGATGGATTCTTCTCTCTCTTTGATTCTCAATGCCATGTTCTCCTCGATGTTCTTGGAGATCTATCCGATGTAATATTCTTTTGCGGTGTGTTTGTCGAGATCCGATGAATTGTGGATTTATGATCAGCTTATCTATGAATATTATTTGAATCTTCTCTGAATTCTTTTATGCATGATTTGGTATCTTTGTAATTCTCTTCGAACTATCGGTTTGGTTTGGCCAACTAGATTGGTTTTTCTTGCAATGGGAGAAATGCTTAACTTTGGGTTCAATCTTGCGGTGTCCTTTCCCAGTGACAGTAGGGGCAGCAAGGCACGTATTGTATTGTTGCCATCGAGGATAAAAACATGGAGTTTACATCATATTGCTTGAGTTTATTCCTCTGCATCATGTCTTCTTACTTAATGCGTTACTCTGTTCTTCATGAACTTAATAGTCTTGATGCAGGCAGGAGTCGGTCGATGTGTGGAGTAATAGTAGTAGATGCAGAATCGTTTCGGTCTACTTGACACGGACGTGATGCCTATATTTCATAATCATTGCCTTAGATATCGTCATAACTTTACGCTTTTCTATCAATTGCTCGATAGTAATTTGTTCACCCACCGTGTTATTTGCTATCTTGAGAGAAGCCTCTAGTGAAACCTATGGCCCCCGGGTCTATTTTCCATCATATAAGTTTCCGGTCTACTATTTTGCAATCTTTTACTTTCCGATCTATAAACCAAAGAACTCAAAAATATTTACTTTAACGTTTGTTTAGTTTCATCTATCTCTATTAGATCTCACTTTTCCAAGTGACTGTGAAGGGATTGACAACCCCTTTATCACGTTGGGTGCAAGTGTTTGATTGTTTGTGCAGGTATTAGGTGATTTGTGCGTTCTTCTCCTACTAGATTGATACCTTGGTTCTCTAACTGAGGGAAATACTTATCTCTACTTTGCTGCGTCACCCTTTCCACTTCAAGGGGAAAACCAATGCAAGCTCAAGATGTACTAGGAAGAAGATGAGCAATGCCAGGTTTGCCATGTCGCCGCCCGCTGCGCCG
Source organism: Triticum aestivum (assembly GCF_018294505.1). Classification (NCBI taxonomy): domain Eukaryota; kingdom Viridiplantae; phylum Streptophyta; class Magnoliopsida; order Poales; family Poaceae; genus Triticum; species Triticum aestivum. The sequence goes on from NC_057799.1 coordinate 359,243,118, forward strand.
TGGTAGCTGCAGTATGTCGACGTGGCAACGGCACTGGAACATGGCCATGCCGCTATCATGGGGTGACGTGCACCTGGTGGACAGGTGGCACCTTAATCTGGAGCAGGTGTCACTGTCTCCGATCTCTGCCAGTGGACGCTCTTGGCTCCTCGAGACCAACCGATGACATTCCCTTCTGCCACTAGACCTCCTCCGGGACACGAGGTACGATGTTTATTCTCCCATTTGGGGTACATGGTTCCGGGACAAGCATGACATGCGCCGAGAGTCGTTTTGCAATACTTGTGCGCATGCTCCGTCCCCACCACGGACGCATGCTGCCAGCCCTCCCCGTTTGCGAGTGCACGCGCGTGAACCCACATCGTCCCCGACACCAGAAGCGGATGAAGAGATAGATGAGGCATACATGAAGATGCTAGAGGACTCACGACTCGAGGGGTACAAGGAGTGGGACGGCCTTGACGCGGTGCTCGTGCTCTTGGCCGCCGGTGATGTCACCTTCCCTGAGCTAGAGGAGGAGGTGGATGCGGAGCATGTCTGGAACCCGACCACCGTTGGGCAGTCCTAGTCATGGACATCGACTATACCCGTCACGCCTGAGTATGTGTCTGCCCCCACCGTGTGGGTGGGCACGGAGACATGGTCACCGCCGCGTGAGGCGCAGTGGGAGCTATCACACGTGTCGCCTGCCCACCTGTGGCAGTCACCGCCCTTTTCCGACATCACCGCGGATTAGAGCGACAGCCAGGATGACATCAACAACGGGGACTAGAAGAAGATCTAGGGTTTAGTTAAGTTTTGTTTTTTCCAATGTTTTTGAAGTTTAAGTTTAAGTACGACTGTCAGTATCAAAACCGGCGGATCTCGAGTAGGGGGTCCCGAGCTATGGATCTTGGATCAATGGGGAACAAGGGACGAATGATACAATGTTTACCCAGGTTCGGGCCTTCTCAAAGAGGTAAAACCCTACATCCTACTTGATTATATTGAAGTGTATAGGATTATTACAGAGTCGATCTACCACGAGATCAAATGAACTAAAACCCTAGGTGAGTAGGATGATGACTGTTGTTAGAGCCTCTACGGACTAAACCCTATGGTTTATATAGACACCACGGGTACTAGGGTTACACATGGTCGGTTACAAGGATGGAATAATCACGCGGGTCCTTCTTATCTTGACTTGGAGGACACACCAAGGCATCAAAGATCACCTCTTCGGATACGGAATTGCCTCATAGTTCAGCCTTCTAGCAGTTGAAGTGCGGCCCACCTGTCCGGCCCATGAGGGATAGACTAGCAGCCCGAGGACCACACTTCTAGGGAAAACCTTATACATAGAGGACTATCAGTAGCGCTGGTTAAAACCAGGCGCTAATGCTAATTAGTAGTAGCGTGTGGTCACCTAAGGCGCTACTGCTATCAACATAGCAGTAGCGCGGCCCCATGAAAATGCGCTACTACTATAATTGCCACACGGTTGTCGACAGGGTAGGTATAGTAGTAGCACGCTTCCAAAACATGCGCTACTGCTAAGTACATAGCAGTAGCGCATTATCATGGGAAAGCGCTACTACTATGTTTGAACTATGCCACATGGCGGGCCCAACATAGCCGTAGCGCGTGTTGCTGGAGCGCACTACTGCTAAGTTTTTAGCAGCATCGTGAAGGAAATATGCCCTAGAGGCAATAATAAAGTTGTTATTTATATTTCCTTATATCATGATAAATGTTTATTATTCATGCTAGAATTGTATTAACCGGAAACTTAGTACATGTGTGAATACATAGACAAACAGAGTGTCACTAGTATGCCTCTACTTGACTAGCTCGTTAATCAAAGATGGTTAAGTTTCCTAGCCATGGACAAGAGTTGTCATTTGATGAACGGGATCACAACATTAGAGAATGATGTGATTGACTTGACCCATCCGTTACCTTACCACTATGATCGTTTAGTTTATTGCTATTGCTTTCTTCATAACTTATACATGTTCCTATGACTATAAGATTATGCAACTCCCGAATACCGGAGGAACACTTAGTGTGCTATGAAACGTCACAACGTAACTGGGTGAGTATAAAGATGCTCTACAGGTGTCTCCGATGGTGTTTGTTCAGTTGGCATAGATCGAGATTAGGATTTGTCACTCCGATGGTCGGAGAGGTATTTCTGGGCCCTCTCGGTAATGCACATCACTATAAGCCTTGCAAGCAATGTGACTAATGAGTTAACCACGGGATGATGCATTACGGAACGAGTAAAGAGATTTGCCGGATGAGTTTCGGGGGTCATCGGATAAATATCCGAGTGCCGGGGGGTTATCGGAACCCCCGGGGGAACTAAGGGGCCTCTATGGGCCTTAGTGGGAAGAGAGGAAGGGCTAGGAGGGGCTGGCCGCGCCCCCCACCTTGGGTCCGAATTGGACTAGGGGAAGGGGGCGGCGCCCCCTTTCCTTCCCTTTGAAAGTACAACTATCCCTGGGTGGTTTTGGTAATTCCTAACAACATATAGCTCATTGAGCTAATTGTATTCCAAGATAAATATTTCAGGAAAGCTCAATGTTTGGCATGGCATGGATTAGAAAGTGGACCCTTCAAAATGCTAAGGACAAAGGATTGGGTCAAGCTCAAAGCACAAGACTCTACATTTTCTATTTTAGTGATCCAAGATCACATTGAGTCTATAGGAAAAGCCAATACTATTAAGAAGGGATGAGGTGTTGCTTAATGAGGATCTTGCTCAAAATGCTTAGTGATATGCTCCAAAACCCTCCACTACTTTCTCATATCCACATATGTCCTAAACCAAAAAGTCCAACTCGGCCCCACCGATTCTTTCCATCCGGAGCCACCGAGTTCAGTTGACATAGCCACTGCCAGAAACCCTAATCAATTCGGTCTCGCTGATAGGGATCTCGGTCTCACCGAGATGGGATTGCAAACTCTCTGTTTCCCTTCGTAACGTTTCGGTCAAACCGAGATGAGCGATCGGTCCCACCGAGATTGCAATGCAAACTCTCTGTTTACTTTTCGTAACGTTTCGGTCCAACCGAGATGAGCGAATCGGTCCCACCGAGTTTGCCTGACCAACTCTCTATTTGGCTATTACCAAAATCGGTCTCACCGAGTTTGTGTAATCGGTCTCACCGAGATTACGTTATGCCCTAACCCTAATAACATCGGTCCCACCGAATTGACATGTCGGTCCCACCGAGAATCCTAACATTCACATTTTGAACTAAATCGGTCCGACCGAGTTTAATGATTCGGTCCCATCGAGTTTGGTGATTTGTGTGTAATGGTTAGATTTTGTGTGGAGGCTATATATACCCCTCCACCCACTCTTCATTCGTGGAGAGAGCCATCAGAACATGCCTACACTTCCAATACATATTTTCTGAGAGAGAACCACCTACACTTGTGTTGAGGTCAAGATATTCCATTCCAACCACATAAATCTTGATCTCTAGCCTTCCCCAAGTTGCTTTCCACTCAAATCTTCTTTCTACCAAATCCAATCCTATGAGAGAGAGTTGAGTGTTGGGGAGACTATCATTTGAAGCACCAGAGCAAGGAGTGCATCATCAACACACCATTTGTTACTTCTTGGAGAGTGGTGTCTCCTAGATTGGCTAGGTGTCACTTGGGAGCCTCCGACAAGATTGTGGAGTTGAACCAAGGAGTTTGTAAGGGCAAGGAGATCGCCTACTTCGTGAAGATCTACCCTAGTGAGGCAAGTCCTTCGTGGGTGACGGCCATGGTGGGATAGACAAGGTTGCTTCTTCGTGGACCCTTCGTGGGTGGAGCCCTCCATGGACTCGCGCAACCGTTACCATTCGTGGGTTGAAGTCTCCATCAACATGGATGTACGATAGCACCACCTATCGGAACCACGGATAAAAAATCTCCGTGTCAACATTGTGTTTGCTCCCTCAAACTCATCCCTTTACCTTCATATGCAATTGTTTTACATTCCGCTGCTATAGTCTTAGAATTGCATGTGTAGGTTGATTGCTTGACTTGTGCTAAGTTGCTAAAATCTGCCAAGAACTAAAATTGGGAAAAGGCTAGATTTTTATTTTGTCAAGTAGTCTAATCACCCCCTTCTAGACATACTTTCGATCCTACAAGTGGTATCAGAGATTTGGTCTCCATTTGCTTTGATTTCCATAGCTTTTGGTGGTCATAGCCTTGGTTTCACAACCTAGGAGAGTATGGCGTCTAGTGAGGGAAATTACCACCGTAGAGGTCCTTACTTTGATGGCACTAATTTTGCTAGTTGGAAGCATAAGATGAAAATGCATATTCTTGGACATAACCCCGCCATTTGGGCTATTGTGTGTATTGGCTTGCAAGGTGAATTCTTTGATGGGAGAGAACCTAACCGTGAAGCTACCGCGGAAGAGTTGAAGATGCTACAATACAATGCTCAAGCTTGTGATATTCTCTTCAACGGATTGTGCCCCGAAGAATTCAACAAAATCAGCCGTCTTGAGAATGCAAAGGAAATTTGGGATACTTTGATTGATATGCACAAAGGTACCGACTCCGTCAAGGAATCCAAATTGGATGTGCTTCAAAGTCAACTTGACAAGTTCAAAATGAAGGATGGTGAAGGTGTCGCTGAAATGTACTCTAGGCTTGCTCTCATCACAAATGAGATTGCCGGCTTAGGAAGTGAAGAGATGACCGACAAATTCATCATCAAGAAGATCCTAAGAGCCTTGGATGGAAAATATGATACCGTGTGCACATTGATCCAAATGATGCTGTCGTGGAATTATCATGGCAGATGTCCTCGTGCAAGGACTTAGTCGTGGAGCCATCGCAACTAGGAAGCTTAAAGGGGTTAAGCGGGACAAAGGACACGAGGATTATACTGGTTCGGCCCCTTACAGTGAAGGTAAAAGCCTACGTCTAGTCGAGGTTGTATTGATTAGGGTTTCGACGACCAGGAGCTAAACCGCCTTGCCTGGTTATCGATTTGATCTTACTTGTCCCTGAACCGCCGCCGGGTCGTCCCTTTATATAGAGAGGTTGACGCCCAGCGGCTCTCAGAGTCCCGGCCGGCTTATAACAGTGTCCGGCTCGGACTGTTAACTATTCTTGCCTTACACTACAAGTTTCACCATAACGGGGTTTATCACTACGGGCCTTAAGCCATCTCCGGGTCTTAAGCCCATTACTGACCCGCCGTCCTCAAGCTTGGTACTGGGCTTCACGTGATGATCATTATTTGTAACCCGGCCCCTCCTGGGCGGGTGACTCTAATGGTTATATCCTCAACATTAGGCCCCAGATTGATTTGAACCGGTTCATGTCAATCTTCAATCCCTTTAAGAGAAAATCGTCCGGCTTCTGCTGGTGCGAAGGTTATAACCCGCCATGACGTCATCTTCTGGATTCCTGGTAACCCGCCATGACGTCATCTTCCATTAAACTCATTTTTTTATTCTGTCATATCCCAACGGATCTTATCTTAATAACCATCCCGAGAATCGAGGCGTTTCTGCGGCAAGATAATCATGTCTCCAGCCTCCTCATTTCTCGCGCCCATTTATGAGCCGTCCCTTATAAATAGGCCCGGCCCATAAGCCTTCGTCACTTCTCGATCCCTCGTCTTCCTCCTCTGACGCCCCAGAGCTCGAGCTCCGCCGCCGCCGCCGCGCCCCTTGTCTTCCTCAACCTCGGCCGCTGCATCACCCTGAACTGGTCCAGAGAAACGGCGACAACCTCCGCAGCTCATCAGCGCTAGTAAGTTCTTGCCACTCCATACAACAGATTCGCATTAGGGTTTTGTCGTTCTCCCCTGTTCTTCGTAGTTCATCTCGAGTTCTTCACAGTTCTTCCACCGCGGCCTCTTTTGATCCAGAAAGTAGGATAGAACCCCTGCGGTAGTGGTTTCACACCCATTTCCCATACTAGCAGATCCCTCTTGCTTGCAAAAAGACCTCATTAGAACTTATGAACTTCTCTGTGCCAGTTTTTAGGTCTAGAAATTTTTCCTTTCTAAACGACCGTTTGATCCAAAATAATCCCTGCAATCTGTGAAACTTGTTTGTGCAATACTTAGACAAAAACTGCCTCTGTGAGCCATGGCGGCTCATATCGCCGGCTTAAAAGAGGCCATGCTCTGTGAAATTTCCGGCTTACTCATAATAGAGTTAAATAACTTAAATTGCTTATAATACCCACGGTGGCTTAAACAACCTGACACAATTAGTCATATATCATTAGGCCCCTTCATGAACCGCCGTCCTGAATACTGAACTAAAATTTTTCTTCGGCTTAAATTTGAACCAGAAATTTTCCTTTGTCATAGGCTTCCATTTTCCAGAATGCCGCCCAAGGCTCCCAAGGCACCCATTACGTGCAACTGGGTGAGGTCCAACGTTACTGAAAGCACCTTAGATGACTTCGTAAAAATGGGTCACCTACCCAAAAAGGAGGTCATGTCCTACCGTGCGCCTGACCCGTCCGAAGAGAGACCTCAACCAAAAGATGGAGAGGTCGTTGTATTTGCTGACCACATGAGCCGGGGCTTTGCTCCTCCTGGCTCAAAATTCTTCAGAGATGTTCTGAACTTTTTCGATCTGCGACCTCAAGACATTGGACCCAATTCCGTGTCGAACATTTGTAATTTTCAAGTGTTCTGTGAGGTATACCTTGGAGAGGAACCCAGCCTGCTACTCTTTAGGGAGTTATTTTACCTGAACCGCCAGAACGAATGCGCCAACGGGCCTAGCTTGGAACTTGGTGGGATATCAATTCAACGACGGAGGGATTGTCTCTTTCCTTATGCTGAGCCGCCAAGCCACCCAAAGGACTGGAATCAGACATGGTTCTACTGCCAGGATACTTCTCCGGCTGATGAGAACCCTCTGCCCGGCTTTCGCGCCCTGCGTCTGGAGTCAAACCACCCCCTGCCAGACAAATTGTCTCAAGCTGAGCGTCAACCACTTATCCCCACCATCAACAAAATCAAAGCTCTTCTGGGAAACGGCCTTAACGGCGTTGATCTGGTCCGGGTCTGGATTGCTTGGCGGGTGATCCCTCTAAGCCGCCGCCCCGGCTTAATGTGTGATTACACCGGCCGGAAGGATGATCCTCTTCGGCACAGCCCCAACGACTTACCTGAAGACGTCATTGATGACATGACCAAATCCCTTCTGAACGAGAGCTTAGCAGATTGCGGGAGGACCGGCTTAAGTCCATTCTGCAAAGCTAACCCGGCTCCGGCGGTAAGCTACTGATCTGAGCACCTTACTTTTCATTTTAACAATTTTCGTCTTTAATCTTCAAGAAACCTTTGTTGTATTTTTCAGGCTAATGATAAGTTCCGAAAGGTCAGGTATGACCATGAGGCTGCTAAAAAAGCCAGGAAGGCTAAAAAAGCCGCCAGGAGAGCCGCTCCCCGCAAGAAGGGGAGTAAGCCTAGCGCCTCAGACCTGCTTCAGCTGGATGATACCTCCGAGTCAGAGGTAGCCCTTGATTCTTATGCTCTTCTTTGTTTTTTGTTTGTTCTTAACCACCTTATCGACACTGATTATCAGCAGGAGGACACCGGAGCGAGTAACCCAGTTACTGAAGAGGTAATTATACTTTCCACCGACTCGGAGCCCTTGCCAAGGCTGAAAGTCCGAAGAGTAACCCGGAAAGTAAGATTTTCACATCCTTTAGCTTATCAAGATCCTCAATTTCTTTTGAAGCGACAGATTCATGAGAGCCGGAGGCACACCCGGACCAACAAGGATGCAGACCTCTCCTCCGGCTTACCTGAAGCATCAAGGAAGCGCCGGACCGAGGTTATCTCCAACTTATATCCTTTTCATCCTTTGGCGGGCGTCACTCGTCAACCGCTCAATTCTTCTGATTCAAACTATCAGGAAACTTCACCTTCCTCCGGGGACTCCATGCAATCTAACTTGCCGGCTTTCAAGACCGCACCCGGGTAATGATGATCAGCTTATGTTGTGCTTATCTTACTCATGTTTTTGCACTAACCTTTTGACTTTCAGTGCCCAAGCAAAGCTCAGCAAGAGGGCAAAGAAAAGTAACCCGGTCGAAGAGCCGGTCTTGACTGAACCCAACGCCTCTGCCTCTGAGCCGCCGTCTGCACCAGCTCCAGAAACCACCGCTCCAACTGAAGAACAAGCCATGGGGGGTTCTGACAACCCGGAGATTCCCAGCCCAGCTCAACCGGCCGATGACCCGGATGTGGTGATTACCCGGACCGAATATGTTGAGCCAGGAAGACCCACTGTGCTGGCTAGATGCTCTGCTAAAGAAGAACTGCTAGAGCGCCGCAGGGCCAGACTGGATATCACAGACTATGCTAACTTGAGCATTGGAGATATTGTTGCTGGTTATATTGGTCAAGTGCACAACAGCCGGGACCTGGAAATTGACATGGTGAAGCAGATACAGCAAAAATCTGAGGTATAATTCCCTTGTTTACTCCATAGTCATCCTTACCATATTAGCCCCCAAGTCTATTACTTATGACAGAATATGTTGTAGACTTAATACCGGCTTACCTGTTAACACTCAAGGGCCGGGTTAAACAGCCTAGGTGAACCGGTCTTTTACCTTATGTTTTAATCAAGTAATGGAGCAACTTTGCCCATTAGCCCCCAAGTGCCAAGCACCTTTGCCTGCAGAGTGCTTGGGACTTATTTTCATGAACCGGCACTGTAAATAAAGCTTCTCAGCCTACATTAGCCCCCAAGTGCCAAGTGTCTTTGCTTGCAAAGTGCTTGGGACTTTAATATTGCATGATAATCACTCAAACTGTAACCCGGAACTTGTACAGGCTGCCTGCAAAAAACTTGAGTCGGAAATCTCTGATCTGAAGACCCGCCTGAAGACTCAGGAAAAGGAGACCCAGAAGGCCAATGCCAAGTTTGAGTTCAGTGTCTCTGCACAAGAAAAACTGAAGAAAAAATTTGAAACAGAAAGAAAAGCCTGGGCCGATGAGAAGACTGCCCTGCTCAGCCGGGCTGAACAAGCGGAGGCTGCTCTTACTGAAAGAACCGCCGAACTCTCTGGCTTAAAACGCCATGTATCGCAGATGGTCGCCGCAATCTTCGGTAAGTTACTCTATAAGCTTTTAACAAGTTGACATCATTTACGTCTGATAAGTCCCACCATTGCCATTAGCTCACCTGACTTTGTAATGCAGGTCCCAGGAGTTCCAACCTCAACCAGAACGTGTTGACCAAGCTGAAGGCGGTTTACACTTTGGTGGAGCAACTTTACACCGGGTCACAACGTGCTTTAGCCGTTGTGGCTCTGTCCAATGAAGTTCCCACTCACCTGGCAGACGTACTCAGGCGGCTTGCCGTACTTCCTCAACGCTTCCAAGAGCTGAGACGGGCTTCTGCAAGAGCCGGAGCTATCGCTGCTCTGAGCCGGGCCAAGGCGTTCCTACCGGAGCTAGACCCGGCCGACATCGCTCTTGGATACCCCAGTCTGAAGGAAGACGGCACCCCCTTTGACCAAAAAGACTTTGCCGCCTGTGTGAAGAGCGTGCGCCCGGTGGCCACCTTGATTGGGAATGACACAGACCTTACCAAGTATCAGCCGGGCTATGACGCGGAGAATCAGAGGATCCCAACTCCACGCTATGAAGCAGTCAGCCTGATCCCTCCGACTCGTAAGCATACCTTCGCTCCAGAAGTTGACCCGGCCGGGTTAATTGATGATGAGGCTCAATTTGAAGCTTTGAGCGGCATTGACTGGAAATCATCAACCTTCCAGGTCATGGGAACAGCCGGAGGAGCGGAGAGGGATGAACCGGAAGCTTCAACCCAACAAGCACCTTGATTTCTTAGGCGGCTCATGGTTACGCCTTAAAAACAATGCCTCACCTTTTGGACTCGGGGAGTCCTGTAATAGAGTAGGAGAAACACTTAATTTTGTCGTGCCATCGTGCACGTGTGGAGTGCTTAACTCCGTTGAAGCTGCTCTTTATATTCCTCCGGGTTATGTTTGATCATTTACTTTCCTTAAGCTTGAAGAACTGTCTTTAATTGTTCTGCATAGAAAAATAAATCACAAGTCTCTAGGCGGCTTACCGCATGGAGAGTCATATATCTTACATATAACCCAGAATATAAACCAAGGTCATAAAAGACCGGCTCTCAATCATATCTTCGGGATAACCACAATAGCATACCTGCAAGCCTTGCAAGTACACCTCCGGCTTATGTAACCCAAATAATGAGGTTGAGAACGCAACTCCGGTTCACCAGCACCTGTAATGCCTATTGTGTGCTATTAATCATTATTAATCAAAGTTAAGCCGGCGGAGTAAGAACCGCCCGTGCACACTTTTAATTTGATCCAAAGAACTTGTTGCAAACCAAAGATTAAAAACTTAGGGGCTTCTGATTCGAATACGACCAGAGAACCGTCCCAAAGGGGTTAAGCTAAGATTCGAATGCGATCATATAGCCCCCAGTGGCTTTGGCGTTGCCGATCAAGAGGGTACCGACAGCTATGTTCTCTTTGGTTCGAATACGACCTATGTTTGAACAGGAAGCCCCCAAATGACCTTGAGAATTGTTTAACGACGCTGATTCGAATACGATCCACGTCGGTTCCCAAAGGGGGTTGAGCTATGATTCAAGTATGATCAAGAAAACTCCCCAATGGGCTCGGCAATATTCCAATCAAGTGGGTATCGACAGCTATGTTCTCTTTGGTTCGAATACGACCTATGTTTGAACAGGAAGCCCCCAAGTGATCATATTGTTAACGGCTAGATTCGAATACGATCGTAAGCCGGATCCACCTCCAAGTGACCATGTAATGTTGTAATGGAAATAACACATTTACCTTTGAAGGAGAAAAGGACAGAGGTCCTGCTTTATTATTTATCATAATATATACATGGCTATAGAAATATGTACATTATGAGAGCCGGTGGCTCAAGTGTAATAAGGCCGAAGCTGAGCTATGTTCCACGGCCGACGGGTCTCTTCCTCCGACTTACGTGAATCTTTGTGCTCCCGAACATCGATAAGGTAGTATGACCCGTTGTACAAGTTCTTGCTGACCACAAAGGGCCCTTCCCAAGGCGGGGATAACTTGTGTGCATCAGTTTGATCTTGGATGAGCCGGAGCACCAGATCACCTTCCTGGAAGACCCTGGACTTAACCCGGCGGCTGTGATAGCGGCGCAGGTCTTGTTGGTAAATCGCCGAGCGAGCGGCTGCCACATCACGCTGTTCGTCCAACAAGTCAAGAGCATCTTGGCGCGCCCGCTCATTATCCGCCTCAACATAAGCCGCCACTCGAGGCGAGTCATGACGGATGTCGCTAGGGAGGACCGCTTCCGCTCCATAAACCATGAAGAAAGGCGTGTAACCCGTAGACCTGTTAGGGGTAGTATTGATGCTCCATAACACGGAGGGTAACTCCTCCACCCAACAACCCGGCGTCCGTTGCAAAGGGACCAAAAGCCGGGGCTTGATGCCCTTCAAGATCTCCTGATTAGCTCTCTCAGCTTGACCATTGGATTGAGGGTGAGCCACTGATGAAACATCAAGTCGAATATGCTCTCGTTGACAAAACTCCTCCATGGCGCCTTTAGACAGATTGGTACCATTGTCAGTTATAATGCTGTGTGGAAAACCAAAGCGAAATATCACCCTTTTCATGAACTGAACCGCTGTGGCTGCGTCACACTTACTAACTGGCTCTGCTTCAACCCACTTTGTGAACTTGTCGACCGCCACCAAGAGGTGAGTCTTCTTATCTTTGGATCTTTTAAAAGGCCCAACCATATCAAGCCCCCAGACCGCAAATGGCCAAGTAATTGGAATCATCCTCAATTCTTGAGCCGGCACATGAGCCCGTCGCGAGAACCTCTGGCAACCATCACATTTACTGACCAAATCCTCTGCATCAGCATGAGCCGTCAGCCAATAAAAACCATGGCGAAAAGCCTTGGCCACAAGGGATTTTGAGCCGGCATGATGGCCACAATCCCCCTCATGAATTTCACGTAAAATTTCTTGACCTTCCTCAGGGGAAACACAACGCTGGAAAGTTCCAGTGACACTGCGACGATGCAGCTCGCCATTGATAATTATCATTGACTTAGACCGCCGGGTTATTTGTCTGGCCAAAGTTTCATCCTCAGGCAATTCTCCCCGGGTCATGTAAGCCAAGTAAGGTACTGTCCAGTCTGGGGTAATGTGGAGAGCCGCCACCAACTGTGCCTCCGGGTCAGGAACAGCCAAGTCTTCCTCTGTAGGCAACTTGACAGAAGGGTTATGCAAAATGTCCAAGAAAGTATTAGGCGGCACCGGCTTTCGCTGAGAGCCCAGCCGGCTTAATGCATCAGCCGCCTCGTTCTTCCTGCGATCGATGTGCTCTACTTGGTAACCCTGAAAATGTCCAGCAATGGCATCAACTTCACGGCGATAAGCCGCCATGAGAGGGTCCTTGGAATCCCACTTGCCTGACACTTGTTGGGCCACTAAATCTGAGTCGCCAAAGCACCTTACCCGGCTCAAGCTCATCTCCTTAGCCATCCGAAGACCATGGAGCAAGGCCTCGTACTCAGCTGCATTGTTAGTACAGGGAAACATCAACCGTAGCACATAGCAAAACTTGTCACCTCGAGGGGAAGTTAATACAACTCCAGCCCCCGAGCCTTCCAATTGCCTAGACCCGTCGAAGTGAATAGTCCAGTATGTATTATCCGGTTTCTCTTCAGGCACCTGCAGCTCTGTCCAATCGTTGATGAAATCCACTAATGCTTGAGATTTGATAGCAGTGCGCGGCATGTATTTTAGACCATGAGGCCCAAGCTCTATAGCCCACTTAGCAACTCTTCCTGTGGCTTCTCTGTTTTGGATGATATCTCCTAGGGGAGCAGAACTAACCACAGTGATAGGGTGACCCTGGAAATAATGCTTAAGCTTCCGGCTTGCCATGAACACACCATAAACAAGCTTCTGCCAATGTGGATACCGCTGTTTGGACTCAATGAGTACTTCGCTGACGTAGTAAACCGGCCGCTGAACCGGATACTCCTTACCCGCTTCCTTACGCTCCACCACCACAGCCACACTGACGGCTCGTGTGTTAGCGGCTACATACAGCAATAAGGGCTCCTTGTCAACAGGAGCAGCAAGGACTGGGGGCTCAGCCAGCTGTCTCTTCAAATCCTCAAAAGCAGCATTAGCAGCATCATTCCAGATAAAGTCATCTGTTTTCTTCATCATCTGGTACAGTGGCATGGCCTTTTCACCCAAACGGCTTATAAACCGGCTCAAGCAGCGATGCGACCCGCCAGACGCTGGACGTCGTTTATGCACGCCGGCTTAGCCAGAGAGGTGATTGCTTTGATCTTTTCCGGGTTAGCTTCAATGCCTCTGTGAGAAACCAGAAAACCCAAGAGCTTGCCTGCAGGAACACCAAAAACACACTTGGCCGGGTTAAGCATCATCTTGTAAACCCGGAGATTATCAAAGGTTTCTCTAAGATCATCTACCAAGGTCTCCTTCTCCCTGGATTTAACCACGATATCATCCACATAGGGATGAACGTTGCGCCCAATCTGGTTATGAAGACAATTCTGCACACAACACTGGTAAGTCGCCTGTGCACTCTTGAGTCCAAAAGGCATAGAGACATAATAGAAGGCTCCAAAGGGAGTGATGAACGCCGTCTTCTCCTGGTCCTTAACTGCCATTTTAATCTGATGGTATCCAGAATAAGCATCCAAAAAACTTAAGCGCTCACAACCCGCCGTAGCATCAATAATTTGATCAATACGGGGGAGAGCAAAAGGATCAGCCGGACAAGCCTTGTTTAATTCCATGTAGTCCTCACACATCCGCCAGGTGCCGTTCTTCTTGAGCACGAGCACCGGGTTAGCTAACCATTCTGGATGAAAAACTTCAACAATAAACCCGGCCGCCAAGAGCCGGGCTACCTCCTCACCAATGGCTTTCCGCCTCTCCTCATTAAACCGCCGGAGGAATTGCCTGACCGGCTTAAACTTCGGATCAATATTGAGAGTGTGCTCAGCGAGTTCTCTAGGTACACCCGGCATGTCAGAAGGTTTCCATGCAAAGATGTCCCTGTTCTCACGGATGAACTCGATGAGCGCGCCTTCCTATTTCGGATCCAGATTGGCACTGATGCTGAACTGCTGAGATGAGTCACCTGGAACAAAGTCAACAAGTTTAGTCTCATCAGCGGACTTAAATTTCATTACCGGCTCATGCTCCGTGGTTGGCTTTTTCAAAGACGTCATATCTGCCGGGTCAACATTGTCCTTGTAAAACTTCAACTCCTCTGTTGCACAAACAGATTCTGCGTAAGCCGCGTCACCTTCCTCACACTCCAAGGCTATCTTTCGGCTGCCATGAACCGTAATGGTCCCATTGTGACCCGGCATCTTGAGCTGCAAGTACACGTAACACGGCCGTGCCATGAACTTGGCGTAAGCCGGCCGCCCAAATAAAGCATGATACGGACTTCTTATCTTAACCACCTCAAAGGTTAATTTTTCCGCCCTGTAGTTGTACTCATCTCCAAAAGCCACTTCCAGCTCGATCTTACCAACTGGATATGCCGACTTACCAGGCACCACACCATGGAAAACAGAATCAACCCCATACGACGGAAGGTCTCATAATAGAGGATGTTGATGCTGCTGCCTCCGTCCATGAGCACCTTAGTGAATTTATATCCCCCACCTGAGGAGCCACCACCACGGCCAGGTGACCCGGATTATCAACCCGGGGAGGGTGATCTTCCCTACTCCACACAATAGGCTGCTCAGACCATCTTAAATAGCGTGGAACCGCCGGATCAACAGCATTCACAACCCTTTTATGAAGCTTCTGATCTCGCTTGCAAAGACTGGTGGTAAACACATGATACTGTCCACCATTGAGCTGCTTTGGATTGGTCTGGTATCCCCCTGCTGCTGCTACTGATGACCCTGGCCGGGCTGTTGATTAAAGCCCCCTTGAACATTCTGAGAATTGGAATTTGAACCGCCGCCCGGGCCATGAAAGCCGCCACCGCCTGAGCCGCCGCCCGGGCCACTGTTGCCATTGAAAGCATCGGAATTTTTAAAGGCCTTCATGATGGCGCAATCCTTCCATAAATGAGTGGCCGGCTTTTCCCTAGAGCCATGCCTTGGGCAAGGCTCATTCAACAACTGTTCAAGCGTCGGGCCTGACCTGCCGGCTCGGGGAGGTGGTCTCCCCTTACGCCGGTGGTTGCTACCCTGTGAATTGGCGTTGGCCACAAACTCCATACTGCCATCAGCCTTACGCTTGTTACCTCCCTGGTTCGCCGGGTTATGCTGGGGGCCCTTGCCATTGCCATTCCGTTTTCCCTTCCCTGTCCTTTCATCATCCGACGCGGGATCCTTGGTACTATCAGAATCGGCGTACTTGACCAGAGCCGCCATCAGCGTACCCATATCATTGCAGTCGCGCTTGAGCCGCCTGAGCTTCATCTTCAGGGGCGCAAAATGACAATTCTGCTCCAACATTAAGACTGCAGAGCCGGCATCCATCTTATCAGATGAATGTATTATCTCCTTGACTCGGCGAACCCAATGGGTTGTAGATTCACCCTCCTGCTGCTTGCAGTTAGTCAAATCCACAATTGACATAGATTGCCTACATGTATCTTTAAAGTTTTGGATGAACCGGGCTTTTAGCTCAGCCCAAGACCCGATAGAGTTAGGCGGCAGTCCTTTCAACCAAGTGCGGGCAGTACCATCTAACATCATGGTGAAGTACTTGGCCATTGCCGCTTCACTGACCTCCAGCAACTCCATGGCCATCTCGTAACTCTCGATCCATGCTCCGGGTTGTAAGTCAGCCGTGTAATTAGGCACCTTCCTAGGCCCTTTGAAATCCTTGGGCAGACGTTCATTGCGGAGAGCCGGCACCAGACAAGGGACACCTCCAGTCCTCGTAGGTATACCCGCATCGACAGAAGCCGTCGGATAAGCCGGGGGCGGCTGGTAAGCCGTCAACTGAGGCGCCTGCTCTGCCTCTTGCCATGCTCTGTCTTGGTCTACCGCGTGAAAGGCTCCGTTATGAGCCGGGCCGTGGCCAGGAGGCAAGTCATGGCGTCGGACATTGCTTGAGCCGGTTGCTGAGACCATGTGTCTGCTATAACTCGGGCTCCGGCCTGGACGAGGGGTTGAATGGATCCTGTCCCGGCTATAAGAATATGCCTCCTGCTGCGCCAGAGCCGTCTGAAGGAGTTCTCTGACCCGGCGGGTTTCAACCGCCGTTGGAGAGTCGCCATCGATTGGGAGAGCCGCCAGTCGCGCCGCCGTGGCGACCATGTTTTCCAACGGGTTGGCATAATGACCCGGTGGTATTGGCACGTACTGAGGCGGGGCAGCGTTCACCCGGGGAGGCCCCATCACTTGGGGCTGAATTGACGTTCCAGCCCCGGGCGTCGTGATCTCTGGCGGGTTACTGGGCCCTGCACCAGGCGTGTTGAAGAGGTTTCGTGGATCGTAAACCGGAGGGAGTCGAGATTGGGCCTTTTGATGCCTCCTTCTCATGACCTCATTGGACGCGTTCTGATCCATCGTGAGCTGGAAAGACTGTGCCTGAATCAGCTGAGTCTGGGCGTCGAGAGCCGCCCTCTCCGCAGCCATCCTGATCCCTTCCGCCGCCAGATCCTCCTTGGCTTTTGCTAGATCCAACTTTAACTGTGCCACCTCCGCGTCATGCTGAGCTTGATCCGCTGGGGCGACCGTAGCGGTTAACAGGGCCGTCATCTTGTCTGTGAGATCCATCAGCACCTGAGCCGGCGAGGGCACAGGGCTCCCTGCCCCGGCGGCGGGGTTTTGAACAGGTTGTGCGCCAGCCATGAAGATTCCAACCCGGCTTGGCGGCTCGAAGGGGTCCGGAATACTGTCGCCATCGGAACAACCCCTGAGCCTGTCATCTTGAAGTTGGTATAACGAGTCGGTCTCCTCTGTGGATGACTCGCCGTCAGAGCGAGCGGCCGTCTCCTCGCCAGATCCAGATCTTTCAGGGAGTCCTCCATGGACGCATCCCACGAAAGCATGCTTCAAGGCAGGCAGAGTTCGGGCGGGTCGTGCACGCTGAGCCGTCTCGATGAGATCGGCGCAGAGGTCCGGCTCAAGGCCCGGCTCACCAATCTTGCCAATAAAGACATGGATTCCACCGAAGGGGACCCGGTACCCGTACTCGATTGAGCCGGCGTCGGGGCCCCAGTTTGCATCGTCGATGTAGAGCTTGCCGCGACGACTCTTGGTCATCCGGCCCACAGCGTATCCCTTGAGCCCTTCGAAGCTGCCCTTCAAGAACTCAAATCCACCGTGCTCTGGCCCCACGGTGGGCGCCAACTGTCGTGGAATTATCATGGCAGATGTCCTCGTGCAAGGACTTAGTCGTGGAGCCATCGCAGCTAGGAAGCTTAAAGGGGTTAAGCGGGACAAATGACACGAGGATTATACTGGTTCGGCCCCTTACAGTGAAGGAAAAAGCCTACGTCCAGTCAAGGTTGTATTGATTAGGGTTTCGACGACCAGGAGCTAAACCGCCTTGCCTGGTTATCGATTTGATCTTACTTGTCCCTGAACCGCCGCCGGGTCGTCCCTTTATATAGGGAGGTTGACGCCCAGCGGCTCTCAGAGTCCCGGCCGGCTTATAACAGTGTCCGGCTCGGACTCTTAACTATTCTTGCCTTACACTACAAGTTTCACCATAACGGCAGTTTATCACTACGGGCCTTAAGCCATCTCCGAGTCTTAAGCCCATTACTGACCCGCCGTCCTCAAGATTGGTACTGGGCTTCACGTGATGATCATTATGAGTAACCCGGCCCCTCCTGGGCGGGTGACTCTAATGGTTATATCCTCAACAGATGCCCAATTACAAAGATCTCAAGCCAACGGAAGTCATTGGAAGAATTGTTGCTCATGAGATGTCACTCAAGGATAAGGAAGAGCTTCACAACAAGTCAAGTGGTGCTTACAAAGCCTCATGTGATACTCCCACATCTTCAAGTGAGAAACAAACCTTCAATGAAGAATTGAGCTTAATGGTGAAGAACTTCAACAAGTTCTACAAAAGTAGAAGCAAAGAAAGAAGTTCCAAGTCAAGGTCCTACAATGACAAAAGATCTTCTAGTCGTGAGCGTAATTGCTACAATTGTGGAAGACCCGAACACTACTCCAATGAGTGTACGCCCCCTACAAAAGAAGAGAAGATTCTCCCAAAAGAAGAAGTAGAAGAGAAGAATCACCACCAAGAGAAAGGAGGAGAGATGATCGTTATGAACGAAGACCCTCTCGGAGAAGCAAGGATTCAGAAAGAAAGGAAAAGTCATCAAGGAGCTACACAAAAAGAAGACATCAAGCTCATGTTGGTGAGTAGGTATCCGGCTCCGACTCCGACAATCACTTCGAAAGAAGTTATCACTCTGACTCCGAATATACTCAAGATGAAGGTGTTGCCGGTCTAGCACTTGTGTCAACCAAATCCTATGACATATTTGACTCACCAAATGAAGGAATTGGAAGATGCTTCATGGCCAAAGGTCGAAAGGTAACACATCCCGAGTATGTTGATTTCAATAGTGATGAAGATGATTTGCTAGGTGATGATGATTTACTTGTTGACAACTCTAGTGATCAAAACTATGATGAAACGTCAATTAATCATGCTAATCAAGATAAAACGAATGATGATGATAAGAAGGAGATTGAGCGTCTAACTCAAGAACTAAACACTCTTAAGTTAGCTCATGAAACTACCTTGGAAAATCATCGAGAACTTTTAAAGACTCATGATAAGCTACGCTTTGAAAAGCTCAACCTTGAGCAAGAGCATGAGTTTTTAAAGGCAATCAATGATGATCTTCGCAAGAAAAGTTCTTCTTACATTGCCAAGCGTTTACTCTTGTCTACTTACATGCCACAAGTTAAATCTAGCAACCAGAACAAGAAAGATTCTTCATCTAGTTGTAACAACAATCATGCTAAATCCAATGTTGATGCTTCTAGTAGTTCTCTTAATTCCACTAGTGATTCTCTTAGCCAAGTTACACTTGGGCAAGAAAATATCTTATTGAAGGGAATCATAGAGAAAGGTGTTTACAAGAGTCTTGCCGGAAGTAAGCAATTTGAGAAAATTGTGCGCAAGCAAGGAAGACACCGGAAGAATCAAGGTGTTGGTTTTGAACGGAAGTTTGATGCCAATGGAGTTGAGTGGGAAGAAGATCAATACCCCAAGACGAAGTTTGTTCCTCAACAAGAGAAGTATGATCCTACTTCTTTCAAAGTAACACAAGCTCAAGATGATCTTCCACCACAAGACCACAAGCAAAAAGGCAAGGATAAGCTTCAAGAGGAAATTGATGCATTTGAAGAAGCACCTAAGGCCTTGGTCAAGTGGGTTCCCAAGACTACATCAAGTTCCACTTCATCAAGTACAACCACGACTCCAAGGGTTCCCATGAAAATGGTGTGGATCCAGAAGAAGAAGAACTAGAGAGTTCTTGAGGGTGACTCCGCCAACATACTTCACTCCTATCATTTTGGCAAGGACAAGTGCAAACAACTTCCATATCTTGCACTAGTTCAAGGAGTCACAAACCCTCTTGTTTGTAAGACAAGGGACAAGGTCACCTAATGACTTCATGGACATCATCTTGTGTATGTGTCACTCTATGTCTATGGATATCCTTGTTTGTTCCTTGTGGGACTAACCCGTGTAGGTATTGAAAGTGCAACTCACTCCAAAGGATTGCTCCAAATGATCTACATCAACATTGAGCATCTACATCTTCAACACCTACATGAAGTCATCATCGACAAAACCCAAGGTTAGTTCATTCCCTTTAGGGGGGATATCACATCTAGGGGGAGCTTTACTCAAATCAATGAGCTAAAGCAACTCTAATGGTGTGAACACAACAATGCTTTATCTAAAAGTGGTAACCCCACTTGTGCTTAAACGATGAGTATGACCTATGATCAAGTGTTCTCATTTGACTCCTATGTCAATATACTCATATATAGATGACCTAGTCATCGCCAAATTGCTTGATAGATGCTAGAATGTTTGTGCATGCTTTGTCACATATTTCATTTGCCATTTTAATTGTGTGAGCATGTTGGATGCATATTTTAATCATTCGAGGACATCCATTTGTTGCTATGATTGTTTGGCTCTTTCTCTTTTGCCAAATGGATGGACAAGAATGCCTAAGAACACCCTCTAGCTATCTATGCTTTTCTCGTCTCAAACTCTATTCATGCTACATCACAAAGTTTGATCAAGTCAGATTCGAACCACTCTGTGTGAGGATCACTCGGAGATCGCGATTCGTCATAGACTTAAACCTCCAAAACCTCTTTGTGCATCTCGGTCTGACTGATTCATCCTTTTCGGTCCTACCGAGTCACCAAGTTGATCTAGGGTTTTCAATCTTGGTGCAACCGATTAGAACTTTTCGGTCACACCGAGTTGCAGTAACTGCTTGCAGTTTTGCATCTTGGTGCCACCGAGTCGTTCCACTCGGTCACACCGACAGGGTCAGGTTATATATACCGCTGGGTCAAAATTTGGAAATTTCTCCGAACCCCTTCGCCCATGCGTAACCTACTCTGCCTCCTCTGGTCTCCGGATCGTCCTCTCGTCGCCAGCGACCTCCCGTCGCTGGTCTCCGCCGCCGTCAACGGAAATCTTCTCCGCCGTTGCCGCTGTAGCAAGTTCTTCGCCGCACTATGGTACGGACTTGATCATTGTGCTAATCTTTAACTCCGATTCTTAGCACATTGCTTTGCCATGTTTCTTGCCATAATTGAAATCATCCTGTCCAGCGAAAACGTCCCGTAGATTAGTTTTGATTTGAAAATTTAGGGTCAGATCTCCGCCGAATTCATCTCGGACCGACCGAGTTGTAGAAATCGGTCTCACCGATTTTGGCTTAGGCCAGAGCACACGCATTTTCGGTCCGACCGAAGATTGCAAATCGGTGTGACCGAGATCGATTCTCTGGGAAACCCTAGCAGTCTCGGTACCACTGAACCGTGACTCGGTCTTACCGAGTTCACTAGTTCAGGTTCCAAAAGCTGCTTCGGTATCACCGAGTTTACAAATCGGTAGATCTGAAATGCTTTCTGTGAAGAACTAAAACTAAGTTTTTAAGTCATCTGTTTTGCAAAAACTCCTTTACTTTGTGATGCTCATCTACTCTACCTCATCTACAACCTATTCACAGGGTCTGCTAACAGTTTGCTTGCAAGATGTCTGACCAAAGTGACAGCCAGAACAAGTCAGAGGAACAGGTTCAGTTAAGTGAGGGCACTAGTCCCTCTAGCAGCTATGATGATGGCAGCAGGAGCACTCCAAGCAATCTGCCAAAGGGTGCTACCAGAACAAGGAAGAAGAGGACTTCTGACTCTGAAGATGAAGATTATGTGGCTATTGAAGATGAAGCCACTTCTAAGAAGAAAGTGCTGAAGAAAGAGTATGGCTCAGCTGCTGCAACTAAGCAAGGTCTGAAAACTAAGATGCCAGCAAGAAGACAACCCATGTCTAAGCCAAGGAAAGTTGCCACAGGTGAAACTATGAAGTTCACTATTAAGTCTGAAGAAGAGGCAGCTGGAGAAGATAAGAAGAAGAAGAGGGCCAGAACCACTACTGCCAGAGTTCTTGGCAAGCCCTCAATGAGGAAAGATTCTGAAGAAGAGTAAGAGGAAGAGGATGCAGCGCCAGCACCCAAAGCTCAAAAGCTTATGGGAGATGCAATTAAGGCAGGGGCTGCTCCATCTAATTCCAAAAATGCTCCTAAGACTGCTGCTCCAGCTCCAAAGCCCAAACCCAAGAGGAGCACCAGGAACATCCCTGCTGAGGAGAAGAACAAGGCCCCAGTGCCTCAAGCTGCTGAAGAAGAAGAGGAAGATGATTCTGTGGTTTTGAGGAAGCTGAAGCCCAAGATCCCTGATCACAATGATGCACACCCAGTTGCAGAGAACATGAAAATCAGGAAGGATTCAGGATTGAGGCTATGGAGAGAGTCTGATCCATATGCTACCAGGAGAAGGACTGCTGTGGACTACAGATTCCACACTAAGGAATAGCAGGACTTCTATGAGACTGTTTTACTTGACAAGAAGCCCATAGTGTGTGACATGAGATGGGCTGATTGGGAATTCATCAAGGAGAATGATGATCACTTCCCTGGTGTATATGACAGCTTCAAGGCATGTGGAGTTGATGAGTTTGTGGCTCAGAAGTTCACCAATTGGAATGATGAGCTCATTATGCAATTTTACTCCACTGCACACTTCTATCCAGATGGAAGGATTGTGTGGATGTCTGAGGGTACTAGGTACCAGTCTACTGTTGAAGAATGGGCAAAACTCATAAATGCTCCTGAGGAACATGAGGATGACTTGGATGTCTATGCCAAGAAGAAGAAAGACCACAACTCTATGGCCAATATGTACAAAGAGATCCCTGATGCTGCTTTGGACACACATAAGTTTGGATCTGTACACTATTTGTTGTCTGGTCTGCCAACAATCAATTGGATTCTGAGGACACACTTCTTCCGAAGTCAGGTGATCACAAGATGATCAGAGGACATGCTATCAACTTGCTGCACATATTTGATGTCCCACAAAAGTTCAAGGTTATGAGCCTGATTGTGGAAACAATTAAGAGGACTGCAGCTGATCAGAAGAGAAGTTATGGATATACCCCACACATCCAGGAGCTCATCAACTCAAAGATGGGCAAAGGCAAGTACATCTTGGACAAGGAGCATCTACCCATCTATCCTGAATTTGAGGACAACACAGTTGTCATGACTGAGAATGAACCATCATCTATGCAAGCACAAGAGAAGAAAGCCAAAGCTAAAGCTGAGAAGGCTGCAAAGATGCCAACTATGGATGAGGCATCTCAGGTCTTCTTGAAGAGCAAGCAAGACCAGCTTGGATATCTGATCCAATCCACTCTGAGGATTGAGCAGGGCCTGGCCACCCTGGCCAAGAACCAGGAGAGCTTGGAAAGGATTGTTGAGACAAAATTCTATGACCTTGATGTCAAGATCACAGAGATCCAAACTGCAGTTGAGCAACTTCAGGAGGAAGCAGAGGAGAAGAAGGGCAATTCTACCACAGATGCATTTGCTAGAGTGCCCAGAGGACAGAGATCTGCTGAGTGCCAGTGACAGACACTAGAGCTACAGCATCAGCACCAGCAGCTACAGCTCCAGTTCCAACTCCAACAGCTACTCCACCAGCTCCAGCCACTTCATCAGAAGCTTTCGTCCTTGGCGTTCTCTCAACACCACCTCCCGAAGATCAAGCCTGAGAGTCATTTAGCACTATGCATTTTCAAACTTTTTGGTAACTTGTTGCCAAAGGGGGAGAAAAATGTATAGATCATAGGCTTCGAGAGAGAGAGAGTGTTGGTTTTTATCTCTCTTTGCACTCTTTTTGGTTGGTTTGAAACTTTACTGCGTGCTTGTGTGATACTACTTTGTGTCCTTGTGAGATACTTATTTGGTCAAGTGTTTGATCATATGCTACCCTTAATGCTTGTTGGATAATGCTATCTTTCATATCCTATTATGATCATTCACTTTGCTTGGTGATGAGTGCATGCTTTTAATCTCTATCATTTTGAGCGCTCCACCAAGATGTATGTGAAATGGAAGAGTAACCCATGATCCTAATCGATTGTGCATTTGCATTCAAAAGCAAATCTTAAATAATGCACAAATTTAGGGGGAGCTCTTGCTTATCACATACTTCTCAAAGCGATGATGTTTCTTAATCTTATTTATCATTTGTCGAAGCTTTGATCTATATGTTGTCATCAATTACCAAAAAGGGGGAGATTGAAAGTACAACTATCCCCAGGTGGTTTTGGTAATTCCTAACAACATATAGCTCATTGAGCTAATGCTATTCCAAGATAAATATTTCAGGAAAGCTCAATGTTTGGCATGGCATGGATTAGAAAGTGGACCCTTCAAAATGCTAAGGACAAAGGATTGGCTCAAGCTCAAAGCACAAGACTCTACATTTTCTATTTTAGTGATCCAAGATCACATTGAGTCTATAGGAAAAGCCAATACTATTAAGAAGGGATGAGGTGTTGCTTAATGAGGATCTTGCTCAAAATGCTTAGTGATATGCTCCAAAACCCTCCACTACTTTCTCATATCCACATATGTCCTAAACCAAAAAGTCCAACTCGGCCCCACCGATTCTTTCCATCCGGAGCCACCGAGTTCAGTTGACATAGCCACTGCCAGAAACCCTAATCAATTTGGTCTCACCGATAGGGATCTCGGTCTCACCGAGATGGGATTGCAAACTCTCTGTTTCCCTTCGTAACGTTTCAGTCAAACCGAGATGAGCGATCGGTCCCACCGAGATTGCAATGCAAACTCTTTGTTTCCTTTTCGTAACATTTCGGTCCAACCGAGATGAGCGAAGCAGTCCCACCGAGTTTGTCTGACCAACTCTCTGTTTGTCTATTACCAAAATCGGTCTCACCGAGTTTGTGTAATCAGTCTCACCGAGATTACGTTATGCCCTAACCCTAATAACATCGGTCCCACCGAGTTGACATGTCGGTCCCACCCAGAATCCTAACGTTCACATTTTGAACTAAATCGGTTCGACCGAGTTTAATGATTCGGTCCCACCGAGTTTGGTGATTTGTGTGTAACGGTTAGATTTTGTGTGGAGGCTATATATACCCCTCCACCCACTCTTCATTCGTGGAGAGAGCCATCCGAACATGCCTACACTTCCAATACATATTTTCTGAGAGAGAACCACCTACACTTGTGTTGAGGACAAGATATTCCATTCCAACCACATAAATCTTGATCTCTAGCCTTCCCCAAGTTGCTTTCCACTCAAATCTTCTTTCTACCAAATCCAATCCTATGAGAGAGAGTTGAGTGTTGGGGAGACTATCATTTGAAGCACAAGAGCAAGGAGTTCATCATCAACACACCATTTGTTACTTCTTGGAGAGTGGTGTCTCCTAGATTGGCTAGGTGTCACTTGGGAGCCTCCGACAAGATTGTGGAGTTGAACCAAGGAGTTTGTAAGGGCAAGGAGATCGCCTACTTCGTGAAGATCTACCCTAGTGAGGCAAGTCCTTCGTGGGCGACGGCCATGGTGGGATAGACAAGGTTGCTTCTTCGTGGACCCTTCGTGGGTGGAGCCCTACGTGGACTCGCGCAACCGTTACCCTTCGTGGGTTGAAGTCTCCATCAACGTGGATGTACGATAGCACCACCTATCGGAACCACGGATAAAAAATCTCCGTGTCAACATTGCATTTGCTCCCTCAAACTCATCCCTTTACCTTCATATGCAATTGTTTTACATTCCACTGCTATACTCTTAGAATTGCATGTGTAGGTTGATTGCTTGACTTGTGCTAAGTTGCTAAAATCTGCCAAGAACTAAAATTGGGAAAAGGCTAGATTTTTATTTGGTCAAGTAGTCTAATCACCCCCCCTCTAGACATACTTCCGATCCTACACCCTTCCCCCTCTCTCCCTCTTGGTGGATTCCTACTGGGACTTGGAGTCCTAGTAGGATTCCCCTCTTGGGGGCGTGCCCTAGGGGCCGGCCGGCCTCCCCCTTGCTACTTTATATACTGGGGCAGGGGGGCACCCTAGAACACACAAGTTGACAGTTGTCTTAGCCGTGGGCGGTGCCCCCCTCCACAGATTTCCACCACGGTCATATCGTTGTAGTGCTTAGGCGAAGCCCTGCGTCGGTAACTTCATCAACACCGTCACCACGTCGTCGTGCTGATGGAACTCTCCCTCGGACTCAGCTGGATCAAGAGTACGAGGGACGTCATCGAGCTGAACATGTGCAGATCGCGGAGGTGCCGTGCGTTCGGTACTTGGATCGGTTGGATCGCGAAGACGTTCGACTACATCAACCGCGTTACTAAACGCTTCCGCTTTCGGTCTACGAGGGTACGTGGACACATTCTCCCTGCTCGTTGCTATGCATCACCTAGATGGATCTTGCGTGTGCGTAGGTAAAATTTTAAAATACTACGTTCCCCAACACAGCGCGTCTTCCCAACCCTCGCTGCTACTAAGTCGCAGAAGCCACCTTTTCCCACCCCTCCTCCTCTCCCCCTCTCTTCCTTTCACTTTCCCCTCCTCTCTCCCTCACTTTGCTTCTTCCTCACTACTTCCCCCCCATTACTCTCTTTCTTCTACCTCTCTTTCTCTCTCTTTAATGCTCTCCTAGTGATACATTTCCAACATATCTATAATATTTGATTGTTCCATGCTGTTATATTATCATTCTTGGATGTTTTATAATCATTTTATAGCAACTTTATATCATTTTTGGGACTAACCTATTGACATAGTGCCCAGTGCTAGTTGCGGTTTTTTGCTTGTTTTTTACTTCGCAGAAAATCAATACCAAACGGAGCCCAAACGCAGCAAAACTTTTTGGAGATTTTTTCTGGACCAGAAGACACAATATGGGCCGAAGAAGTACCAGAGGAGTGCCCCGATGGGGGGCATAACCCACCTGGGCGCGCCTGGGGGCCCAGGCACGCCCTGGTGGGTTGTGCCCACCTCTGTAGCCTCCTGCACTGCCTCTTTGCTCTATAAATACCCCAATATTCCAGAAACCCTAGCGGAGTCGACGAAAATCAATTCCAGCCGCCGCAAGTTCCAGAAACCACAGATCCAATCTAGACACCATCACGGAGGCGTTCATCATCCTCATTGGTGCCTCTCCGATTATGCGTGAGTAGTTCATTGTAGACCTACGGGTCCGTAGTTAGTAGCTAGATGGCTTCCTCTCTCTTTTGATTCTCAATACAATGATCTCTTGGAGATCTATTTGATGTAACTCATTTTGCGGTGTGTTTGTTTGGATCCGATGAACTTTGAGTTTATGCTCAGATCTATGTTTTTATCCATGAAAGTTATTCGAGTCGTTTGATCTCTTATATGCATGATTATTTATAGCCTCGTATTTATTCTTCGAATCTTAGGTTTACTCAGGCCAACTAGATCGATTTTTCTTGCCATGGGAAGAGGTGCTTTGTGATGGGTTCGATCTTATGGTGCTTGATCCCAGTGACAGAAGGGGAACCGACACGTATGTATCGTTGCTATTAAGGATAACAAGATGGGGTCTACTTCTACTTAAATAGATCTTGTCTACATCATGTCATCGTTCTTATTGCATTACTCCATTTCTCCATGAACTTAATACACTAGATGCATGCTGGATAGCGGTCGATGTGTGGAGTAATAGTAGTAGATGCATGCAGGAGTTGGTCTACTAATCTTGGACGTGATGCCTATATAATGATCATTGCCTGGATATCGTCACGATTATTTGAAGTTCTATCAATTGCCCAACAGTAATTTGTTTACCCGCTGTATGCTATTTTTCTCGAGAGAAGCCACTTGTGAAATCTACGGCCCCCGGGTCTCTTCTTTATTATATTTGCCTTCGAGATATATTTTCATTGGCTTTTATTTTCAGATCTATTATCCAAAACCACAAAAATACCTTGCTGCAATTTATTGTTATTTATTTTATCTGGCGTTCCCGCGTGATCTATTTATCCAATCTACTACAATTTTACCGACCTTTTTACCCGTGAGGGATTGACAACCCCTCTCTTACGCCGGGTTGCAAGTATTTGTTCGTTGTGTGCAGGAGCCGTTCACGTGGTGTTGCGTGGTTCTCCTACTGGTTCGATAACCTTGGTCTCATCACTGAGGGAAATACCTACTGTAGCTGTGTTGCATCATCCCTTCCTCTTTGGGGAAATACCGACGTAGTTCAAGCCGCATCAAAAGGAATTTCTCACGCCGTTGCCGGGGAGACATCATCAACATCTACTAGGGTCGTAATCACAAATCTCATCTCCTTGAAATTTACATTATATGCCATTTGCCTCTCGTTTTCATCTCCTCCACTTCACAAAATTTGCCGTTTTATTCACCCTCTTTTCCGTTCGTCATTTTCTCGTCAGATCTGTCTTTTTGCTTGTGATCTTGTTGCTATCGCCAGCATGACTCCTCCTTTGGCACTGGATTTTGAAGTTTTATACTTCAAACAGAGACAAGGAGAAAATTTGAAAGATGCTTGGTATAGGCTGATGGAATCCTATTGCATTTAATCTCTAAAAGGGTATGCAAAAAATTTGGGGGGTACCGGCATATTTTTAGACCCAAACCGGCTCAAGGCATCAGCCGCCTCATTCTTCCTTGTATCAAGATGCTCCACTTGATAACCCTTGAAGTGACCAGCAATATTATCAAGCGCCCACGATAAGCCGCCATGAGCTGGTCTTTGGAATCCCAAGTGCCTGAAACTTGCTGAGCCACCAGATCTGAGTCGCCAAAACACGTGATCCTGCTTAAATTCATCTCTTTGGCCATTCGAAGTCCATGGAGCAAAGCCTCATATTCAGCTGCGTTGTTTGTACAAGGTAACATCAACCGTAAAAAATAGCAAAATTTGTCACCTCGTGGGGAAGTCAAAATATCTCCAGCCCCCGAGCCTTCTAATTGTCTGGACCCATCGAAGTGAATAGTCCAATATGTGTTATCAGGCTTCTCCTCAGGCGTCTTCAACTCCGTCCAGTCATTGATGAAATCCACAAGAGCCCGAGACTTAGTAGCTTTCCTTGGCACATACTTTAAACCATGGGGTCCGAGCTCAATGGCCCACTTAGCCACTCGGCCTGTAGCCTCTCTGTTATGAATAATATCCCCTAAAGGAGCAGAACTGACCACAATAATAGGATGGCCAAGAAAATAATGCTTCAGCTTACGACTGGCCATGAACACCCTGTATACCAGTTTTTGCCAATGTGGATATCGTTGCTTAGACTCAATTAACACCTCACTGACATAATAAGCCGGCCTCTAGACTGGGTACTCCTTACCCGTCTCCTTGCATTCCACCACAATCGCCACACTGACAGCCCTATTGTTAGCCGCCACATATAAGAGAAAGGGTTCTTTCTCAACGGGAGCCGCAAGGACAGGTGGCTCAGCTAACTGCTTTTTGAGTGCCTCAAACGCCTCATTAGCAGCATCACTCCAGACAAAGTGATCTGTTTTCTTCATCATCTGGTACAAAGGAATTGCCTTCTCACCCAGGTGTCTTATGAACCGGCTTAAAGCCGCGATACGACCCGCCAAGCGCTGGACATCATTGACACACGCCGTCTTATCCAATGAAGTGATGGCTTCAATCTTCTCCGGGTTACCTTCAATGCCCCTCTCTGAGACCAAAAAGCCCAAGAGCTTGCCCGCAGGCACACCAAAAACACACTTGGCCAGGTTAGGCATCATCTTATAGACCTGGAGATTATCAAAGGTCTCCTTTAAATCATCTAACAGAGTCTCCTTCTTTCTGGACTTGACAACGGTAGCATCCACATAAGCATGAACATTGCGTCCAATCTGGTTATCAAAGCAGTTCTGGACACAACGCTGATAAGTCGCCTGTGCACTCTTGAGCCCGAAGGCATAGACACATAGTAGAAAGCCCCAAAAGGTGTGATAAAAGTTATATTTTCTTGGTCTTTAGCTGCCATCTTAATCTGATGATAACTAGAATAAGCATGCAGGAAGCACAAATGCTCACAATCCGCCGTGGCATCTATGATCAGATCATTACGGGGAAGAGCAAAAGGATCAGCTGGACAAGCCTTATTAAGGTCTGTATAATCCACACACATACGCCAGGTGCCATTTTTCTTATGCACCAGCAAATGGTTAGCCAACCACTCAGGGTGAAAAACTTCAACGATGAAACTGGCCGCCAAGAGCCGGGCCACCTCTTATCTAATAGCCTTACGTCGCTCTTCATTAAAGCGGCGAAGGAACTGCATCCCCGGCTTAAACTTAGGATAAATATTAAGAGTGTGCTTAGCGAGTTCTCTCGGTGCACCTGGCATGTACGAAGGCTTCCATGCAAAGATGTTCCGATTCTCATGAATGAACTCGATGAGCGCGCCTTCCTATTTTGGATCCATGTTATCACTGATGCACTACAAAAAAAGACACATCCGTGACATTTTGGGCCGAACGAAGTTTTTTCCTGTCATGCTTATGACACTTCTATGATGGTAATTGTGACAAAACCCGGTATCATCATAGATGTGGTGGGCTCCTACTTCTATGACAAAAAATCATGACATAAAATGGGCTTTTCGTCCTGGGTGGGCCAGAGACGCAGCTGCATGACATTCTTTGGGCCGTCCATGACGGAAAAAACTGTGGTAGAAGCGAGGGCGAGGAAAATATCGGGGAGTACCAGGTTATGGTGGGTGGTCGGGGGCCGAGCGATGCGCGTTTCGCTCGTACACGTATGCACGTGGGTGCGAGGTGTTGGGATCTAACTGAACCCGAGCGAGGGTTCGCCTACTGAACCCGAGCAATTACACGGCAGGCTACACGTTACTGAACCCGAGCGATTGATCGAGCTGGCTGTTAACTAAACCCGATCGAGAGATTCCTTCGCTACTGCTGCTAACTGAAGCCGATCGAACCCTGCTGCCTCCTTCCCTTGCTGAACAGTGAGTGTTGTTGGGGGGGGGGGTTTGGATGAATAGTTCCCGATGGGGGGTTGGATGAACAGGGCACCGTGGTAGTAGAGGCCGTTGCCGCTGGATGAACAGGACCCCGATCGAGCCGGTTGGGGGTGGATGAACAGGACCCCGTGGAGGGCTGGATGAGTAGGACCCCGTGAAGGGCTGGTTGAACAGTAGCCGGTGGAGGGCTGGATGAATAGTAGCCCGTGGAGGGGTGGTTGAACGGGACCCCGTGGAGAGGGTTGGTTGAACAGTAGTCGGTGGAGGAGCGGTGGAGGCTGGATGAACATGAGCCCGTGGATGAACAGTCACAGGTGGAGGCAGAAGGGGAGACGCTGTGGATGAACAGTCACAGGTGGAGGCTGGTGGAGGTCGATGGTGGATGAACGGTAGCCCATGGAGGCAGTCAACGGTGGAGATGAACAGTATCCCGTGGAGTCCCGTTTTGCAGTACGCCACACCCCTCCCGATGAACAGGACCCCCGTTTCGACCGTAGAGCTCCAACACAAGTCTGTTTCCTACGTTTTGCGGTACGCCACACCCCTCCCGGTCAACAGGACCTCGTTTCAACCATAGGAGGTCCATGAGAAGTCCGTTTCCTCCATTCTGCGGTACGCCAGACCCCTCCCGATGAACAGGATCCCGTTTCGACCGTGGCCGGTCGAACACAAGGCCGCTTCCTCCATTCTACGGTACGCCAGGCCTCGTTTCGATCGCCTGTTCCGTCCAAGCCGGTTGGCTCCCGATGAACACGGCGTATTCCGTTGCCTCCCGATGAACACGACGCATTCCGTTGCCTCCCCATGAACATGACGCAGTTTCTCCGTTCCGACCCAGCCATTTACACGAGCCCTGGCCAAACGTATGCGCAAGTAGGTGTTCGAGACCCCGCCCGTATGTACGTACGTGGCTGTATTTACTTTCTTGCACCCTGGCTGATGCGGAGCATCCTACGGTCATCCCCATGGACCTACAATCGTCTCATCAAGAGCCAAGAGGACCTATCACACGAGCACGAGCTAGAGCTCTCGAGAACGAGGTGACTTCTTTCCTTAGTGATATCACATATGATCCACTCGAGACATGGCTACTACCTAAGTCCGATATGCTATGCATGATTAGGTGTCAAGAGGACCCTCCTGGATATGTACATGATGACGGACAAGTCGCCAAGTCCATGGATGAAGAAAACCAACGGGAAGAGTCAAGAACACCTCCCAGGCCCCGGACATCCGGCCAGGACCCCAGACATCCGGCCCATGGAGCATCCTCCTCAGCAGCTTCCCAGCCGCCCACCATCTACAAGCCCCGGACATCCGGCCCCAGCCAGGACATCCGGCGCCACGCACCAGAACCTACAGAAGCTGCCTCCACCAGCCCGAACATTCGGCCTCCTAACCCGGACATCCGGCTCCGTCTGTCTGCGCACAGTAAAGGGCCGAGGCCCACGTACCCTTTCGCCCCCTAGACTATATATACTCCTCCTCCTCCCTCTTTCTAGGGTTAGCATTGGTTTAGCTCATATGTGAGATAGAGCATTGCTCATCCATACGGATCTACTCCCCGAGAGAGATTGCGGCCCCTCTACGGAGACGATCCACGTTGGATTCAAGACCCCCTCTTGGGTGGCCCCATCAAGACCTCCTCACGGAGAAGAACCGGTTACCTTTGTATCGTCCTTTGTTGGATTTGGATCTTGTATCTCCCCTTGTGTTTCGAGGATCTAGCATATGTGTGACTATATCTTGTTGGTTTAGTGATTCCTCTTGTGTTTTCCCTCGTTTTCTCCACGTGTTCTTCGTGTTCTTAGTTGAGATCCACTCCTTTCGTGAAAGATCGGCCGTCTAGGGTTCCACCCTACATCATCTTGGTATCATGTGCCACGTTGATCACGATTTCGGAGCCCCCTCTCTTTGTTTTCTAGCCTAGTTTTGTTGATTTTGTCCCAAATTCGAAAATTGCCCCACAAAAATAGCCCCAATTTTTTTTTGTGATTTGTTGGTGTGATGAAGTTTTGTTGGATTTGATCCGCGGATTTCGTGTGTTGCAGGTAGATCTAGCTTTTCCCCCATTTTTCCCCAATTTCCATCCACAAAATCTTCAGAATTTTGCCCCGGATTTTACCTCTCCACGCGGTGTTCATCGAGTTCGTCCACGGATCCAGAGCCCGGACATCCGGCCCGACAGCCTGAACATCCGGCCTACCCCGGACATCCGACCCCTAACAGCAACACTTCCATCCACCGCTTCCTTTCCGTCTAACTTTCGTCCAATTTTGTCTCGGATACCACCACCACTTCCGCATAGCACCACCATAGCCTTTCCCGCTACCAACTCCAACAATTTTTGACCCGTTTTTGCTTTGAGAATTTGAGTTGTGGTTTCTGTGTCCTATTGTGTTTCGGCTATCTAGGTACGGTTCGACATCAACATCACCACCGCTCATCTTCGCCAAGGACTACTATGAACGGCTACATCACTTTGGTATCACCCTCACCTTGGTATCATCTTGGTATCATGATATCATCATACTTTCTTGCATTTGCATTGATAACCCCATAGCCTTACTTTCGCGTCACTTACCCATCGAGACTAGCCTTTGAGTATTGCCGGCAACGTGACTTGTGCACATTAGTGATCATACTTCGAATAGCATACATACAATATCATCGTGTTGCATATCTTGGTATCATTTCTTGTTTCACAAAGTTGTCATCACATACACAATTGCTATCTTGGTTCGTGAAGCATTGCATGAGAAAAGAGCTCAAACAACAAAGAGCCAAACAAGCTTTTAAGCAAGAAGGAAAGATAAGCAAAGAGCTTATAAGCAAGAACCATAGCATCATACAACATTAAGATTGTCATACTCGATCATCTTGGATCATATCATCGGAATACCATACATATAGCATACTTGGGGTAGAAGTCGTTGCATTTTTGCTTAGTAGGTTGTGCACAAGTTCGTATCCGCCTATTGTGCAATCGTGCTAGCGTCTCTCTAGTGTTGTGCAACAAGAGCATTTTCGTGGGTTCCACATTTTGGCTCACCCCTTGGTTGCCCGACCCCACTTATCTATTTGCGTGTGTGTTTCCATGTACTTTATCTTGCTATTGGTCTACTTGTTGCATTTAAAAATTTGCGAATATTTTCCAACATTATTGAATCTCACTTACATTCGCATCAAATTTTGTGCCACCATCCTAACCGAGCTCCACCATAAGCTTTTACTTGTGTAGGTGTGAGAAACCGACAAGAATTGGTACCAATTGTGTTATTTCCTTGTTACACATTGAGTGATCTTTGATCCATCTTCAACATCGGTCAAGGTACATTTGGTATAAGTTCTTCTCTTTCTCCCACTCACATGTCTTTGTTTGGAATGATGGATAGGCCAAGTACCTCTACCAACCCACTCTTCCTTGAGCAAGACGACGACCCGAACAACTACGTCACCAAACTACACCTCTTTGGTACACAACGAGCTTTGCATGAAGAGCAACTAGCAATGAGCGACCGCATCGACAACCTCGCCGCCGACTTGCGACTCTCCGAGCGAAGTACAAGAGACTACTTCGACAACAAGCTCGACAAGCACAAGCATGAGAATGACGCAAGAATGGACGAGATTCGTGGCTTGTTGGTCAACCGCTCTTCTACCACTTCGTCCTACTCAAGACGGAGCCGCTCGAGTCGACACTCTGACGACACTATCTCCGGCTCAAGTACCCCGACATCGAACACTCTTTGTCGTGCCGCGCGTCAAGATCGTCAAGCAAACCGCAATCCTCTCCACGACAACGACTCTCAAGAGCAAGCTCGCGTGCAAGAACGTCGACACCGTCAAAATCAAGCTACATTCGTGCAAGCACAAGAACGGCAACACCAACGACAATAAGAACAATAGGAACGAGCGCGACAACATCAAGATGCACAAGACGCCGAGGCACAACATCAAGAACAACAACTATGAGAAGCTCAATCACTTGAGGCGCAACGTGCCCTTCGAGATTCAAGTCATGCCGTAGCCAATCGAGGCCGACAAGCCCGTCTACATCAAGAAGCACTTCGCAACGAAGCTCAAGAAAGGATTTACCAAGCACGTGTGCATCGACAAGCTCCTCCACAAGCTCGCCAAGAACATCACGTTCAACAAGAGCAAGATGACAATGGAAATCCTCCAAGACAAGAGCAACATGAGTTCGACAACCCTCCTCGCCAAGAGCAACATGAGATTGTCAATCCTCAACGACATGGGCGTCATCATCCCCGACCCCAACATAATGAAGAGCAACGATATGGCAAGCTAAAGTTCACCATGCCCAAGTTCACCGGAAGCAATGACCCCGAAGAGTACATATCATGGGCATTGAAGGTTGACAAAATCTTCCGCTTGCACAACTACGAAGAAGAGAAGAATATCGCAATGGCATCACTTGAGTTCCAAGACTATGACCTCATTTGGTGGGAACAAGTCATTGAGCGCCAAGAGGCAAGAGGCGAAGCACCCATCACTACTTGGGCGCAAATGAAGGATGTCATGAGAGCACGATTCGTGCCAAACTACTACAACCGCGACCTCTTGAAGAAACTCCAACTACTCAAGCAAGGAACCAAGAGCGTTGAAGAGTACTACAAGGAAATTGAGATTGCCATGATACGAGCCAATGTCACGGAAGCTGATGAGAAAACTATGGCGCGTTTCTTGAATGGACTCAACCATCCTATCAAGAAGATCGCCGACTTCCAACCATACTCGAATCTCATCGAGCTAGTGCATCAAGCTACCAAAGCGGAACGCCAAGTGCAAGATGACCTCAAGTACACCAAGTTTGCATCCAAGTCCTACGGCTTCTCCAACAATCAAGCTTCAACGGCTCCAACACCTTCTACCTCAACCAAGCCTTCTACAAGCAACGACGACAAGTCAAGTTACAAGAAAACTTCGACAAGCTCAAGTCGTCCTCCTACTTCAAGCAACTTCAAGCCGAAAGCTTCATCATCATCTACCCCAACCGATGAGACCGTCAAGACAAGTTCCTTCAAATGTTTCACATGCGGAGGCCGAGGCCACAAGTCCTTTGAGTGCACAAACAAGCGCACCATGATCCTCAACGACGATGGAACCTATGATTCAATGAGTGAAGGAGAAATGGAAGCCCTTGAGTAAGTGGCCATGCACCGGCAAGTGAACAATGAAGAAGAAGATGATCAAGTATTTTGTGACGAAGATTCGAGCCCCGCTCTTGTTGTGTCCAAGGTCTTGACTATTCAACATCAACAAGACGAAGACCAACGATGCCACATCTTCCACACAAAGGCCAGCATCAATGGAAGGTCCGTCAAGGTAATCATCGATGGAGGGAGTTGCCATAACTTCGCAAGTGAAGAACTATGCTCCAAGCTTCAATTGGTCAAGATGAAGCACCCGCACCCCTACAAGGTTCAATGGCTAAGCGACACCGGCACCATCCAAGTCGAGCATAGAGTACAAGTTCCTTTCAAGATTTGAGCTTACGAAAGACACTTTGGAGTGTGATGTCCTTCCGATGACCGTGTGCCACCTCCTTCTTGGACGGCCATGGCAATTCGACCGAGGTGTCATCCACAATGGTCGTACAAACGACTATAGCTTCAAGATGAAAGGAAAGGAGTATGTGCTACGACCTATGTCTCCAAGCCAAGTGATCGCCGACAAGCAAGCGACACATCATGGAGAGAATAGTGAGAGAGCGAGCCACCAAAAAGAGAGTGAGCGCCACAAGCCCAAATTAAGTGCCTCCACGATGAGCGACAAGAAGAACTTAGTCCTATTTGCCACCAAACGTGAGATGAGAGAACTGTGCGAGAACCCATCAAGTGTTATGCACTATGTCCTTTTGTGCAAGGACGGAGCACCAAAAGCTAACACCTCTCACGATCTACCTTTAGTGTTATCTTCTTTATTGAAGGAATTCCAAGATGTTTTCCCCGACGAGCTACCTCCGGGTCTACCTCCACTACGCGGGATCGAGCACCGAATCGACCTCATTCCCGGATCGCCACTTCCAAACAAGGCTCCCTACCGAGTTAACCCCGAAGAAACCAAATAAATACAAAGGCAAGTAAAGCATCTCATTGATCATGGACATGTGCGTGAAAGTTTGAGTCCTTGTGCCGTACCGGTCATTCTTGTGCCAAAAAAAGACGGTAGCTTTCGCATGTGTTCCGATTGTAGACCCATCAATGCTATCACCATTCGCTATAGGTGCCCCATTCCACGCCTTGATGATATGCTTGATGAGCTTAGCGGTGCCACTATTTTTTTCCAAAATTGATCTCAAAAGTGGTTACTATCAAATCTGCATACAAGAGGGTGATGAATGGAAAACCACTTTCAAAACTAAGTTTGGTTTGTATGAGTGGTTAGTCATGCCTATGGGTTTATCCGAAGCACCTGGTACTTTCATGCGTCTTATGCATTATGTGTTTCGCCCTTACATTGGTGAATTTGTTGTGGTCTACTTCGATGATATCCTTGTTTTTAGCAAATCTCTCAAAGAGCATGTCACCCACCTTCGCACCGTGCTACAAACTCTTTGAAAAGAGCAACTTTATGCTAATATGGAAAAATGCCATTTCGGTGTTGATAAGCTTGTTTTCTTAGGTTTTGTAGTATCTTCTAAGGGTGTTCATGTTGATGAATCTAAGATCAATGCTATTAAAACTTGGCCCCAACCAACAAATTTGCAACAAGTGCGTAGTTTTCTTGGTTTAGCCGGTTTCTACCGTAGATTTGTGAAGGATTTTAGCACTAATGCTTCTCCTTTACATGCTTTGAGCAAGAAGAATGCACCCTTTGTTTGGGGACCATCGCAAGATAGAGCTTTCAGTGAGCTTAAGAATTTGCTTACTCATGCTCCCGTGCTTGCATTACCCAACTTTGACAAACCTTTTGAAATTCATTGCGATGCTAGTGGTAATGGCATAGGAGGTGTGTTAACACAAGAGAAGTGCCCCATAGCATACTTTAGTGAGAAACTTTCCGGAGCGCAACTCAATTACCCCATCTATGACAAAGAGCTATATGCTTTAGTGCGAGTTTTGCATGAATGGGAACATTACCTTCGCCCTCATGAATTTGTCATCCATACCGACCATGAAACGCTTAAGTATCTTAAGGGTCAAACTAAGTTGAAAAAGCGTCATGCTAAGTGGAGTGAGTTTATTGAGTCATTTCCTTATGTCATCAAGTATATCAAAGGAAAGGAAAATGTTGTGGCGGATGCGCTTTCCCGTATATGCATGCTTGTTACTCAAATTGAATTGAATGTCATTGGCTTTGAGCACATAAAAGACTTGTATGAGCATGATCCTACTTTTGCTATTACTTATGCCAAGTGTTTGACGCATACATCTTGGGAACGCTATTACATCAAAGATGGTTATCTTATGAGAGCTAACAAACTATGCATCCCGGAGTCTTCTCTTCGTTTGTTGCTTTTGCAAGAATCTCATGGTGGAGGACTAATGGGACACTTCGGATGCGACAAGACATTTGCCACGCTCTCCAAGAACTACTTTTGGCCAAAGATGTTTCGTGACATCAGCCGCTTCACCAACCGATGCTCTACATGTCGCAAAGCTAAGTCTAAAGCTAAATCTCATGGACTCTATATGCCTCTTCCAATTCCGTATCAACCATGGGAAGATATTAGCATGGATTTTGTGCTTGGTTTGCCTAGAATAAGAAATGGCAAGGATTCCGTTTTTGTTGTTGTGGACCGATTCTCCAAAATGGCTCATTTCATTCCTTGCAACAAGATAGACGATGCTTCACATGTTGCAAATTTGTTTTGTAGGGAAATCTTGCGCCTTCATGGAGTGCCAAAGACGATTGTCTCGGACCGCGACGTCAAGTTCTTGAGTTACTTTTGGAAGACCTTGTGCGCCAAGCTCGGAATCAAGCTTTTGTTCTCTTCGGCATACCATGCACAAACCGACGGCCAAACGGAGGTGATGAACCGCATGCTCTCCACTCTACTACGCGTGTTGATAAAGAAGAACATCAAGGAGTGAGAGGAGTGCCTACCTATCGCCGAGTACGCCTACAATCGTGCAAGACATTCGACTACCGGCAAGTCCCCCTTTGAGGTCGTGTACGTCTTCAACCCGTTTTCCCCATTGGACATTCTACCTCTACCGCTACAAGAGCGCACAAACATGGACGCGAGTGCCCGAGTCAACTACGTCAAGAAGATGCATGAAGATACAAGGCACACCATCGAGTGCCAAGTACAACGACTCGCGACCAAGCTCAACGTCAACAAGCAACCCATGATATTCAATGTTGGAGATCTTGTGTGGCTACACCTTCGCAAGGACCGCTTCCCCAACGAACGCAAGTCCAAACTTCTACCACGAGACAATGGACCCTTCAAGGTGCTTGCACTCTACAACAACAACGCCTACAAGATCGACATCCCACGCGACAAGTACTCCGTGAGCGACATCTTCAACATCAAAGATCTCTCCTCGTACCATGGTGATGAGGATTTTGATCCGAGGTCGGATCTTTCCCAAGGGAAGGGAGATGATGCGGAGCATCCTACGGTCATCCCCATGGACCTACCATCGTCTCATCAAGTGACAAGAGGACCTATGACATGAGCACGGGCTAGATCTCTCAAGAACGAGGTGACTTCTTTCCTTAGTGATATCACATATGATCCACTCGAGACATGACTACTACCTAAGTCTGATATGCTATGCATGATTAGGTGTCAAGAGGACCCTCCCGGAGATGTACATGAAGACAGACAAGTCGCCAAGTCCATTGATGAAGAAAACCAACGGGAAGAGTCAAGAACACCTCCCAGGCCCCGGACATCCGGCCAGGACCCCGGACATCCGGCCCCTGGAGCATCCTCCTCAGCAGCCTCCCAGTCGCCCACCATCCACAGGCTCCGAACATCCGGCCCCAGCCCGGAAATCCGGCCAGAAGCCCAGACATCCGACGCCACGCACCAGAACCTACAGAAGCTGCCTCCACTAGCCCGGACATCTGGCCCTTCGGGAAGGCCCGGACATCCGGCCCATCGCCCGGACATACGGCTCCGTCTATCTGCACACAGCAAAGGGCCGAGGCCCATGTACCCTTTCGCCACCTAGACTATATATACTCCTCCTCCCTCTTTCTAGGGTTAGCATTGGTTTTGCTCATCCATATGGATCTACTCCCCGAGAGAGACCGCGGCCCCTCTACGGAGACGATCCATGTTGGATTCAAGACCCCCTCTTGGATGGCCCCATCAGGACCTCCTCACAGAGAAGAACCGGTTACCTTTGTATCATCCTTTGTTGGATTTGGATCTTGTATCTCCCCTTGTATTTCGAGGATCTAGCATAGGTGTGAATATATCTTGTTGGTTTAGTGATTCCTCTTGTGTTTTCCCTCGTTTTCCCCTCATGTTCTTCGTGTTCTTAGTTGGGATCCGCTCCTTTCGTGAATGATCGGCCATCTAGGGTTCCACCCTACATCACTGGCTGTACGTACGTGTACACGATATTAACGGGACTGTGTGACATGCTATGTGCACGCCTCTACTACGACACCCCCCTTGCTTACATGGCCACGGTTCATCGCTGCAGCCTGCAGACAGACCGGTCGTATGTACGTACACTTTCGCGACCAGAATGACAACGCTACGTACGCTTCGACCAGGTGGGTCCCGACTGTCAGGTACTTCCTTGCGTGCGAAGATGTAGCTGGTGGGTCCCAGTAGTCAGGGGGCGAATCATTTTTTCCCTGTAATATAGACGCACTTCCTTGCTGCGGCCGTGGACCCAGCTGTCAGCCTCCCCACGCACGTATTTTTTTGCCGTGGAAGTCGTTCGTTGACCACATCGACCACACCGTGCCGAGAGCACCAGGGCGGTGGACGACGGCGAGGCCTAGGAAGGGGACGACGCGGAGCCGGGGAAGACACGGCAGTGGATGCCAACGCGGAGAGTAGTATGAGGGTTCACTGGTTCGGCTGCGGTGTGAGGCTGCAGTCGCCGCAGAATAACAGGGGGTGTGGGTGAGTAGAGGGATGGCATGGCCAGCGGAGAGTGTAGTAGGGGGCGGTGAGGCCTCCACGGCATCACAGCCGGCCACGGGAGGCAGGAGCACGTGGCACGACCGACGCTGGTTTGGGCGTCCGGAGCAAGAAGACCAGAGGTTGAAGAAGCACTATGGCCGTTGGATGGACATCGTACGGCCACTGGAGCTAGAATCGTTCATATTGACTAAGTTGACAAAGCCCTCCGTCCGCGTCAACTTAGTAGGCCCACAAGTCAGCCTCCAACTATGGTGGGTCCCTGCTAGCAGGGGGAGTATTCATTTTTGTGTGCGGAATAAGGAGGCACTTCCTTGCGTGCGAAGATATAGCTGGTGGGTGATACGTCTCCAACCTATCTATAATATTTGATTGTTCCATGCTATTATATTATCTGTTTTGGATGTTTAATGGGCCTTTATATGCTCTTTTATATTATTTTGGGACTAACCTATTAACCGGAGGCCCAGTGCCAGTTTCTGTTTTTTTTGCCTATTTTAGAGTTTCCCAGAAAAGGAATACCAAACGGAGTCCAAACGGAATGAAACCTTCACGATGATCTTTCTTGGACCGAAAGCAATCCAGAAGACTTGGAGTTGAAGTCTGGAACACCACGAGGCGACCACGAGGTAGGAGGGCGCGCCCAGGGGGTAAGTGCGCCCCCACCCTTGTGGGCCCCTCATAGCTCCACCGACGTACTTCTTTCGCCTATATATACTCTTATACCCTAGATCGATTAGGGAGAGCCACGAAACCACTTTTCCACTGCCGCAACCTTCTATACCCGTGAGATCCCATCTTGGGGCCTTTTCCGGTGATCTGCCGGAGGAGGAATCGATCACAGAGGGCTTCTACATCAACACCATTGCCTCTCCGATGAAGCGTGAGTAGTTTACCACAGACCTTCCGGTCCATAGTTATTAGCAAGATGGCTTCTTCTATCTCTTTGATTCTCAATACAAAGTTCTCCTCGATGTTCTTGGAGATCTATTCGATGTAATACTCTTTTGCGGTGTGTTTGCCGAGATCCGATGAATTGTGGATTTATGAACAAGATTATCTATGAATATTATTTGGTTCTTCTCTAAATTCTTATATGCCTGATTTGATATCTTTGCAAGTCTCTTCGAATTATCGGCTTCGTTTGGCCTACTAGATTGATCTTTCTTGCAATGGGAGAAGTGCTTAGCTTTGGGTTCAATCTTACGGTGTCCCTTCCCAGTGACAGTAGGGGTAGGAAGGCACGCATTGTATTGTTGCCATCGAGGATAAAAAGATGGGTTTTATATCATATTGCTTGAGTTTATCCCTCTACATCATGTCATCTTGCTTAATGCGTTACTCTGTTCTTATGAACTTAATACTCTAGATGCATGCTGGATAGCGGTCGATGTGTGGACTAATAGTAGTAGATGCAGAATCGTTTCGGTCTACTTGACACGGACGTGATGGCTATATTCATGATCATTGCCTTAGATATCTTCATAACTATGCGTTTTTCTATCAATTGCTCGGCAGTAATTTGTTCACCCACCGTAATACATGCTATCTTGAGAGAAGGCACTAGTGAAACCTATGGCCCCCGGGTCTCTTTCTTATTATATTACATCTCTTTTATTTACATCGCATCTCGTTTACTATTTTGCAATATTTACTTTCCAATCTATACAACAAAAATACCAAAAATATTTACTTTACTATCTTTATTAGATCTCACTTTTGCGAGTGACCGTAAAGGGATTGACAACCCCTTTATCGCGTTGGTTGCAAGGTTCTTGATTGTTTGTGCAGGTACTAGGTGACTTGTGGGTTGTCTCCTACTGGATTGATACCTTGGTTCTCAAAACTGAGGGAAATACTTACGCTACTTTGCTGCATCACCCTTTCCTCTTCAAGGGAAAACCAGCGCATGCTCAAGAGGTAGCAAGAAGGATTTCTGGCGCCGTTGCCGGGGAGATCTACGCCAAGTCAAGGCATACCAATTACCCATCATAAACCCTTCTCCCTCGCATTACATTATTTGCCATTTACCTCTCATTTTCCTCTCCCCCACTTCACAAAGATTTGCCCTTTTCTTTCGCCCTTCTTACGTTCGATCTTGTGTTACCATGTGCCTTCTTTTTGCTTGCATCTTCGCTTGCTAAAAGTTTATGGATCCTCATCCTCTTGCTAATCTTTTTAAAAGATCCAATTATGATGAACCAATTGCTAGTGAGTTTAGTGCACTAGATTATCTTTATGAGGTTTTGCTTGAAATTCATGAATCTGAAAATTGTGATGAAGTGTTGAAAGAAGAAACTTATGAAGTGATTCATGATAGCTCCTTGAATGAAAAGCATGATTGCAATGATATTATTAAAAATTCTATTAATGTCAATTGTGTTAATGATATGCAAAACCCTAAGCTTGGGGATGCTAATTTTGCTATGTCTACTACTTGTTGCAATGATCATGATTGGGGTGATTCTTCTTATGATCAGGAAAATTTATTTAAGCCCCATGATGAATATGAGATTGATAATAATGTTTGCAATAATACTGAAAGTGGGTTTGGAAGAGTGTCAACTTTAGATCCCACATATTTGGATAATGTTCAATCTTATGAAGTTTTTGATAAAAGTGGGTTCGGAGATGTCATGACTTTAGTTAATGATATTCCCACTATTTTGGAAGAGTGTCAACTTTGCATGTATGTGGATCATGTAGAGAAATTTTTTTGTGAGAGCTCTATTGTTGAAATTGATTATGGTCCTACATGTAATTATTATGAGAGAGGGAAATATGGTTGTAGAAATTTTCATGTTGCTAAATTACCTCTCGTTATGTTGAGATTGCTATTGTTTTTATCTTATTCCTTGCATATGGTAGTTTTTGTTTGTCTTGATAATTTGTTTCCTTATAAAATCCCTAAGAATAGGAAGCATGTTAGACTTAAACTTGTTTGTCACATGTTCTATGATGTTCTCTTTGTGTTTCAATCATTATCTTTCATGTGAGCATCATTGAAATCTCAATGCCTAGCTAAGGGCGTTAAACAATAGCGCCTGTTGGG
The DNA here is from genome assembly GCF_018294505.1 of Triticum aestivum. NCBI lineage: Eukaryota > Viridiplantae > Streptophyta > Magnoliopsida > Poales > Poaceae > Triticum > Triticum aestivum. Next base: position 359,286,880 of record NC_057799.1, read on the forward strand.
AGGCAACCCAATTTTATTTTCGTTCTTTGCTTTTTGTTCCTGTTTAGTAATACATAATTCATCTAGCTTCTGTTTAGATTGTGTTTTTTATGTTTAATTAGTGTTTGTGCCATGTAGAACCAATAGGATCTTCTTGGGTGATAGTTGTTTGATCTTGCTGAAAAAGACAGAAACTTTGTGCTCACGAAAATAATTGTTAAAATTCACCAGAACGTGATAAATGCTAATTATTTTTGTAGTAGATCAATATACAAATTATACAGGTTGTCCTAGTTTTTCAGAATTTGTGGAGTTCCAGAAGTATTCGAACAAATCAGATTGCTACAGACTGTTCCGTTTTGACAGATTATGTTTTTCGTGTGTTGTTTGCTTATTTTGATGAATCTATGAGTAGTATCGGGGGTATGGACCATTGAGAAGTTGGAATACAGTAGGTTTAACGCCAATATAAATAAATAATGGGTTCATTACAGTACCTTAAAGTGGTGGTTTATTTTCTTATACTAACGGAGATCATAAGATTTTCTGTTGAGGTTCTGTGTTGTGAAGTTTTCAAGTTTTTGGGTAAAGATTTGATGGATTTGGGAATAAGGAGTGGCAAGAGCCTAAGCTTGGGGATGCTGTAACACCCCGGATGTAACTTTCCATATTTGTAACTCCAACTCTTGCCATTTTCGGCTATGTGTTATGATATTCCCTTCGTGGTCGGGTTTGTTTTTTTTTTCGTTTTGCATTTTGTTCATGTCATGCATCTCATATCATGTCATCATGTGCATCTCATTTGCATACATGTTCGTCTCATGTATCCGAGCATTTTCCCCGTTGTCCGTTTTGCAATCCGGCACCCCCACACGCACCGGCGCACCCCTCTTGTTTCTTTTAATGAGCGGGTGTTAAACATTCTCGGAATGGACCGAGTCTTGCCAAGTGGCCTTGGTATACCACCGGTAGACCACGTGTCAAGTTTCGGTCCATTTGGAGGTCGTTTGATGCTCCAACGGTTAACCGGGTAACCGTAAAGGTCTTTTGTGTGTTGCAGCAAAAACCCCCTCCAAACAGCCCAATAACCCACCTAAGCCACTTCCATGCTCTCGCTCGTTCGATCACGATCGTGTGGGCGAAAACCGTGCCTAATTTGGACTCTCCTAGCTCCCTATGCCTATATAAACACCCCCCCTCCGAATTTGCGTCCAAACCCTAGTCGTCCCCTTCCTCCGCGCGCCGGACACGTCCGCCTGGCGCCGGACGCATCCGCCGCCGCGCCCTGTCCAACCAGAGATCGACACGTGGCAGCGCCGCCGCCCCACCGCCCGCGGCCCGGAGAACCTCGACGTCCGTACCCGGATCCGATCTGGAGAGGTTGACTTTCCCCCCGAAATCCTCGAAGTCCCGAAGTTTTTGCATTATATTGCTCTGTTCATCGCATAATATCTCATTGCATACTGCTCCGTTTTGTGTGCATGATATATCGAAATGTTCATCACAAGATGCTCTTCATTTTGTTTCATTATGCCATGCTCGTTTGAGTCCATCTTGGTGCCCAAATCTCTGGTCCAAGAGTGCTATATGATGTTTACTACTGTTACTTATCAGAACTTGGTGATTTGTTATTTTTGTTGCAATTGATGTGTGCATCTTATGAGCATGAGCTCTACAGATGTTTTGATCTATGCCATGCCATCTTTACAGAGGTGTATGCCATGTATTTGTGTGATCTATGTGGTGACTAGCACAAGCATGCAAACTAGGCTTCGTGATGTTTCTGTTTTCAGGGACTTAGGATTTTGCTATGTATCCATGTGACTACAGAGAGATCCATGCTTATTTTGACTATGTTCAGTAAGGATATTTTGTAGATATAGTTGTGCTCTATCCATCCATGCCCCTGTTTGCAATTATGGAGTGCCCTAGCATTTCTTAATATTGCTCTACTTTTGCTATAAAATATTCCTGACAGAATGTTAACATGATATTCAATTTTGCCAAGGTTGTTGTAGTTGATCCATTCATGCTATGAACTTGCTCTCGCCACGGTTAGCTTCATAGACATGCCATCTTGCTGTAGGTATGCTTGTTTTGTCATGCATTGATTTGAGATGAGTGAATCAAGCTCACCAAGATGCCTTCATAATTCTGTTAATGCCATGTTCTGTTTTCTGCCAAGTCTGAAAACTGTTAACTAAACTTGCTATGTTTACATGGGTGCCATCATATGTTCTGATCCTTTTTGGCGGCTGTTGTGGTTCTAAGACTGACAGTAGAATGGGGGGTAGGTATGAGGAGGCAAGATCCGAGCTATGGTGAAGTTGTACACACAAGATTTACGAGTTCAGGCTCTTCACGGTGGAAGTAATAGCCCTACGTCTCGGTGCCTGGGAGCTCGGTAGATTGGATTATGTGTGTGGAGTTACAGGGGGTGCGAACCCTTGTCCCTGAGGAGGGGATGGCTTATATAGAGTTCGCCAGACCCCTCCGGCCCTCAGTTACACAGGGTTTAAGGTACATAAAGATGGGGCGTTACTGGTAACACCAGTAATAAAGATATATAAATGACCATTAAGTCGAGTAAATGCCCGACCGTTGCTATACAGAGTGGCTTTAGATCTTCTGGTCGTCGAGTGACTATTGCTATGGTCGAGTGACATTGAATCTTCCGAGTGGAATGCTTCTAGTCGAGTGGATGATGTTATCCCTTGAATGCTTCTGACTTTAGGGTAATGTCCTCGGGGAGGGTGTCGAGGTCAGGCCTATGACCCTACCCTAGGTACATGTCATAGTCATTAGCCCCCGATGGTTCGGGGCTCGAGTGGAGAAGGAGTTGAAAATAATTCCGACTCAGTCTTGCGCTTCGGAAGCGTCCTGCTGGGATCAATGAACAACGTGACGACTTCAACTTCTTTTTCAGTTGCCTTGATCCATTCTTAGTTTGTCGAGCGAACTTTGCCGTTAAGCTTCGAGTGTTGATATGGAAAAAATCTTCAGTTTGACGGACTGCTCTGCTGCTCCCGGATCTCGCGGGATTCGAAATTTTGGGAAGCGCGCGGGACGGAGGAGGCCACAGTAAACGAAGTGGATTAGGTAGGGGCGCCTCGATCTCCGTGCCACCTTTTTCGCCACGTACTGCGCACGCGACTGTTGCGGGATTTGACAGGATTGCCTGGGTCCACGGATCGGCCACTCGGGAGAAGACCTTATATAAGGCGGCGCGGTTGGGGTTTTCTGCACAGTGCGCCCCATTTCTCTCCTTCCTCCTCTGTTTCTCCATCGCATCCACCTCCTCCCTCGGCGCCGCTGCTCTGCTTGAGCTCCACCCTCCACAATGGGGAAGGAGAAGACTGTGGCTCTGGAGCGCGAGAAGAAGGCGACGGCGAAGGCGAAGGGGAAGAAGACGAGCCGGGGAGGGTCCTCGTCGAGATATGGTTTGCTGCCCGGCTGGATCGAGGGCGATTGGATTCGGTCAAGGATCCAGCTGGAGGACATGGATGATTTGGCCGAGGGGGGACTGATTCCCCACGGATCTTGGCGGCTTTCGGAGGGCGAAACCGAGCCGCGCCCGCAGGAGGGTGAGTGCGTCCTTCTTGCCACTCATGTTGACCGTGGTTTTTCTTTGCCTCCACATCCTTCCTTCCAAGGCTTTCTGAACTTTTTTGGAGCTCAACTTCATCATTTTTCCCCAACACCATCACGTACCTCGCCGCATTCGTGTCGATGTGTGAGAATTTTCTGGGTTGTCGACCGCACTAGGGTCTCTTCAAACACATTTCCACCTGTCGTTCTCAGTCGGTCAAAAAGGCCAACCCGAGTGATGAGACGACGCACGTGATCCAGATGTGCCTGGGTCTTGGGATCCAAATGAGGGGTAAGAGTACTTTCCGAGCCATGATTCTTCCCGAGGCAGTCAGAGGGTGGCAGTCGACCTGGTTCTACTGCAAAGACCAGCCGACTCCGGGCCAGTCGACTGGACTTCCCCCCTTTTTCATGGCTCGAGTCGAGAAGCCCTCTACCTTGAAAGTGACTCCGGCGGAGAAAGCGGAGGTGAAGGCGTTGGTCGAGCGAGTAGTCCAGCTTGTCGGCGACGGCGTGACTGGCATGGATCTGTTGGAGGTCTTCCTCAGACGACGCATTCAGCCGCTTCAAGCTTGTGACCATCCGATGTGGCTGTATTCGGGCATTGATGACACCACTCGGATTCACCCAGAGGAAGTTGACGAGGATACGCAGTGGCTGAAGGGCATCACTGGTAACAAGGATAACCCGAGAGGGTCCAGGAGGATTCCTCCACTCGACAACTCTTATGAACCAGACAAGGTCCAACTCTAAATTTCCGAGTGTTTTCTTGATCTATCGTGTAATTGCTCTTGTCAACGGACTGTCATTTGTTCAACTTGTTGTCTTTTAGGCCTTCACTGAGATGTACTCGATGCCCAACAGAGAGCAGGAGCAAGATCCGGAAGGGGAGGCGAGCGGAGGCGAAAGCGGCGAGTGGCACTCTGACGGAGGAGAAGATGATGAAAGCGATGACTCTGGTGACGGCGAGGAAGTCGACTCACCACCTCGCACCGAAAGGCGATCCAAGCAAACCCATGATCCAGCAAGTATCCGTGGCAAACGACTGCGCTGACTGGGCAAACCTCAATGCGCCCTCGGACGTCCTCTCCAGCGCCGACTGAGAAGGCCCCGAAGCAGTCTAAAGCTACGCCGTCAAAACCGCGGAAGGCCTTGCCCAAGATCAAAGTGGCCGTTCCCATTGCTTGCGGGTAATAGTTGGACTCGATTTCTTAGTTTGGCATGAACTGAACTTTGGTCGACTCATTTCGGAAGATCTGACCGACTGAAATTTGAGATTTGCAGTGCTGCTACCTCTGGGACTTCTGTTTACAGAGATGAAGACGAGGAAATGGAAGATGCAGTCACCTCTAATCCGGGTACGACTCTTGTAATCTTGTCTCTACTTTCTCAGCCATTTTACTGGTCGACTAAATTCTGGCGATTGATTCTTTTTGCAGCTCCTCCCAATGTCATTGATCTTCCAGACGACGATGAGGATGTGCCGCTGAGGCCCATGGGAAGAAGAAGTAGGAAGACATCAACTCGCAAGGTGCCTCAGTCGACGCCAGTGACGGAGCCAGTGATCCAGGAGACCGGCGATGCCAACCGGGCTTCTGCGACTTTTGCCGTACCATTGTGGAGTGCCCAGCCTTCAGCGTCGACTGCACAGGTTCCAGTTGATCCATCTTCACTCTTCACTGCGCATCACGTCCTAGAGGACCAAGTGGGTGCTGCCAAAGAGGCTATACACCAGGCAAGCATCATGATGGAGCAGATGAAGGTGGTTTGGGAGGCCAGTCAGGCTGCTTACGACGCCAGCTCAGCTCTCCAGAGCAACGTCCAAGTTAGTTGACTACCGACTGATCCCTTAGCTTGTCGCTTGTTCTGTTAGGATATGCTACCTGAAAATTTTCCTCGTGCATCTTTTCGTCAGTCTGCATTTTGGATTTATACACCCACTGGGTGTTTAGTTTACTGCTGAATAGTTTTGCTTCTTGAGTTGACTAGGTTGTGTTGATTGAGTCTTTGAACCAGTGGGGGCACGCTGAGTGCACCCACTGGGTGTAGTCCCTGAGACCATAGTTCACTGCGGGTAGTCGGCTATGGTCTGAGAATCAGAATTTTCTCACTCGGGCTGAATGGGTCATGTCGAGTGGAACCTGAACTAGTGGGGGCACGCTGAGTGCACCCACTGGGTGTAGTCCCCGAGACTACTGTTGGATGTTTGATTCAGCAGTAGTCTTAGAACTTGTTGAATTCGTCACTCTGTTGTTCTGAAGTAACCAATCATCGCATCTGTCGACTGACCAACCTCTGACCACAGAAATCCTGTGAACTTGGAGCTCGCTTTGCTGACCTGGAGCAGAAGCAGATTCAACTCAATCTCGATCTGGAGCTTGCCAAGACAAACTTGCAGAAGGCCAAGGACAAAGCCGCTGGTAAGAAAAACTGGTCGACTGACTTGTTCCTGAACCGGGTGTTATTTGCTTTTTCTGAACCGAGCGTTATTTCTTTCAGAAACAATGAACCAGGCTCTGGCGAAGAAGGATCTGGACCTTCCAGCCGCACGGAAAGCAGTCGAAGAGAAAACTGCACTCGTCGACCAGAAGCTGGCTTCAGTCGGCAAACTGGAGGAAGAGAACGCCAAGCTGAAGACTGCCCTTGATGAAGCCAACAAGGAAGCGACTCGTCCGAAGAAGGAACAGAGGGCCCTGACCGACAAAGTGGAAGACATCGCCCGCAAGAGAGATGACTTGGAGAATTATCTGGGAGGACTTGCCAAGAAGTTGTTCGTCATGCTTGAAGGTGCTTTCCTTTGTCCGTCTGACTTGTTGTGTCGGAGTAAATGGCCACGGGTAGCCTAACCGACTGCCCCTGGCTCTTCGGAAAATTTATCAGGCCTTTGGGCCTTCAAGCACTCCAAGCATTTGGGCCGCCTTCCCTGGTCGGCTACCACTAAAAGCCGACTCCCGGAAGGCGACCCAGCCTCACCGACTCCTCCCTAGGACGACCACGGGGTGGCCGACTCCAAGAAGCCGGTCAAGAAGGACGCCGACTCCTAGGAGCCGGCCAAGACCACAACCACTCCTACATAACGGCGACGTGACGGGGTGTGGCCACAGTGCGGCCCACGACCCCCAAAGCCCGAGGCGGGCATGGCTACATGAGGCCGTACGGGATGGACGTCTCCCGTGCGGCTCGGCACTGTAGCCACGCTAGCCTCGACGTCATCCACGACCCACTCCTGTGCGGCCCAAGGGCTGCGGGCCCCTTTAGCCAGAGAGAGGCGTGAAGGCGGCCCGGCTTTTCCTAGTCGGCCAAGAGTATAGCCGGCCTCCAGAAGCCGGCTACTCCCTTCCTCGAAGCAGGAGCCCCATTAAGGAGACAAGACGAGGTGAGGCTACAGTGATAGCCCCCGAGGCGGCCCACTGTAGCCACGCTCACCTCGACAAAGCCCTCATCATCAGAGGCGCGGCTACAGTAAGCAGCCGCCGACAAGACCCTAGGTGGTGGGACCGGCCTGTCGACCAAGTAGCCGGCAGCCGGCTGGACCCACCAGCTGGCGGGACCCAGCAGCCGGCGGAGAAGCCGGCGAGCGTAGACACTGACGGCTGGGACCAGTTCCCAGTCGGATTACCATTGTATCCCCGGGGGGTAGGCCTATATAAACCCCCCGGAGCACCCATGCAAAGGGTTGGCTTCTAGGTTCGCACCCAAGCATAGCACACACACCATAGATAGAGAGAAGCAGGAGCTAGCCTTGCTCTTCTTCTCCCTTGACCTCAACAGCTCTAGGAGCGATTGTAGCTACCCTTTATCGATCTAGAGATCATGCGGAGACCCCGCAGAGCAGGACTAGGGGTGTTATCTCCTCGGAGAGCCCCGAACCTGGGTAAGATTCGCCGGCGTGCATGTCTTCGCCTCATCCCGTTTCCAGGCACCGGCGACGTTTTATTGGCTCCCACAATGATAAGCCATCCCTTGGCATATGTCGCACCAACCACCCGACATTTGGCGCCCACCGTGGGGCCAGGTGCACCGTCGTCCGGAGACCTGTTCTGGACGGGAACCCTCTTCCTCCCCCGCGAGCGCAGCCAGCCTGCTGCGCCCGATGGCGTTTGCCTCGACGCGCTGCAAGGCGTCGACGACGCCTGCGCAGCGAGCCGCCTCGCCGATCTGCTCTGCGAGACTCGCATATCCGACGAGCCTGCGTCCGACGCAGGCACCGACTACCCCGAGAGCCGCCTCGTCAGCCTCCTCGACCAACTTCACGTCTCCAGCGAGCCCGCTGCGAACATGGAGTCGGTCGGCTCCACCGACCCGATGCTCATCGACTCCGACACCGCGTCGCTCGACGCCTACCCCTCCGACGTGGTGGTCTTCGACGACCCCCTCCCTCGAGCTGACAGCGGCAGCAGCGCTGTCACCGAAGTGCTGGTCATCAGCCACGTCTCCAACTCGGGCGAGAACGCCCGCGACGCTCAGCAAGCGGCGATGCACGACCTCTCCGTCCCCATCCCGGCCGACGCCGACGCCGAGGCCCTGGAGGCACGCCGCCTTGCCCTCATCGCGGAGGGCAAGAAGATAGCTTCGATGAGACGCCTCACCGAGGCCCACCAGCGCGAAGTCGACCGCGCCGCCTTCGGGACGCCGCCGCCTAGCGGCCCGAGCCGAGCCGGCTTCGTCCAGAAGCGCGGCGCGGCCGTTGCCAGCATGCTGGGCGCAGATCGCCCCGTCTACGCCACCCCGCTCGAGAACCTGCAAGCCGCTCAGGCGGCTGCAGAAGAGCTCAATGGGCTGGGAGCCGATGAGCTCCCTTACATGACAAGACGGATCCAGCAGCTGATCGACGCGGCTGCGGAACGGCACGAAGCCGGCGCCCGAGCTGATAGCCACCCCCCGCGCCGGGAGCACGCCGCGACGTCCCGCTCGCCGACTACGAGCGGCGCGCGCCAGAAGAATGACAAGGAGCCGGCTGCCAGCCGTAGCCGGACTCGCATTACCATCGAGCGCGACGCGGATGGCCGCTCTCGAGCTGTAGAGCACCAGGGAAACCTGCCTCCTCCCCCGCCTCGAAGAGAAAGACGCCTCACTCCACTGCCTGTCACCCATCCGACTCTTGGCGACCGTCTCGGCCGCCGAGAAGGAGTCGGCGAAAACAACGCCCGCCACAGGATCGACCGCCTTGCTCGATCCTTGGCGCTAGAAGAAGAAGACGATGTCGGCCCGCCATGCTTTGGCCCCCGCATCCGCGACGAGCCCTTTCCCAAAGGGTTCTCGCTTCCCAGAGACACGCCCAAGTACAACGGCTCGGTGAAGCCGGAAGATTGGCTCATCGACTACTCCACAGCCGTCAGCATCGCCAACGGCAATCGGCGCATTGCCGTGAATTACGTCCCCCTGATGCTGCAGGGCACGGCGCGCACATGGCTCAATAGCCTCAAGCCCCACAGCATCAACAGTTGGCTGGACTTCACCGAAGTTTTCGTCCGCAACTTCACCAGCACTTACAAGCGGCCTCCCAAGCCTCGCCAGCTCTCCCTCTGCATCCAGGGGCCCAACGAGTCGACCCGCGACTACCTCACGCGATGGGCCGAGCTCCGCAACTCCTGCGAGGGAGTACACGAGGTCCAGGCCATCGAGTACTTCACTGCCGGGTGCCGAGAGGGCACCCTCCTCAAGCACTGACTCCTCTGCGACGAGCCGACTACCCTCGACGAGCTACTAGTCATCGCTGACAAGTACGCCACTGCCGACTCCTCCATGAAGACCGAGCTCCGAGTAGACGCCTCGGGGAAACTAATTGCTCCGGCTCCCAAGACGTCGGCTGGCGACCCTAACCGGCGCCCCTACCAGAACGACCACAAGCGCAAGGGCCCCATGCCGACTTCCTCCAGTCGGAAGGTGGCCACAGTTGAAGACGAGCAGACCGAAGAGCGGCCCGCTCCCAAGAAGAAGGGTGGCCGGCCGCCCTGGCAGCCGTGTTTCTTCTACGGACAAGCACTCGATGCTCCCTGCAAGTTCCACAGCGGCGCGAAGCCGTCCAACCATACAACACGGAAATGCCACTGGCTCACCCGCATCTCCAAGGGTGAAGGGATGGTGCCGCCTCCGCCTCCCGGCCCGCCGCCTCCAGCTCCCCAGCAGCCGGCGGCCCGGCCGGCAGTCGGCGCCATCCAAGACGAGTTCCCTGAAGCGCACGACGCCTACGTCGTCTTCACAAGTCAAGTCGACGACAAGCGCAGCCGACGCCGGCAGCACCAAGAAGTAAACACAGTCGCTTCTAGCACCGCCGAGTTCATGCACTGGTCGGAAAAGCCCATCAGCTGGAGCCAGGCCGACCACCCAGAGGTGATGCCTTCGCCGGGCTCCTATGCTATGGTCTTGGACGTCACCCTTGCGACGGAGAGGCGAGCTGCCAGATTTTCCCGCGTCCTGATAGAAGGCGGAAGCAGTATCAACATACTGTACCGCGATACCATGGACAAGCTGAACATCAAAGCGAAGCAGCTCATGCCGAGCCGCACCGTCTTCCATGGTATCGTACCCGGCCTATCTTGCTCTCCAATCGGCAAGATCAAAATGGATGTTCTCTTCGGAGACAAAGATCACTTTCGCCGGGAAGCAATATGGTTCGAGGTGGTGGATTTGGAGAGCCCCTATCATGCACTGCTTGGCCGACCTGCGTTGGCCAAGTTCATGGCTGTGCCCCACTAGGCCTACCTGAAGATGAAGATACCGAGCTCGAAGGAGATCATCACGGTAGCCGGCGACTACAAGAAGTCCATCGAGTGTGCCATGGCCAGCAGCCGGCTGGCCGAGTCCCTCGTGGTGGCAGAAGAAAAGAAGATGTTGGAACGGGTTGTGGCCATGGCCGGCAAGCAACCGGCCTTGTCCCCCAACCCCAAGGACTGTGATGCGCAGGGCTCCTTACAGCCTGCCAAAGAGACAAAGAAGATACCTCTAGACCCGGAGCACCCGGAGAGGTTCGCCGTGATTGGGGTGAACTTGGACAGTAAATAGGAAGGCGAGCTCGTCGACTTCCTCCGTGAGAATCGAGACATCTTTGCGTGGTCCCCAAAGGACATGCCAGGTGTCCCGAAGGATTTCGCCGAGCACAAATTACATGTCCGAGCTTATGCGAAGCCGGTCAAGCAACCCCTCCGCCGACTATCAGAAGAGAAGTGAAGAATCGTGGGAAAAGAGATAGCCCGGCTCCTTGCAGCCGGCTTCATCATGGAAGTGTTCTTTCCAGAATGGCTTGCCAATCCAGTTCTGGTTCTGAAGAAGAATAACAAGTGGCGCATGTGCATAGACTACACAAGTTTGAACAAGGCCTGCCCAAAGGATCCGTTTGCTTTGCCACGGATTGACCAAGTGATAGACTCCACAGCCGGATGCGAGCTGTTAAGTTTTTTGGATGCATACTCAGGGTATCATCAGATCAAGTTGGACCCGACTGACCGCCTGAAATTTGCCTTCATCACACCCTTTGGAGCTTTCTGCTACTTGACGATGACATTCGGCTTGAGAAACGCCGGTGCCACTTTTCAGCGTTCCATGCAGAAATGTCTCTTGAAACAACTCGGCAGAAATGCCCACGTCTACGTAGACGACATTGTGGTGAAGACAGAGAAGCGCGGTACCTTGCTGGAAGACCTAAAAGAAACATTTGCCAACTTGCGCCGATTCCAGATCAAGCTCAACCCCGAGAAGTGCGTGTTCGGAGTGCCAGCCGGCCAGCTACTAGGCTTCCTGGTCTCCGAACGCGGCATTGAGTGCAACCCTGTCAAGATCAAGGCCATCGAGAGGATGGAGATTCCCACCAAGCTGCGAGATGTGTAGAAGTTCACTGGCTGCTTAGCCTCTCTGAACCGTTTTATCAGCCAACTAGGAGAGAAGGCTCTCCCCCTGTACCGACTCATGAAGAAGTCCACTCACTTTGAGTGGAATGATCAAGCCGACCAAGCCTTCCATGAGTTGAAGAAAATGTTGACCACTCCGCCTGTCCTGGCTGCGCCGACTGAGAAGGAGCCCATGCTCCTCTCCATCGCCGCGACAAGCCGAATCGTCAGCACCGTTGTTGTGGTCCAGCGCCCGGAGGAAGGCCGAGCCCAGCTAGTCCAGAGGCCGGTCTACCATCTCAGCGAAGTACTGTCCAGCTCAAAGCAAAACTACACGCACTACCAGAAGATGTGCTATGGGGTGTACTTCGCTGCCAAGAAATTGAAGCCCTACTTCCAAGAGCACCCCATCACGGTCGTGTGCACTGCCCCGCTCGCCGAGATCATAGGCAGCCGGGATGCATCCGGCCGGGTCGCCAAATGGGCCATCGCCTTGGCGCCCTACACGATTTTCTATCAACCCCGCACTGCCATCAAGTCGCAAGCATTGGCCGACTTCCTCGTCGACTGGGCCGAGACCCAGTACTTACCGCCGGCTCCCGACTCTACCCATTGGCGGATGCACTTTGACGGGTCCAAGATGCGCACCGGCTTGGGAGCCGGCATCGTCCTCACCTCTCCCAAGGGCGACAAGCTCAAGTACACGCTGCAGATCCACTTCGCCGCCTCCAACAACGTGGCCGAGTACGAGGCGCTCGTACATGGGCTCCGGCTAGCAAAGAACTCGGCATACGCCGGATCCTGTGCTACGGCGACTCAGACTTGGTGGTCCAGCAATCATCTGGCGACTGGGACGCCAAGGACGCGAACATGGCGAGCTACCGTTTCCTCATCCAGCAGATGAGCGGATACTTCGAAGGGTGCGAGTTCCTTCACGTGCCAAGGGCCGACAACGACCAAGCAGATGCCCTAGCACGGATCGGCTCCACCCGACAAGCCATACCGACTGGCGTCTCCCTCCAGCGCCTCCTCAAGCCGTCCATTAAGCCGTCTCCAGAGTCGGATTCCATCTTCGTGCCGCCTACGCCAGAAACAGCCGGATCCGACTGGAGAATTCCCGCAGGCGGCACGGGGACTTCGACGACTGGCCCGGGGACTGTTGTAGTCGCACCCGGCCCGGGGACTGTAGCAGTCGGCCCGGGGACTGCAACGACACAAGAAGCGGTGGTCGACTCCAATGCAACACCCAACCCACCCACCCGAGTCATGGTGGCCACATTAACAGCAGAAGAAGTCACAGCTCCCTCATGGGCCCAGCCCATCCTCAAGTTCCTAGTCAGCAGAGAGCTGCCGGCTAATGAGATCGCAGCAAGACTAGTGCAACGACGAGCCGCAGCATACACAATAATCAACAGGGAGCTTGTGAAGCGCAGCGTCACTGGAGTCTTCCAGCGTTGCGTCGAGCCAGAAAAAGGAGTGGCAATCCTCAGAGACATCCACCAAGGCGAATGCGGCCATCACACCGCCTCAAGATCCCTCGTGGCCAAGGCTTTCCGCCATGGGTTCTTCTGGCCGACTGCCTTGGAGGATGCTAAAGAAATAGTCAAGAGCTGCAGAGGATGTCAAGTCTTCAGTTCCAAACAACACCTGCCGGCTTCTGCCCTCAAGACCATTCCCCTCACCTGGCCTTTTGCCGTCTGGGGACTGGACATGGTGGGCCCTTTCAAGACAGCCCGCGGTGGCATGACACATCTACTCGTTGCTGTGGACAAGTTCACAAAGTGGATCGAAGCCAAGCCGATTAAGAAGCTGAACGGGCCGACTGCCGTGACATTCATCACCGACATCACTACTCGGTACGGCGTGCCGCACAGCATCATCACCGACAACGGCACGAACTTCGCCAAAGGCGCACTGGCACGTTTCTGCGCGACGCAGGGCATCCGACTGGACTTAGTGTCCATTGCCCACCCGCAGTCAAACGGCCAGGTCGAGCGAGCAAACAGACTTATCCTCTCCGGCATCAAGCCCCGACTGGTTGTACCACTGGAGCGATCGGCCGGCTGCTGGCTCGAAGAGTTGCCGGCTGTCCTCTGGAGTCTGCGCACTACACCCTACAAGTCAACCGGCTTCACCCCATTCTTCCTTGTGTACGGTGCCGACGCTGTCATCCCAACAGACATCGAGTTCGACTCGCCTCGGATCACCATGTACACGGCGGAGGAAGCCAAAGAAGCAAGAGAAGACGGCGTCGACCTACTGGAAGAAGGCCGGCTGTTAGCCCTCAGCCGGTCCGCCATCTACCAGCAAGGCCTGCGCCGCTACTACAACCACAAGGTCAAGCCAAGATCCTTCCAGGAGGGCGACCTTGTGCTCCGGCTGATCCAGCGAACAGCCAGCCAGCACAAGCTCTCGGCCCCTTGGGAAGGCCCCTTCATCGTCAGCAAGGCACTCGGCAACGACTCCTACTTGATCGACGCGCAAAAGCCAAGACACGCAAGAGAGACGACTCCGGCAAGGAGTCAGAGCGACCATGGAACGCAAACCTCCTAAGACGATTTTACAGCTGAAAAGCAGTATGTATCACGCTACCCCTTTTTGTATTAAGTACAAACCAACAGGCCCCCCGAACAGTACTCGGGGACTGCCTTTTATTTATCTATGAATGACGAGTGTCATATCCATGAATGTATTATTACATTTTGAATTTTTGTCCGGCACCGGGTTCGACTAGTCGGCCCGGGGACTGGCCGCCTTGAGCTATATTCAAAGTTCTTCCCGAAGTCAGCAAAGTAGTGCGCCGGCTCCCAAGTCCTCTCTTGTTGAAAGTCGCAGCTCAAAGAACTGACTGTCCGACTAGCAAGAGAGAAGACAGAAAGGACGCCCACACGAAAAACGGCTAAGGAACAACTAACCTATATAGCAAAGAGACAGCCTCCAAATATGCCTGCCGGCTGTCAAAGCAGCCGGCTGGCCGGCTTCCTAAAAAACTTAGCTTAAGTCCGGAAGAGCTAAAAGTACTTCCCCCTCCCCAATCGGCCAGGCACTCCCCGGCTACAGATTGCAGAGCAACTGTTTTACTAGGGCGGCGGCAACCAAGGGAGGGCGGCAAAGGAAAAAAGCAGAAGGACAAAAAGCGAAAGTACAAGGAAAGACCGGTTGCATAACTTATATACATAAAGCCGCCCACAGGCCGGCAACAGACTTGAGTTTGAATACACCTAGTGGGTGGAATTGTGCAGACTTAACCAAACATTGTTCAAAAGAAACAAGACAGGAAAACAAAAGAAAGAAGACTAAGGCGCGACAGGAAGGCCGAGCTGGTCGGTGAAGGCGGCCTCGCCGGCTGAAGGAGTGGCCGCCTAGCTGGTCCCGGCTTGACCACCTCCCACGGCAGGAGACGCACTCGCACGCGACGTAGTGCTGGAGGCGCGGTCAGGCTGGCCGGCTACTCCACTAGCCGGCCCAGCGTCTTCACCCTCCTCCTCCTCCTCTTCGCCCTCGTCGCTGGAGTCGATCTCCTCCGCGGAGTCCTCGCCGTACGCCGGGTCCAGCCCGAACCAATCTTCCGGCTGGGCGACTCCATTGTCGTCCACCTCGGGGGCGAAGACGTTGGTGTCGGTGTAGTCGGCGATCGCTGAAGCCCGCCGAATGATGGCCGGCCGCGCCGGCTCCAGCTCCGTGTCGGCTTGCTGCCGCCAGGTAGCCAGCTGGTCCAGGTTCAGGCCGGGATACCAGGCCTTGACGAACTCCAGCGCCCGCCTGGCACCGGAGCGAGCCGCTGACGCCTTCCAAGCCTCGAAGCGGCCGACTGCCACCTCCAGCCAGTCGGCGGTCCGACTGGGGGTGCGAGGGACCACTTGGCCGGGCCAGAGGGCGGCCAAGACCTGCGACCCCGCGCGCTGAAGCCGGCGGAGCAGCCTGTGAGCCGGCTGGATGCGAGCCTGGATCGCCAGGAGGTGTTCCTCCAGCGAACGGCCGGCGGTTGGCGAGATCTTGAAGCCGGCTTGCCTCTTCGCCTGGCGACGGGCTTCGATGGCCTGGTTGGCGGCAGTTGAATAGCCGGGGAAGTACTCTGCGCGAAGGAGAAAAGAAAAGAAGAACACCAAAATCAGAAAAACAAGTCAAAGTGGCAGATGGCAAGAAAGGACGAAGGGGTAGACGACTTACCGTCAACCAGATCCTCGATCTGGCCATAGCCGGAGACCAGAGTCTGCCTGGCCTCTGCCCAGCCGGCCGCCTCCGTCTCGAACTCGGCCTGGAGGGTGGCTTCGCGATCCTGCGCAGCCTTCAGCGCCGCCTTGTGGCCTTCCTCCTGGTCGGCCAGCTTCTTGACTAGGCGGTCGCGCTCCTGCACCAAGGCGGCGAGCTCCGCATCCTTGGCACGAAGAGCAGTCTGGGACTCCCCCAGCTGTGCCCTCAGACTGGCGTTGGCCGCTGCAGAGATAGAAGAAGAAGAAGAGCAATGAGAAATCATCAAGGAAGATCCGAGCCGACTGCTCAGCAGTCGGCCCGAATCTCGGGGACTACACCCAGTGGGTGCGCTAACGCGCCCCCACTTGAGATAAAGATCAAGTCACATACCTCGGCTCTCAGTAAGATCGGCGGTCTTCTGAGTCAGCTCCCGAGCCTGGGAGTTGAAGGCGGCCGCTCGGAGGTTGTGGTAGTCCTGCAAGACGGACAGAAGACCAAAGTGAGAACAAAAGCAGCAAAGACAAAATCTCCAAGAAGTTCCAAGCCGCCTGCTCAGCAGCCGACTCGGAACTCGGGGACTACACCCAGTGGGTGCGCTGACACGCCCCCACGAGAGAAATCAAGATCAAGAAAGAACAAGATGAGAATACTAACCCGGATGGCTGCCCACGTTGCGAGGAATTCGTCGGTGAACTGCCTCAGCGCCGCGGCTTGGCTTTGGAGCCGGGTCCGGACGTCTTGTGCAGCGACGTTCACCACGGCTGTCCCTCCGCCCAGTGTCCACCCCGAGGTAGCGCTGGCCGCTTCCGCATCTCGGGCCGACGAGCTGGAGCGCACGGCCGGATGTGGCTCCGACGCAGCCTTCTGCGGCTCCGACGCGGCCTTCCCTGCACGCCGGCTTGGGGGAACCCGGACCGCCACCTCAGCTCCCGCGGCCGGCTCGCCCTCCGCCGACTGTGCGGGCGCAGGCTCAGGCTGGCCGCCTTGGGCCGCCCTAGTCGGAGGAGTCGGCCCCGGCACCTCCCCAAAGATGATGACGTCGTCGCCGCTTCCTCCCAGCCCCGGCTGGGAACCGCTGGCTCCCCCTGGCGAGGGATCCACGTCCCCTGGCGCCATGGCGCGCAGGGGGGTGACCATCAAAGCCTCCCCTGCCGCCGCCTCGGCCTCGGCCTCTGCCTGGGCCTTGGCTGCCGCCTCGGCGAGCGCCTTCGCCGCCTCCTCCTCCCGAGCTGCCTGGGCGGCGGCTGCCCTCCGTGCCTCCGCCTCCCGTGCTTCCCGCTCCTCCCGCACCTCCCGCGCGTTCCTTTCCGTCGCCTCCAGGAGGGCGGCGCGGGGATCTACGCGGCGGGTGGTGCTCCCAGAGCCCCCCGGCGACTCGACGACGGAGCCGGCAGCCGCCCGCTCAAGTGAAAGCGGAGCTCTGACCGTTCAAAAAGAAGACGAAGGTTCAAGAACCACCCAAGAAAAGAAAGAAGGAGAGTACTTAGTAAGAGAGAACTTACACCGACACAGTCTGCGGCTGCTTCACCACTTTGCGGAAGCGAGCCGCCTTCGCGGCCGCCTCTTCCCGCCTGGTGGCTGCCGCCCCACCCCTGGGCTTCTTCGTCTGGCTGCCGAACATGCCCTGGGCGGCGCGACGTTTCTGGCCTCTACCCCGAGCAGGCTGCGCGCCGGAGGAGCCCGCGCCACGTCCGGATGCCGGCTGGCGGTGCGGGACGGCTTCGGCTTCGTCCTCGTCCGGCCAGTCGTCGAAGGTAGCGGTGAACCCGGAGCCGCCTGCTTCGCCGCCGGCTTGGCCACCTGCCGGCTCGACGGCATCCTCCATATGGACCGCCCCCAGGTCGGGGTCTTCCTGGTCGTGCTCGGTCCGATCGGGGATGAAGCGGTGCTCCACGTCTGTCCCGCTGGCCGGCCAAAGCAGAGGACTCTGTCAAAAGACCAAGCCGACTGAGTTAGAGTCGGCCCAGAGGAACTCGGCGACAAGGCTGAGAGAGAGAGAGAAAAAAAAAGAAGCGAGGGGAGCGTACCGCAGGCGGAGGATTGGCACGGCTATATGGCTCCTTGCCGAATTGCCAGTCTTCGAAAAGTTGGCAGTTGGCGAGATAATTCACCATGGAGGCGGCGTCGTGCTGCGGCATCTCCTTGGTGCACATTCGGCTCGGATCGAGCTGGCCGCTCATCTGACAGATCAGATGAGGCCGGCTCTGGAGCGGAAGAACCCGGCGCGTGACGAACGCGGCCAGGAGGTCGGGCCCCGTCAGGCCCTCCGACTGGACCATCACCCGCAGTCGGGCGATGGCGGTGTTTCCAGCCTGCGACAGCGTCACGGCCTGGAAGGACCATTGGGGCAGCCTGCCCGCCGTTGGGCCGGCTACTTAGGCCGGCAAGTTGAGGTAGTCGCCCCGGGGAGCGATGCTCCGCACGTAGAAGTAGGACTTCTGCCACTTCTTCACCGATTGGATCAGCGTGATGATGGGGAAGGGGTTGTCGGCGCCTGATCTCCGCGACGCGATGAAGGCGCCAGTCTGAGCCGGCACGCCCCGCACGCGCGTGCCCAGCTTTGACTGGAAGAACTCCCCCCAGAGCTCGAGGGTGGGGAGGACGCCGAGATAGCCCTCGCACAGGGTGACGAAGGCCGACAGCAGCACCACCGCGTTGGGGGTGAGGTGGTGCGGCTGGAGCTGATAGAATTCCAGCCAGGAGCGGAAGAAGGCGCTCACTGGCAGGCCGAAGCCGCACAAGAAGTGCGAGCGGAAGACCACCCGCTCGCCCTCCCGCGGCGCCGGCCTGTTTTCCTTCTCCGGCACGAGGCGGACCTCCACTTTGTCCGCGCTGGGCAGACGCCGGGTGTCGCGGAGGAAGTCGATGTGGTCGTCATGGACGTGGGAGCCGTCCCAATCCCCGCCAAGCTGCTCTACGTGAGGAGGCATGGCGAGGGCTAGCGCGGCGGCAGAGGAGCGTGCGGAGGAAGAGCACGGCGGCAAGGCGCTGTCGCGAGGACGAGCAAGGGAGGAAGATGGTGGAAGTAGGAGGAGCGTGCGAGGGCCTGCCGCCCTCCGCCTCCCCCTACTTATAGCCTCACGAGGCCGAAGAGGCCGGACGTGGGGAGGGGACGTGGGATTAACTGCGCCCACTCCCCCCACGTCTCGCGTTTATTACGCATAAGGGCGAGCCGAAACTGCCGCACGAAACGTGCGGGCGGTTTCGGGATGCAAAGGATCCGCGCCTGGGCCGGGGCGAGGACTTGGCGGGCCCCCTCCCTGCGGCGACGTCCCGTCACGCGCGTGGGCTGGCAGGCTTTTCAGCCACGTGGCACGCCGACGGCCCGAGGCCGGCCCGCGGCCCGGCGCATGTGCCTGCGGGTTCCCGCCCCCCGACTCCAGAAGATTTCGACTAAGGCGGCGTGCCTGACCAAGGCCGGCTCCCAGCTGCCGGCTTGTCACGATAGGAAGCTGATCGAGCTTCTTGAACCCCACTCCACCTCGAAGCCCAACCAGCTTCGGGGACTACTGTCAGAGTAAATGGCCACGGGTAGCCTAACCGACTGCCCCTGGCTCTTCGGAAAATTTATCAGGCCTTTGGGCCTTCAAGCACTCCAAGCATTTGGGCCGCCTTCCCTGGTCGGCTACCACTAAAAGCCGACGCCCGGAAGGCGACCCAGCCTCACCTCCTCCTCCCTAGGACGACCACGGGGTGGCCGACTCCAAGAAGCCGGTCAAGAAGGACGCCGACTCCTAGGAGCCGGCCAAGACCACAACCGCTCCTACATAATGGCGACGTGACGGGGTGTGGCCACAGTGCGGCCCATGACCCCCGAAGCCCGAGGCGGGCATGGCTACATGAGGCCGTACGGGATGGACGTCTCCCGTGCGGCTCGGCACTGTAGCAACGCTAGCCTCGACGTCATCCACGACCCACTCCTGTACGGCCCAAGGGCTGCGGGCCCCTTCAGCCAGAGAGAGGCGTGAAGGCGGACCGGCTTTTCCTAGTCGGCCAAGAGTATAGCCGGCCTCCAGAAGCCGGCTACTCCCTTCCTCGAAGCAGGAGCCCCATTAAGGAGACAAGACGAGGTGAGGCTACAGTGATAGCCCCCGAGGCGGCCCACTGTAGCCACGCTCACCTCGACAAAGCCCTCATCATCAGAGGCGCGGCTACAGTAAGCAGCCGCCGACAAGACCCTAGGCGGTGGGACCGGCCTGTCGACCAAGTAGCCGGCAGCCGGCTGGACCCACTAGCTGGCGGGACCTAGCAGCCGGCGGAGAAGCCGGCGAGCTTAGACACTGACGGCTGGGACCAGTTCCCAGTCGGATTACCATTGTATCCCCAGGGGGTAGGCCTATATAAACCCCCCGGAGCACCCATGCAAAGGGTTGGCTTCTAGGTTCGCACCCAAGCATAGCACACACACCATAGATAGAGAGAAGCAGGAGCTGGCCTTGCTCTTCTTCTCCCTTGACCTCAACAGCTCTAGGAGCGATTGTAGCTACCCTTTATCGATCTAGAGATCATGCGGAGACCCAGCAGAGCAGGACTAGGGGTGTTATCTCCTCGGAGAGCCCCGAACCTGGGTAAGATTCGCCGGCGTGCATGTCTTCGCCTCATCCCGTTTCCAGGCACCGGCGACGTTTTATTGGCTCCCACAATGATAAGCCATCCCTTGGCATATGTCGCACCAACCACGCGACATGTTGCCAAGGCACGATTTCCAATCCTTCATGGAAACTTTCATTGCTGCTGCCACTCGGATTGCTGACGGAATCGACCTGGACGAGTTCGTTGAGCCTGCTAGCCCTCCTCCCGCGGAGTGAACAAACTTTATGCCTTGCCTTAAATTTGCCTCGGAATGCTGAATGATTTTGTAACAGTTAAACTCCTTCGGGCCTGATGCCCGAGTACTTTAATCCGTGGTCTGGATCCGTAGGATTTATCTGAACTTGGTTTATCTCTGAATATGCTGGTGTTTGCCTCCGAGTAGAACTTGTTTCTTCACTCGAAATAGTCTTTATATTTGTGATGCAGCTCCGAGGAGAGGGTGGCCGTCGACCTGCACCTCGTCGTCCTTGCGGATCAGGACGGAGAGCGCATTGTACTTATGGCGCAGCTCCGAGGAGAAGATCGCAGTCGACCTGCACCTCGTCGTTCTTGCGGATCGGGATGGAGTGCATATTGTATTTATGGCACATCTCGGAGGAGAAGGTCGCAGTCGACCTGCACCTCACCGTTCTTGCGAATCGGGATGGAGCACACATTGTATTTATGGCGCAGCTCTGAGGGAAGTTCGGTCTTCACTCGGAACGTATTTTGAACTTAGGCGAGTACTGGACAGCAGCTAAGCCCCTGAGTGAGAGGCTTGCTCACCACTCGTTAGGATATTTTGAACTTAGGCGAGTACTGGACTGTAGCTAAGCCCCCGAGTGAGAGGTTTGCTCACCACTCGGTAGGATTTTTTAAACTTAGGCGAGTACTGGACTGCAGCTAAGCCCCTAAGAGAGAGAGGCTTGCTCACCACTCGGTAGGATTTTTTGAACTTAGGCGAGTACTAGACTGCAGCTAAGCCCCCGAGTGAGAGGCTTTCTCTTCACTCGGTAGGATTTTTTAAACTTAGGCGAGTACTGGACTGCAGCTAAGCCCCCGAGTGAGAGGCTTGCTCACCACTCGGTAGGATTTTTTAAACTTTGGCGAGTACTGGACTGCAGCTAAGCCCCCGAGTGAGAGGCTTGCTCACCACTTGGTAGGATTTTTAAACTTAGGCGAGTACTGGACCGCAGCTAAGCCCCCGAGTGAGAGTCTTGCCTCGGGGGGATACTAAAACCACCCCAGCACCAGAACCATTCAACATCTTGGATCCATCAAAGAACATGGTCCAATGCTCCGAGTGAATCTCAGTCGGTTGTTGCTGCTCAACCCACTCGGTGAGGAAATCTTCTATTGCTTGGGACTTGATAGCTTTCTTTGCCTCAAACTTGATATCCAATGGAAGGAGTTCAATCGCCCACTTTGCCACTCGACCAGTTGCATCTCTGTTGTTCAGAATTTCTGACAATGGTGCATCGCTGACGACTGTAATGGAATGATCTGAGAAATAATGTGCAACTTTCCTCGTGGTCATGTAAATTCCATAAACAAGCTTTGGATAATGCGGATATCTCTGCTTGGACGGAGTCAAGACTTCAGAAATATAGTATACTGGGCGCTGAACTTTATAGGCTTTTCCTTCTTCTTCCCGCTCGACCGTGAGTACTATACTGACAACTTGTCCAGTGGCTGCAATATAAAGTAGTAAAGGCTCTTTGCTGATTGGGGCAGCGAGTACCGGCTGGCTGTAAAGCAGGGCTTTGAGCTCTGCAAACGCTGCGTTAGCTTCAGGAGTCCACTCGAACTTATCAGATTTCTTCATCAGTCGGTAAAGAGGCAATGCCTTTTCACCGAGGCGAGAGATGAATCGACTCAAGGCGGCCAAACAACCAGTAAGCTTCTGAATGTCATGCACACACACAGGGCATTTCATCCGGAGTATGGCCCCAACTTTCTCTGGGTTCGCGTCGATCCCTCGTTCGGAAACGAGGAAACCGAGTAACTTTCCTCCCAGAACTCCAAATGTGCACGTCGACGGATTAAGCTTGATATCATACCTTCTCAGGTTGGCAAAGGTTTCAGCGAGGTCAGTCAGCAGGTCGGAACCTTTACGCGACTTGACCACAATGTTATCCATATATGCTTCCACATTCCGACTGATTTGAGTGAGCAGGCACTTCTGAATCATCCTCATAAATGTTGCACCAGCGTTTTTGAGACCGAATGGCATGGTGAGATAGCAAAAGCACCCGAATGGGCTGATGAAAGCTGTTTTTATTTCATCGGGCCCATACAGTCGGATCTGAAGATACCCGGAATATGCGTCCAGAAAAGACAAACTCTCACACCCCGTAGTTGAATCGACAATTTGGTCGATGCGGGGGAGAGGAAAATTATCTTTCGGGCAGGCCCGATTGATATGCTTGAAGTCAATACACATACAAAGTGACTCATCCATCTTGGGGACCATGACAACATTGGCAAGCCACTCAGAGTGGTAAATCTCTCGGATGAACTCAGCTGCCAGAAGCCGAGCCACTTCCTCGCCAATTGCCTTTCTCCTCTGTACGGCGGACCGTCGAAGATGCTCTTTGACTGGTTTCACTTTCGGGTCGACTCGCAAACGATGCACAGCCAGTCCCCTGGGTACACCCGGCATGTCGGATGGTTTCCACGCAAAGATGTCCCAGTTCTCATGGAGGAACTGGATGAGCGCTTCTTCCTATTTGCTGTCGAGTGATGTTGAGATATGCGTAGGAGCAGCATTAGGATCGGTCGGATGAATATGAATAGACTTTGTTTCACCAGACGACTGAAATGCAGAATCTTTGGCAGGCTTCTTGGCTCGCAACAAATCACTCGGATCTGCATTCTTCTGATATTCTTGCATTTCAACAGCTTCCATTTGTGCATCGGCAATTTTTGAACCCTTCTGGAGGCACTCTTCTGCCTTCTGCCGATTGCCAGTGACTGTGATCACTCCTCTGGGACCAGGAATTTTCAATTTGAGGTACACGTAACATGGTCGAGCCATAAAACATGCATATGCAGGCCTACACAAAATAGCATGATAAGCACTCTGGAAATCCACCACTTCAAATGTCAACTTTTCCTTACGGTAATTCTTTGAATCACCGAAGACCACGTCAAGAGAGATTTGGCCGAGTGATTCGGCTTTCTTTCCAGGGACAACGCCATGGAAACTCATGTTGCTCTCGCTAAGCTTGGACATCGGAATGCCCATCCCCTTCAAAGTCTCGGCATAAAGAATATTTAGGCCGCTACCACCATCCATCAATACTTTGGTCAGTCGAGTGCCTCCAACAACTGGGTCGACTACCAGCGCTTGCCACCCTGGAGTGGCAACACGTGCAGGATGATCAGATTGCTCGAATGTGATAGCTGTTTGTGACCACTTTAGGTATGTTGTCATTGCCGGAGCAACCATATTCACTTCTCTGTTTATCACTTTCAGTCGACTTTTGCACTCAACATCGGCAAAAATCACCAGAGTGGAATTGACATTGGGAAAACCATCATCTTCCTCTTTGTCCTCATCCTTGTCCGACTCATTTTCCTTCTCATCGGGTTGCTTCTCTCGGAACTGCTGGATCAGAACACGACACTGTCGGGTGGTATGTTTAGGATAAATCAGATTACCTTGTTCATCCTTCTTGGTGTGAACGTGACATGGAAAATCCAACACATCATTTCCGGCTTGATCTTTTACTTTCTGGGGGGTCCAGGGCCCCTTAGGTTTCCCTTTAAACTTTCCTTGAATCACTGCCGCAGTTTCACCAGGCCCTGCAGGCTCAGCTTTACGCTTCTGTTTCCGATTGGAATTGCCTCCACCGGTGTCCTGACCGACTGGTTTACTCTTTCCACTGTGGAGTCGATCCTCTTCTTCTCCATTAGCGTATCGAGTGGCTATTTCCATCATTCGAGTCAGAGACATATCTCCTGTCTGACCGAATTTCAAGTTAAGCTCTCGATACCGAATGCCTTCCTTGAAGGCACAAACTGCTTGATGCTGGGATACATTTTCCACCGTGTGATGCAAAGTGGTCCACCTCTGAATGTAATCCCTCATAGTCTCATTCGGCTTTTGCACGCAATGCTGCAATTCTGTTAAACCTGCTAGCCATTTGCAAGTACCCTCGAAAGTTCTGACAAACACTCGGGCAAGTTCTTCCCAATTGAATATACTGCCTGGGGTCAATCGATTTAGCCATGCTCTGGCCGAACCTTCCAACATCAGAGGAAGATGCTTCATGGCCACCTCATCATTGCCACCACCAATCTGCACAGCCACTCGGTAATCCTCAAGCCAAGTGTCGGGCTTGGACTCACCAGTGAACTTACTGACTCCAGTCGCTAACCTGAAGTTGGGAGGAATCTCTGCAGCCCTGATGGCTCTGCTGAAACACTCTGGACCTGAAACACGAACTCAGCTGCCAGTTGGGCGATCTCTGTCAAGGCCCTCTCTATGTGCTCTGTTCCTGTCGACCAAACCTTGAACGAGAATAGATCTCGCATCAAAGCCTGGCTCTCTTGGGTCGACTGGTATTCTTTGCTCGCCACAGTGCGGGTGTCTATCATCATATTGCCGAGGCACATAAGACCCACTCCTCAGAGGAGGTGTGGGCACTCGACGACGATCATCACGGCCAAGTCGGTGATCATACTACTCGTGGTTCCGTCCCATGTACCGATCCTGCCGGTGCCCACGTCCCTCACGCCGCGGGGGCGATCTTGGGCTATGGGCCAACTGAACTGTATCTGCCACCACAGATCTGCTATGAATCCTATTCCGCGACTGAGACACTGACGTGTTCTGTTCTCCTGCTGCCCGCAGTAAGGCCCGGATCTGCATCAAACCTCTACCAGCCTCTGACTGGGAAGGCTGAATTGACTCCGCTATACGGGCCGCAACTGTGAGATTTTGAATCGGAGTGCGGTATACCTGTGGTTGAGGCGGCAAAAGTTAACGCTGCCGTCGACAGGACTCAGGGATCCGCTGCCGAGCACGCTCGTCAAGTGCATGCTGAAGGTTCTCCAGTCGAGTGCGCTCAGCCAAATTCGCCAGGCGCGCCTCTTACAAGGCCCGAGCCTCAGAGGTTTCCCCAATGATGGGCGTGTGGAGCGCCTCCATGTTGCGGCGGTGAAGCTCCTCCCTCTGCTGCGAAGAAAGGGTTTCAGGGTGGTACTCCTCGTGAACGCGCGATGGATCACCGCCACCGCCGCGGCGGAAACCAGGCGGACTGCGTGGCCCGTCGACCATCAAGACTTCAGCCGTAGGATCGCTGCTATCGCACTCGGATGTGGTATCGATGGAGCCAGTCAAACAGGCCGTTGATAACCCACAAGTGTAGGGGATCGCAACAGTTTTCGAGGGTAGAGTATTCAACCCAAATTTATTGATTCGACACAAGGGGAGCCAAAGAATATTCTCAAGTATTAGCAGTTGAGTTGTCAATTCAACCACACCTGGATAACTTAGTATCTGCAGCAAAGTATTTAGTAGCAAAGTAATATGATAGTAGTGGTAACGGTAACAAAAGTAACGGAAGCAAAACTAATATTTTTGGAGTTTTGTAGTGATTGTAACAGTAGCCACGGAAAAGTGAATAAGCGAAGAACAATATGTGAAAAGCTCATAGGCATTGGACCGGTGATGGAGAATTATGCCGGATGCGGTTCATCATGTAACAATCATAACATAGGGTGACACAGAACTAGCTCCAATTCATCAACGTAATGTAGGCATGTATTCCGAATATAGTCATACGTGCTTATGGAAAAGAACTTGCATGACATCTTTCGTCCTACCCTCTCGTGGCAGCGGGGTCCTAATGGAAACTAAGGGATATTAAGGCCTCCTTTTAATAGAGTACCTGAACAAAGCATTAGCACATAGTGAATACATGAACTCCTCAAACTATGGTCATCACCGGGAGTGGTCCCGATTATTGTCACTTCGGGGTTGTCGGATCATCACACATAGTAGGTGACTATAGACTTGCAAGATAGGATCAAGAACTCACATATATTCATGAAAACATAATAGGTTCAGATCTGAAATCATGGCATTCGGGCCCTAGTGACAAGCATTAAGCATAGCAAAGTCATAGCAACATCAATCTCAGAACATAGTGGATACTAGGGATCAAACCCTAACAAAACTAACTCGATTACATGATAGATCTCATCCAACCCATCACCGTCCAGCAAGCCTACGATGGAATTACTCATGCACGGCGGTGAGCATCATGAAATTGGTGATGGAGGATGCTTGATGATGACGACGGCGACGAATCCCCCTCTCTGGAGCCCCGAACGGACTCCAGATCAGCCCTCCCGAGAGGTTTTAGGGCTTGGCGGCGGCTGCGTATCGTAAAACGCGATGAATCCTTCTCTCTGATTTTTTTCTCCTCGAAAGTGAATATATGGAGTTGGAATTGAGGTCGGTGGAGCGTCAGGGGGCCCACAAGGTAGGGGGCGCGCCCTAGGGGGGTAGGCGCGCTCCCCACCCTCGTAGGCAGGGTGTGGGCCCCCTGACGTGGAATTTTCTTCCGGTATTTTTCTTATTTTCCAAATAGATGTTCCGTGGAGTTTCAGGTCATTCCGAGAACTTTTGTTTTTGCACATAAATAACACCATAGAAAGTCTGCTAAAAACAGCGTCAGTCTAGGTTAGTTCCATTCAAATCATGCAAGTTGGAGTCCAAAACAAGGGCAAAAGTGTTTGGAAAAGTAGATACGACGGAGACGTATCAACTCCCCCAAGCTTAAACCTTTGCTTGTCCTCAAGCAATTCAGTTGATAAACTGAAAGTGATAAAGAAAAACTTTTACAAACTCTGTTTGCTCTTGTTGTTGTAAATATGTAAAGCCAACATTCAAGTTTTCAGCAAAGATTATGACTAACCACATTCACAATAACTCTTAGGTCTCATGTTTACTCATATCAATAGCATAATCAACTAGCGAGCCATAATAATAAATCTCGGATGATAACACTTTCTCAAAACAATCATGATATGATATAACAGGATGGTATCTCGCTAGCCCTTTCTGAGACCGCAAAACATAAATGCAGAGCACCTTTAAAGATTAAGGACTGACTAGACATTGTAATTCATGGTAAAAGAGATCCAGTCATAGTCATACCCAATATAAATTAATAGTAATGGATGCAAATGACAGCTGCGCTCTCCAGCTAGTGCTCTTTAATAAGAGGGTGATGACTCAACATAAAAGTAAATAGATAGGCCCTTCGCAGAGGGAAGCAGGGATTTGTAGAGGTGCCAGAGCTCGGTTTTGAAATAGAGATAAATAATATTTTGAGCGGCATACTTTCATTGTCAACATAACAACCAAGAGATGGCGATATCTTCCATGCTACACACATTATAGGCGGTTCCCAAACAGAATGGTAAAGTTTATACTCCCCTCCACCAACAAGCATCAATCCATGACTTGCTCGAAACAACGAGTGTCTGCAACTAGCAATAGTCCCAGGGGGAGTTTTGTTTGCAATTATTTTGATTTAGTTTGCATAAAGCATGGGACTGGGCATCCCGGTGACCAGCCATTTTTTCGTGAGTGAGGAGCGGAGTCCACTCCTCTTGAGAATAACCCGCCTAGCATGGAAGATAAGGGCAGCCCTAGTTGATACATGAGCTATTCGAGCATACAAAACAGAATGTTTATTTGAAGGTTTAGAGTTTGGCACATACAAATTTACTTGGAACGGCAGGTAGATACCGCATATAGGAAGGTATAGTGGACTCATATGGAATGACTTTGGGGTTTAAGGGATTGGATGCACAAGCAGTATTCCCGCTTAGTACAAGTGAAGGCTAGCAAAAGACTGGGAAGCGACCAACTAGAGAGCGACAACAGTCATGAACATGCATTAAATTTAATGAACATTGAGTACAAGCATGAGTAGGATATAATCCACCAGGAACATAAATATCGTGAAGGCTATGTTGATTTGTTTCAACTACATGCGTGAACATGTGCCAAGTCGAGTCGCTTAAATCATTCAAAGGAGGATAGCATCCCACTATACCACATCACAACCATTTTAATAGCATGTTGGCACGCAAGGTAAACCATTATAACTCATAGCTAATCAAGCATGGCACGAGCAACTATGATCTCTATTTGTCATTGCAAACATGTTTATTCATAATAGGCTGAATCAGGAACGATGAACTCATCATATTTACAAAAACAAAAGAGGTCGAGTTCGTACCAGCTTTTCTCATCTCAGCCAGTGCATTATATATCGTCATAATTGCCTTTCACTTGCACGACCGAGCGATGTGAATAATAATAAGAGTGCACGTGCATTGGACTAAGCTGGAATCTATGAGCATTCAATAAACAGGAGAAGACAAGGCAATATGGGCTCTTGGTTAAATCAACATTAAAGAATATAAGAGCCACTTCAACAATTTAATTATGGTCTTCTCCTATCGACCCCCAAAAGAAAAGAAAAGAAATAAAAACTATTTACACGGGAAAGCTCCCAACAAGCAAAAGAAGAACGGGAAATCTTGTTGGGTTTTCCTTTTAATTATTACTACTACAACAAGAAAGGTAAACTAACTAAAAGCTACTACTAATTATTTTTTTTGGTTTTTCTTTAGATTTATTAAACACACAACAAGAAAGCAAGAAAAAGAAAATAAACTAGTCATGGATATTACAATGTAAAAGTATGAGCACCGACATCTAGCAATGAGTGTGTGAACATAAATGTAATGTCGGTGGGAAATACGTACTCCCCCAAGCTTAGGCTTTTGGCCTAAGTTGGTTCATTGCCACGGATGGCCTAGCGGATACGCGTAGTTGTAGCTGGGGTCGTACTGAGATGAAGAGGACTCTGACTGCCACTGGCTGGCAGTCATCTCCGGATCCCAAAAGTAATCAGACTGTCATTGAGGCTCAAATTGTGGTTCCGGCTCCGGAGCTGGTGTAGGGTTCCGGTAAGGGTGAATGGCCGCCCACGGAACGAGATACGGACCTGTAGATAAATTAAACAAGGAGGGAGCAGGCAAGGTAAATAGTCTCAGGGTGATGTTTATCAAAGAATAATTTGTATTTAAGAGCCCCTTCCTTATTCTTAACAATAAAGTCATGCGCTATCATACTCTTATAATGTAAATAAGCATTGGGCAGCAATTTTTCTTCTTTTTCATAGTGCCTAATAGGTATGTTATAATGTGCAGCAAGACGTGAAGCATAAATACCTCCAAAGATGGGGCCCTTTGTACGGTTCAGACTTAACCGTTTAGCAATAATACCGCCCATACTAACAGTGTTTGGAGAAAATAAACCATGGAACAAAATGATAATATCAGGAACACTAAGGTTTCCATAGTTTCCGCGACCAATTAAGCAACGACTAGCAAATATGGCAAAGTAGCGTAAAACTGGAAAATGTATGCTAGTGATTCTTGCATCGGAAACCTTCCTAGTTTCCCCCACAGTGATGGTGCCAATAAACCCGTCCACATCTTTACGATGTGGTTCATCTAAGGTACCCTCGAAGGGTATTTTGCAAACCTTGCAAAATTCATCTACTGGCGTCTTCTTAACAACATCATATAAATGAAACTCTACTGAAGGAGGTGATTCCTTAGGAAAGTAGTAGAAGTTTTGAACAAAAGTATTGGTGAGTAAGAGATACTGATGACGTTGGTCGCGGAGGAAGTCGGTGAGGCCAGCATTCTCAGCCAATGAATAGAAATCATCATAAATCCCGGCTTCTCTCAAGAAATCATCGGAAGGCCATTCACACGGCCGAACCTCCGCAGTGCGAGGCAAATTATATTTGGGCCTCTGTGCTTCTTCATTTTTCTCTTCCTTCGAGCTTCGGCTCGATGAGCCCCTCAAAAATCTCTTCATTATTTTCTGAAAAATTCTGAAATTTTTAGTAACTTCAAATAAAAGTGAGCCAAGCTCAATAAAATTGATAGCAACTACTCCTACAAGTGATTAGAGCCTATATCAAGCATTAGAACTACTTGGAACCATATAAATTTGACATGCAAGCTCAAGAACATGGTCACCTAGGTAGCACAAATTTGCAATGAATAAAGCACTAGAACAAAAACTAATTGGACCAATGGAGGAGTCACATACCAAGGAACAATCCCCCAAGCAGTTTTGTGAGAGGTGCTTTGAGCAAGGAGATCGAAAATCGCAGCAAAATGAGCTAGAACTCGTGCTTGAGCTGGATATTGGTGTTTGTGGGAGGAAGAAGGAGTGTGTGGGTGCAGGAATAAGTGGAGGGGGGCCACTGTGGGCCCATGAGGTAGGGAAGCGCGCCCTGGGGGGTGGGGCGCGCCCTCCACCCTCGTGGCCAGGTGCTTGCCCCTCCTGATGTGTTCTCAGTGCCAGATATTCTCAAATATTCCAGAAAAATCATATTCCATTTTCAGGGCATTTGGAGAACTTTTATTTTCGGGGTATTTTTATATTGCACGGATAAATAAGAAAACAGACAGAAAAATACTATTTTTACTTTATTTCAACTAAATAACAGAAAGTAGAGAGAGGGTACAGAAGGTTGTGCCTTCTAGTTTCATCCATCTCATGTTCATCAAAAGGAATCCATTAACAAGGTTGATCAAGTCTTGTTAACAAACTCATTCCGAATAACATGGAACCGGAGAAATTTGAAATAACACTATGTTACCTCAACGGGGATATGCACATCCCCTATAATAAGAATATCATATTTCTTCTTAACAGTAGGTAGAGGAACTTCAAAACCTCCAATAATAATCGATGGAATTTTTCCAATAGAATTGATACTATGAACTTGAGGTTGTTTCCTTAGAAAGTGTACCGTATGCTCATTACCATTAACATGAAAAGTGACATTGCCTTTGTTGCAATCAATAACAGCCCCTGCAGTATTCAAAAAAGGTCTTCCAAGAATAATAGACGTACTATGATCCTCGGGAATATCAAGAATAACAAAGTCCGTTAAAATAGTAACGTTTGCAACCACAACAGGCACATCCTCACAAATACCGACAGGTATAGCAGTTGATTTATCAGCCATTTGCAAAGATATTTCAGTAGGTGTCAACTTATTCAAATCAAGTCTACGATATAAAGAGAGAGGCATAACACTAACACCGGTTCCAAGATCACATAAAGCAGTTTTAACATAGTTTCTTTTAATGGAGCATGGTATAGTTGGTACTCCTGGATCTCCGAGTTTCTTTGGTATTCCACCCTTAAAAGTGTAATTAGCAAGCATGGTGGAAATTTCAGCTTCTGGTATCTTCCTTTTATTAGTAACAATATCCTTCATGTACTTAGCATAAGGATTCATTTTGAGCATATCAGTTAATCGCATACGCAAAAAGATAGGTCTAATCATTTCAGCAAAGCGCTCAAAATCTTCATCATCCTTTTTCTTGGACGGTTTCGGAGGAAAAGGCATGGGTTTCTGAACCCAAGGTTCCCTTTCTTTACCGTGTTTCTAGCAACAAAGTCTCTCTTATCATAACGTTGATTCTTTGATTGTGGGTTATCAAGATCAACAGCAGGTTCAATTTCTACATCATTGTCATTACTAGTTTGAGCATCATCATGAACATCATCATTAACATTTTCATTAGGTTCATGTTCATTACCAGATTGTGTTTCAGCATCAGAAATAGATATATCATTTGGATTCTCAGGTGGTTCAGCAATAGGTTCACTAGAAGCATGCAAAGTCCTATCATTTTTCTTTTTCGTATTTTTAGAAGAAGTAGGTTCATCAATATTATTTCTCTGAGAATCTTGCTTGATTCTCTTAGGGTGGCCTTCAGGATACAAAGGTTCCTGAGTCATTCTACCAGTTCTAGTAGCCACTCTAACAGCATAATCATTTTTCTTACTGTTTAATTCATTGAGCAAATCATTTTGAGCTTTAAGTACTTGTTCTACTTGAGTGGTAACCATTGAAGCATGTTTAGTAATGAGTCTAAGTTCACCTTTAACTCTAGACATATAATCACCCATGTGTTCAAGCGTATCGGAATTGTATTTCAATTGTCTACCAAAATAAGCATTAAAGTTTTCTTGTTTGACAATAAAATTATCAAAATCTTCTAAGCATTGTCTAGCAGACTTATAGTGAGGAATATCACCTTCCTCAAATCTATAGAGAGAATTTAGCTTTACTACCCGTGTCGGGTTATCAAGACCATGAGGTTCTTCAATAGGTAATGGATTAGGATCATATATTTCTTCAACAGGCGGTAGATTAAGACCATGTATTTCTTCAATAGGAGGTAAATTCTTAACATCTTCAGCTTTAATACATTTTTGTTTCATAGATTTCTTTGCCTCTTGCATATCTTCAGGACTGAGAAATAGAACACCTCTCTTCTTCGGAGTTGTTTTAGGAATAGTCTTGATACCCACAAGTGTAGGGGATCGCAACAATTTTCGAGGGTAGAGTATTCAACCCAAATTTATTGATTCGACACAAGAGGAGCCAAAGAATATTCTCAAGTATTAGCAGTTGAGTTGTCAATTCAACCACACCTGGATAACTTAGTATCTGCAGCAAAGTATTTAGTAGCAAAGTAATATGATAGTAGTGGTAACGGTAACAAAAGTAACGGAAGCAAAACTAATATTTTTGGTGTTTTGTAGTGATTGTAACAGTAGCAACGGAAAAGTAAATAAGCGAAGAACAATATGTGAAAAGCTCGTAGGCATTGGATCGGTGATGGAGAATTATGCCGGATGCGGTTCATCATGTAACAATCATAACATAGGGTGACACAGAACTAGCTCCAATTCATCAACGTAATGTAGGCATGTATTCCGAATATAGTCATACGTGCTTATGGAAAAGAACTTGCATGACATCTTTTGTCCTACCCTCTCGTGGCAGCGGGGTCCTAATGGAAACTAAGGGATATTAAGGCCTCCTTTTAATAGAGTACCTGAACAAAGCATTAGCACATAGTGAATACATGAACTCCTCAAACTATGGTCATCACCGGGAGTGGTCCCGATTATTGTCACTTCGGGGTTGTCGGATCATCACACATAGTAGGTGACTATAGACTTGCAAGATAGGATCAAGAACTCACATATATTCATGAAAACATAATAGGTTCAGTTCTGAAATCATGGCACTCGGGCCCTAGTGACAAGCATTAAGCATAGCAAAGTCATAGCAACATCAATCTCAGAACATAGTGGATACTAGGGATCAAACCCTAACAAAACTAACTCAATTACATGATAGATCTCATCCAACCCATCACCGTCCAGCAAGCCTACGATGGAATTACTCACGCATGGCGGTGAGCATCATGAAATTGGTGATGGAGAATGGTTTATGATGACGACGGCGACGAATCCCCCTCTCCGGAGCCCCGAACGGACTCCAGATCAGCCCTCCCGAGATGTTTTAGGGATTGGCGGTGGCTCCGTATCGTAAAACGCGATGAATCCTTCTCTCTGATTTGTTTCCCCGACAGTAAATATATGGAGTTGGAGTTGAGGTCGGTGGAGCGTCAGGGGGCCCACGAGGTAGGGGGCGCACCCTAGGGGGGTAGGCACGTTCCCCACCCTCGTGGGCAGGGTGTGGGCCCCCTGACATGGATTTTTCTTCCGGTATTTTTCTTAATTTCCAAATAGATGTTCCGTGGAGTTTCGGGTCATTCCGAGAACTTTTGTTTCTGCACATAAATAACACCATAGAAAGTCTGCTGAAAACAGCGTCAGTCCGGGTTAGTTCCATTCAAATCATGCAAGTTAGAGTCCAAAACAAGGGCAAAAGTGTTTGGAAAAGTAGATACGACAGAGACGTATCAGCCGTAGAGAGTTTCGTCGGGCTCTATTTCTGCGACTTGTGGGGTGGCAAACTGGCGAGTGACCGCGTGTTTCACCCACAGCTGAAGCCGCGACCGACCGGATCGCTTGCGTCGGCGAACAGCGAGGAGCGGGGACACCGCAAGAGTCGACCGATACTGGGTCGTCGGCTGCCGGAGATGGACGTCGCGAATGCAGGCGCGAAAGTGCGTCACCCCGCGGATGGGAAGCGTCTCGACGTTGAGGGCAGCTTCCTGAAGCCAGGCGGAGGCGTCGGCAACAAAGACGAGGGCGCCGAGACGGATCTCACGGCTCTCAGCCAATCCACCGCCGGAAACCATGATGATGGGAATCGGAGAAATTGCAACCTCACCAAAAAGTCGCTAAGACACCTACCGCACGGTGGGCGCCAACTGTCGTGGTTCTAAGACCGACAGTAGAATGGGGGATAGGTATGAGGAGGCAAGATCCCAGCTATGGTGAAGTTGTACACACAAGATTTACGAGTTCAGGCCCTTCACGGTGGAAGTAATAACCCTACGTCTCGGTGCTCGGGAGCTCGGTCGATTGGATTATGTGTGTGGAGTTACAGGGGGTGCGAGCCCTTGTCCTTGAGGAGGGGGGTGGCTTATATAGAGTTCGCCAGACCCCTCCGGCCCTCAGTTACACAGGGTTTAAGGTACATAAAGATGGGGCGTTACTGGTAACGCCAGTAATAAAGATACATAAATGACCATTAAGTCTAGAGTAAATGCCTGACCGTTACTATACAGAGTGGCTTTAGATCTTCTGGTCGTCGAGTGACTATTGCTATGGTCGAGTGGATGATGTTATCCCTTGAATGCTTTTGACTTTAGGGTAATGTCCTCGGGGAGGGTGCCTAGGTACATGTCGTCGTCAGCGGCGGCGATCCGTCGTGTGTTCATGAAGAACACCACCCAGAAGCCCTCTCTTCGCAGCAGAGGGAGGAACTGCACCGCCGCAACATGGAGGTGCTCCACACTCCCATCGTCGGAGAAACCTCTGAGGCTCGAGCATTGGAGTCCGCACCCCTGGACACTTTGGCTGAGCGCACTCGACTGGAGATCCTTCAGGCACTCGACGAACGTGCTCGACAACAGATCCCTGAGTCCAGTAGGCGGTGACAATTGTTCCCGCCTCAACGTCAGGTATACCGCACTCCGATTCAGAATCTCACAGCTGCAGCTCGTATAGCAGAGTCCATCCAGCCGTCCCAGTCAGAGGCTGGACGCGGTTTGATGCAGATCCGGGCACTGCTCCGGGCAGTAGGAGAGCAAAACACAACAGTATCTAAGTCGCGTAATAGAATCCATAGCAGATCTGTGGTGGCTGACACAATCCAGTCGGCTCACAACCCTAGATCGCCGATCATCGGCTTGGTCGTGATGACCGCCGTCGAGTGCCTACGCCCCCTCCGAGGGACGGATCTTAGGTGCCCCGGAATTATGATGACAGGCACCCGTACAACTACGAGCGGAGGTTGCCAGTCGACCCCAGAGAGCCGGGATTTGATGCGAGGTCAATTCTGGTGCAAGGCTTGGTCGATAGAAACCGAGCACACAGAGAAGGGCAAGACAGAGATCGCCCAACTGGAAGTAGAGTGCATGTTTCTGGTCCCGAGTGTTTTAGCAGGGCCATTAGAGCCGCAGAGATCCCTCCCAACTTCAGGCTGGCGACTAGAGTTAGTAAGTTCACTGGTGAGTCGAAGCCTAACACTTGGCTTGAGGATTACCGAGTGGCTGTACAGATCGGTGGTGGTAATGATGAGGTGGCCATGAAGCACCTCCCCCTGATGCTTGAGGGGTCAACTAGAGCTTGGCTGAATCGGTTGACTCTAGGCAGTATATTCTGCTGGGAAGAGCTAGCCAGAGTGTTTGTCAGAACGTTCGAGGGCACACGCAAACGACCGGCAGGTTTGGCAGAATTGCAACATTGTGTCCAAAAACCGAATGAAACTTTGAGGGATTACATACAGAGGTGGACCACTTTGCATCACACAGTGGAGAATGTATCTCAGCACCAAGCAGTTTGCGCCTTCAAGGAGGGAGTTCGGTATCGAGAGCTTAACCTGAAATTCGGTCGGACAGGAGACATGACCCTGACACGAATGATGGAAATAGCCACTCGGTACCCGAATGGCAAAGAAGAAGACCGACTCCGCAGCGGTAAGAGCAAACCAGTCGGCCAGGACACTGGAGGAGGTAATTCCAATCGGAAGCAGAAGCGCAAAGCCGAGCCTGCGGGTCCTGGAGAGGTCGCAGTTGTGACCCAGGGAAAATTTAAGGGAAAGCCTAAAGGGCCCTGGATCCCCAAGAAGGTAAAAGATCAAGCAGGAAATGATGTGTTGGATTTGCCATGTCACATTCACACCAAGAAGGATGAAGAGGGTAATCTGATTTATCCCAAACATACCACTTGACAGTGTCGACTCCTTATCCAGCAGTTCCGAGAGAAACAACCCAGTGAGAAAGAGAAGGAATCTGATAAGGATGAGGACAAGGAAGAGGATGATGATGGTTTCCCTAATGTCAATTCCACTTTGGTGATTTTTGCTGACATCGAAAGCAAAAGTCAGCCAAAAGTCATCAACAGGGAAGTAAACATGGTTGCTCCGGCAACGATGACATATTTGATGTGGTCAAAGACTCCCATCACATTTGACCAGTCCGACCACCCTCCACGTGTTGCCACCCCCGTGAGGCAGGCGTTGGTGGTCGACCCGGTCGTTGGGGGCACCCGATTGACAAAAGCCTTGATGGATGGCGGCAGTGGTTTGAACATTTTGTATGATGAGACCCTCCGAGGGATGGGCATTCCGATGTCCAAGCTCAGCAAGAGCAACATATGGTTCCACGGAGTCATCCCTGGAAACAAAGCAGATTCACTCGGCCAGATCACTCTTGACGTGGTTTTCGGTGATTCGGAGAATTACCGTAAGGAAAAGTTGACATTTGAAGTTGTGGATTTTCACAGTGCTTATCATACTATCCTAGCAGAACTGCATATGCTCGTTTCATGGCTCGACCATGTTACGTGTACGTCAAGCTCAAGATGCCTGGCCCTAGGGGCGTGATCACAGTCACTGGTAATCGGCAGCGAGCAGAAGAGTGCCTCCAAAAGGGCTCGAAGACTGCCGATGAACAGATGGCAGCAGTAGAAATGGAAGAATACAAGAAGACTGCAGATCCGTGTGATTTGTTGAGAGCTAAGAAGCCTGCTTCAGACTCTGCATTTCAGTCGTCTAGTGAAACAAAATCAGTTCATATTCACCCGACCGATCCCAATGCTGCTCCGACTCATATCTCAACAACACTCGACAACAAATAGGAAGAAGCGCTCATCCAGTTCCTCCATGAGAACTGGGACATCTTCGCATGGTAACCTTCTGACATGCCAGGTGTACCCAGGGGACTGGCTGAGCACCGTTTGCGTGTCGAGCCAAAGGCAAAACCTGTCAAAGAGCATCTCCGACGGTCCGTTGTGCAGAAAAGAAAGGCAATTGGCGAGGAAGTGGCTCGGCTTCTGGCAGCTGAGTTCATCCGAGAGATTTACCACTCCGAGTGGCTCGCCAACGCCGTCATGGTTCCCAAGAAAGATGATTCACTATGTATGTGTATCGACTTCAAGCATATCAATGGGGCCAGCCCGAAAGATCACTTCCCTCTTCCCCGCATCGATCAGATAGTCGAATCGACTGCCGGATGTGAGCGGTTGTCCTTTCCGGACGCATATTCCGTGTACCACCAGATTCGACTATATGGACCCGACGAAATAAAAACAGCTTTCATCACCCTGTTCGGGTGCTTTTGCTATGTTACTATGCCCTTTGGTCTCAAGAATGCTGGTGCCACATTCATGCGCATGATACAAAAGTGCCTGCTCACTCAAATCAGTTGGAATGTGGAAGCATACATGGATGACATCGTGGTTAAGTCGCGTAAAGGTTCCGACCTGCTGACTGACCTTGCTGAAACCTTTGCCAATCTGAGGAGATATGATATCAAGCTTAATCCGTCGAAGTGTACATTCAGAGTTCCAGATGGAAAGTTACTCGGTTTCCTCGTTTCTGAACGTGGGATCGATGCAAACCCAGAGAAAGTTGGTGCAATACTCCGAATGAAACGCCCTATGCGTGTTCACGAAGTTCAGAAGCTTACTGGTTGTTTAGCCGCTTTGAGTCGATTCATCTCTCGTCTCGGTGAAAAGGCATTGCCTCTTTACCGATTGATGAAGAAATCTGATAAGTTCGAGTGGACTCCTGAAGCTGACGCAGCGTTTGCAGAGCTCAAAACCCTGCTTTCCACCCAGCCGGTGCTCGCTGCTCCAATCAGCAAAGAGCCTTTACTACTTTATATTGCAGCCACTGGACAAGTTGTCAGTACAGTACTCACAGTCGAGCGGGAAGAAGAAGGTAAAGCCTACAAGGTTCAGCACCCAGTATACTATATTTCTGAAGTCTTAACTCCATCCAAGCATAGATATCCGCATTATCCGAAGCTTGTCTATGGAATTTACTTGACCACGAAGAAGGTTGCACATTATTTCTCAGATCATTCGATCACAGTCGTCAGCGATGCTCCATTGTCAGAAATTCTGAAGAACAGAGATGCAACTGGTCGAGTGGCAAAGTGGGTGATTGAACTCCTTCCGTTGGATATCAAGTTTGAGGCGAAGAAAGCAATCAAGTCCCAAGCAATAGCAGATTTCCTCGTCGAGTGGATTGAACAACAGCAACCGACTCAGATTCACTCGGAACATTGGGCTATGTTCTATGATGGATCCAAGATGCTGAATTGTTCTAGTGCTGGAGTAGTCCTGGTATCCCCGCGAGGCAACAAACTCAGTTACGTCCTCCAGATTCACTTTGATTCCTCCAACAATGAAGCTGAATACGAGGCACTTCTGTATGGGTTGCGTATGGCCATTTCACTCGGCGTCTGTCGCCTAATGGTCTACGGTGACTCAGATTTGGTGGTCAATCAAGTGATGAAGGAGTGGGACGTCAGGAGCCCAACTATGACTGGCTATTGCAATGCAGTGAGAAAGTTACAAAAGAAGTTTGAAGGGCTAGAGCTCCACCACATTCCCCGACTGAAGAACCAAGCAGCTGATGACCTGGCAAAGATAGGTTCCAAGAGGCAGCCCATTCCCAGCAATGTGTTCTTGGAGCATCTTCACACACCATCAGTTCAAGAGGATCCCTTCACAGAAGAGCCCCCGCAGCCTAAGAGTTCTACTGATCCGACTGAAGTTGAAATCCCAGCCGTAGTGTCGACTTAATCATGGAGGTTTTGGTCATCATTCCTGATTGGACAGTACCATATATTGCATATATTCTCAGGAAAGAGCTTCCAGATGATGAAGATGAGGCACGTCAGATTGTCCGTCGATCCAAAGCCTTCATGGTAATAGGTGGACAGCTTTACAGCGGTGCATCACGCCAGAAGAAGGTCGAATGATTCTCGACAAAATCAACTCGGGGACCAGTGGTCACCATGCGTCCTCTCGGACCATTGTGGCCAAAGCATACCGAGCGGGATTCTATTGGCCGCGAGCAAATGAAATGGCAAAAGATATAGTCGACAGGTGTGAAGGCTGTCACTTCTACTCCAACATGTCTCACAAGCCTGCATCAGCCCTGAAGACGATTCCACTCGTCTGGCCCTTTGCAGTTTGGGGATTGGATATGGTTGGACCTCTGAGGACTGGCAGGAGTGGCTTCACTCATCTGCTTGTTGCAGTCGACAAGTTCACTAAGTGGATTGAAGCCAAACCCATCAAAAACCTCGACTCAAGTACCGCCGTCAGCTTCATCGGAGAGTTAACACTCAGATATGGGGTCCCGCACAACATCATAACGGACAACGGTTCAAACTTTGATTCAGATGAGTTCAGGGCTTTCTGTGCTTCCCAAGGCACTCGAATCGACTATGCTTCAGTCACTCACCCGTAGACGAATGGACAAGCAGAAAGGGCAAATGGTTTGATCGTCCAAGGGCTGAAGCCCAGGTTGATGCGTGACCTCAAACACGCGGTAGTGCCTGGGTGGACGAGTTACCATCAGTATTGTGGGGTCTAAGAACAACGCCAAATCGGTCGACTGGTCGGACTCCCTTCTTCATGGTCTACGGAGCTGAAGTTGTGCTGCCGTCTGATTTACTCCACAATGCTCCGCGAGTAGAACTTTTCTCAGAAGCAGAAGTAGAACAAGCCCGGCAAGATGCTGTTGATCTTCTGGAAGAGGAAATAGAGATGGCCCTGATCAGGTCGACCATTTATCAGCAAGACCTCCGTCGATTCCATGCTAGGAACGTGAGAGGTCGAGCATTTCAGGAAGGAGACCTCGTGCTCCGAGTGGATCAACAACGATCTCACAAAACTTGCTCCCGCTTGGGAAGGCCCCTTCATCATCACCAAAGTGCTCCATAATGGAGCATACCACCTGTCCGATGAGGAACACAAGAAAGACAAGCCACACGCTTGGAATGCGGAACTGCTCCGCCATTTTTATACTTAAGCGTTCAGACTGTTGAGATGTAATAAGAAGTACCTTTCAGTTTGTTTATCAAAGACATGGTTTTACAGTCTCCTAAATGATTATTGTTACTTATACATGTGCTCAAATCCCCCAGTGGGTGGCTTAGCTACGAATCCGATTCGCCTAAGTTTCAAAAAGAAATACCGAGTGAAGAGCAAGCCTCTTCGCTCGGGAGCTTAGCCGCGAACCTGATTCGCCTAAGTTTGAAAAATCCTACCGAGTGAAGAGCAAGCCTCTCACTCGGGGGTTTAGCCGCGAACCTGATTCACCTAAGTTTGAAAAATCCTACCGAGTGAAGAGCAAGCCTCTCACTTGGAGGCTTAGCTGCAGTTCCGTACTCGCCTAAGTTTGAAAAAAATCCCACCGAGTGAAGAGCAACCCTCTCACTCGGGGGCTTAGCCGCAGTTTCGTACTCGCCTAAGTTTGAAAAAATCCCACCAAGTGAACAGCAACCCTCTCACTCGGGGGGCTTAGCTGAAGTTCCGTACTCGCCTAAGTTTGAAAAATCCCACCGAGTGA